>NW_026705252.1:600000-921590 GCF_029867415.1 Vicia villosa | reverse complement strand
TCAAATGCAATTATACTTCAACATGTGAAGATCGAACGTTTTCCACTCGAATGCGATGATCGGCCAAAATCTTGTCTCACTCTTGATTTAGTTATCCGTTCTTGTAGTGATGCAAACAATCTCTTATACATGTGCGCATAGTATTGTTTGAATGAGATCGAGTACCTCTCGCTAAAATCAACCAACAAACTTTCGTGGTTCTTTACCCCGAACTACAATTGCTCTGACTTTCCCATTGCACTAGGGAATACGTAGGCAGAAGATACTAATGTCTTGGCGAGCACAATAATAAAAAAAACTTTTTTTTTTGTTCCTTTATTATTTCCAACCTAATAAATAATGCAAATAGATAATAAGCTAACAATTGATCACAAGAATAACTAAATGGGTCCCATCGAGTACGATGGAGGTGAGGGGTGCTAATACCTTCCCATTGCTTAACCGACTCCCGAACCTAAATTTGGTTGCGATGACCATCTTATCCTATATTCTTTTTAATTTGTGGGTTTTATCGATATTTCCCCCTTTCATTCTTGGAATAAATAAAGTTCGGTGTCGACTCTGTTGTACTTCGAGCACACGATAACGCTCGAGTCACATTTTTACCGCTACAGAAAGTGGCGACTCTGCTGGGAATAACCTAAGAGAATCAACCCTAGTTTAGTTTTTTTTCTTGTATTATTGTTAGCTTTATTTATTTGCTTATTTATTTCTTTTATTGTTTGATTTCTTATCGTATGGTTGGAATATTTTGATTATTGGCACTTTATGGACAAAGCTCTACACCCGAGCTCAAGAAACACAATAAGATAAGATGGTGGATTAGTATTAAACTTGCTTGACGTAGTGTCAAGTGGGAGATACTAATACCCCCGCCTAGAGTAGGTCCTTTGAGAAGATGTCTTTGGTTAAGTAAGTTATTTACTTGAGTGATGATGTTTTCAATTTGGATCGTTAACTCTAGGGACCTTTAGAATAACCCTTAAACCATGACTTTTTAGGAAATGGTGGTTTCGCGCCCAACTTGCGTAACGTAACTATTACCGTGGGTAAGTGCGAAAACCACACTCAGAATAGGCTTCATTTGAAAACATGGTTGGATGGGGAAGTTATTTGCTAGATGATCAAGTTTTCAAAAGTAGCTTGTAACTCTGAGAACCGTGTCTAGAACCTTGCAAGAAAAAACCTTAGAACTATCCTATTGTGTGCCACTTTGTGCTGAGAAATCAGAATCTTTCTGTCCCATATGATTTGAAATCCATTACATGTAAACCATACATGACATGACATGGCATACATCTTTGCATAATAAACAAAAATTTCATGCATCCATATTCATACATTCAAGTTGTCAATTCATATCGTCTGTCTTCATCTTCATACTTGTTTATCCACTGTCAAACTGGTTCCCTCAACACTTGGGACTGGAATTATGTTTCAGTAAAACTATGGAAGAGCTTAAACGAGAAGAAGATCAATCAAATGGGTCAATAATGACAAGTTACTAGTGTTTCAGACAGGATTGATCCTCCTCGTCACTGATTAGTCACTAGGCCTTGTTTCCTTCTGTTTGCAATTTCCTTATTTTGTATTGTGTACTGCATTGAACTTTGTTTGTTCTTTAATGTTAGTTTTAGTGAAATGATTATTACATATTTGAATCAATTCATTTACATCCACTGTGTTTATCTTTATGCTTTATCTTTAAAAAAAAACAAAAATATATGATCTTGTTCACTTTCTTCTATCAAACTTGTGTTTTGTGCAAGGATTGGAGGGAGGATGATGACAACGAAATACCTAAATCGTTGAATTGTATGCTTTCAAATAAAACTTTGCTGATGATGTATAGGCATTGTTTTCAATCCCCAAACACTGGAGAAATAAGGAAGTTAATCCCTCGTCAACCCCCCTTCGAGCCTAGAAGTTGGTGTTTCTTTCTATACTGCAAACCCGCAATTTTAACCTGGGGCAGGGTAGTTCTCCGTTAATTTGTTTATGCATTTAATTTCAGGAAAATCATTAAGTACACCTTTCAATAAGGGTTTCAATCAAAGTGATCAATATGGTTATCATTAATCGTTCTCAAGGCAGTCACTATCTTTCCAATACAAAAATATTTCAAAAAAAAACAAGTCCGCGAAGTCAAAACCTACGAAGGAGACTTAGGCAAAACTGGGGCATCCCGTTGACTGTAATCCTAGAAAGAAACAGTTCAGGCAAAAGTTAGGGATATAAAGCAAATAAAAAAGAGAAAAGTCAATCAATTCCTTGAACAACCATAAAAGGTTGTGACTATCAAAAGGAAGAAGTGACTGCCATCTCAAAGATTCCCTTGGTCTTTAAACCATCATCATTATCATAGGTGCAATTCCAAAGTCTCTTGGAACCTGAATGCATAATTTAAATTAATTGAGCGTAGGAATGGAGATCATCATGAAGGATGGGGTGGGTACAAATATACTTTGAGCCTATATCCTTTGTTTCAAAAACCGTGAACCAAGCCACTCTACAACCTTCAAAAGACCTTATTGAAGCAAGGTTTATTTTGAAAGCATATTACAACAAGGTTGCGTTAACCTGACTCCTAAAGATCTTTGCAAATTGTTTGTTTTACCATACCTTTTGCTTTATTCATCACTTTGAATGTCTAGACCATCATGTGTGGACATTCGATTCATTTTCTTTACGTCAATAACATCATTCCAATAATGATTTTGATTTCAAAATATGCTTTGAGCATTGCATTAAAGTTACCATTTTTTGAATGAACATTTTATTTGCAAGTACTCATCTTTTGGGAAGTTCAAACAGTTGAGAAACTTGATCAGTGATCCTATCAGGGGCAATTTACTTCAATATCCTGTTGTTCCAGACTTATACTGGGGCACGTGTTCCCGACACTTATTTCAAGAACTGAAGCAACGATCAGGTGACAATCAGTCAATCAGGGGCATTTTTCTTCAGTGATCCCCAAGCAGTTTATCAGTCCTTCTCAAAAGGATCATCAGTGTGACATAACAGAATTAGCAATGTCCTTGTGTTGAGGAATCAGATTTCCATTCTTCCCTCATAAAAGAGTCTACCTCAGTTGTCATAACCAATTACATTGCATTCATCATTCACATTTCATGCATAGAAAAATTCAATATCATGCATCGGAATAAAATTCATACTCATTTGCATTCTTTCAGGGTCTCGTTGTTATTAACACTTTATCTTGTTATCAAAGCCCAACTTACTTGGCATCTACCAAAACGATGTTTATCTCTTCGTCCAATGCTACTATTGGATGTCTTTTTGTTCCTCTTCATCCAAAGCTACTCTTGGATTTGTAATTGTCTCTTCGTTCAATGCTATTATTGGATGTCTTATTGTTTCTCTTCGTCCAAAGCTACTATTGGATTTATATTTGTTTCCCTCTGTCTAAAGCTACTGTTGGACATGTTGTTTCTCACCTTTTATCCAAAGCTACTGTTGGATATCACAATCCCTAGTAAAGTGTTATTCAAAGCTACTGTTGAATGATCTTTATATCTTTGAGCCGGAATACCATTCTTTTCTCATCCAAAGCAACTATTGGATGCTCTTGAGTTTGTTTTCCCGTCCAATGCTACTATTGGATGTTCGCTCGTATTTTCCAAAATTGGTATCCATGTCATCTTTTGCTCCTCAGGATGACTCTGATATATTTTCTGGTTCAGGTTTCCTTTTTGCATTCAAAGCCACTGTTGAATCTTTTTGGTTCCCGAGTTATCCAAAGCTACTGTTGGATTGGCCCCGATGTTTTTCAGAGTTTGGATTCCATTCGTTCAAAGCTACTATTGGACGTCTCTGTCATATCTCCGAGTTTGTAGGCCTCCTCTTGCATTCAAAGCCACTGTTGAGTCCTGTTGGTTTCCTTCCATCTGAAGCTACTATCGGATGTCTCCGATGTTTCCCCAGAGTTTGGATTATTTTCAGATTCATTCAAAGCCATTCTTCAATGTCTTTGATGTTTGGTGTCGTCTAAAGCCACTATTAGACGTCCCTACCCTAAGTTTTGTTTCAGATTCATTTAAAGCCACTCTTGAATGTCTCTGATGATTTCCGCCGTCTAAAGCTACTCTTAGACGTCCCTATTGTCATTTTTATCCAGAGTTTTATCCCTCGTTTCAAAGTTTCTCCATCCACAGTTTGTCTTTTGTGACACTATATTCCCCACAGAGTTTAGAGTCTGTCTCATATCATATTGTAATCAAAATAAAAAAAAAGAGTCCATGCATTGCATTTCATTTGCACAAGGACAAAAATTCGGGTCTTTTGTATTTAATTACCCTTCGCCAATGATACCACAAAGACGAAAGTCTCTCATGCTATCTGGCTTGAGATAATTAAATAGGGGCATCTGTCGCACCCTAATTTTTGCCCTATGTATTTCATTCATATGGATGCGTCGCACGCATTCATCATTCAATCGTCACATCGTTGCATATCGATTTTTAAAATTAGCTTGCATTCTGTGTCTTTGCAAATTTCTTAATTTTTATTTTTCGCACTTTATTTCAAAAATCTCAAAAAAATATATATATTTAAACATCATTTTCATGTTGCATTTTGCATTTAATTAATAATTGAATTTTTATCTTTAGATTGTTTTTACACTTTTATTAATGAATTATTTTTTATTATTAACATCTTTTTATTATTATTCTTATTATTAGCATTATTATTAGTATTATTATTATTTCTTTTTTGTTTGTTCCAAAAAAAGAATATAACACAAAAAAAGTTTTATATATTTAGGCCCAATTACATTTTTGTTTCTTAAGCCCCTTTTACACAAAAAAATTGCACAAAGAAAAAGACAAAAAAAATGTTGCTAGTTGTCCAAAATGCCACGCCTCTGTTCCTCCTGCCCAAAGCATGCTTCTACTACTTGCTACAGCTATCCATGCCATGCTGCTTCGTCCATAGGCTGCAATTACACTCCAAAATTTACACAGAAATGGATCAAGCAAAACCTGCAAAAACAAAAGCAACAAACAGCTTACCATAAATGTTCAAATTAACCCAAACTTTCCCCCCAATTTCCATCTATCTTTTGCTATATATCAGAGAGCTTCACAGCACAAAGGGGGCCACAAAAAAATACAGTGGCAGCCGCAGAACCAAAACACATAAACCCTAGGCCATAACAACCTCATTACACACAAAAACTGATACAACCTCAGTTTCTTTCAACACTTCATCAAAACCTTCAACCACCATACACTCTCTCTCTCTCTCTGCATAAACACAACCACACCCATACGCACCATCACAGACCCAACCTTCAACATCACTCAAATCCATCATCCATACTGAAACCGTAACCTCACCAATAAACGCTCACAACAACACACAAAGAAGCACAAAGAAGTAGAAGTAGAGGCATATCGCAACAAACCATAAACAGAAGAAGGGAAGCAAACTTCAAAGATCAGAACATACCTGAAGCGGCACCGTCAAAATCTCGATGTATCTTTTCTATTTCTGTTTGTTTTAGCCTTTTTTCCATTTTTATATCTATGCTTGTAACCTGTATACTCTGATGAATAACGAAATCTGGGGAGGGTCATTAAGGGCCATTGGATTCTCTGTGTGTTTGATTTGCTTTGATATGAACTGAATCAATGAGACTACCGAGAGAGATCGGATTTGAGAGGACGAATTAGTTGTTGTTCTGAGTTTTGCGGAGAGATAGTTGAGAGAGTGTGTTAAGCGAAAGAGGATTGTCGAGAGAGAACCGCGAGTGTGAGAGTTGAGTCGAGAGAGAATCACGAGCGATAGAGAGACCATCGTGTGAGAGCGTGTTTTGTTTCTCTTCTTCGTTGTAGGAGAGCGCAGAACAAGTTTGAAGTGAGAAAGGAGGCTAGGGTTCCTAAACCCAGAAGTTCACGTGTGGATCCGGCCAAAACTCCATCCATCCGATTCTTTTAACACCCCCCATGGGCCCATTTGTTCATTCTTTACTTTTTTTTTTATTCCATGAATTAATATCTCTTTTCCTTTTTTTATTAAAAAATGAATAAATGTTTTCTTTTTTTTTTACAAGTTAAATTTCTTTCTCATATAAAATCACAAAAAATGTTTATTGTTTATTTCATTTACTAGATTTATCAAAAAAAAACCAAAAATATTCTCTTTAAATTTATATTTAAGATTTATTCAAAATATTTAAAATGATACAAAAAATACTCTTTTTAATCGAATCGAATTTTGAGTCTTAATGGATAAATCAAGGAGGGTTCTTACGTACTTGTACGAGTTGTCCTAAAATTATTTGGGCGATGGCCGTTAAGGTTTTATTCGAATACTTGGATTCCATTAAACGCTCCATGAAACTCGATTTAATTCGCCTTTTTTTTACAAAAAAAAACACTTTCTTTTAATCAAATCATTTTATCTATAATGGAAAGAAGGGTTTGTACGTACTTGTACAAGTTGTTCTTTAAGCTTTTAGGCGATGGTCGTTAAGCCTTTGTTTGGATGTTTAAACTCCATTAAAGACTTCTTAAAAATCGATTTAACTCACTCTTTTTTACGAAAACGCTTTTCTTTTAATCAAATAATTTTAGTCAATAACGGATAATGAAGAAGGGTTTGTACGTAGTTGTACAGGTTGTTCTTCAAGCGTTTAGGCGATGGCCGTTAAGCCATTGTTTAAGCGCGTAGACTCCATTAAAGACTTCATAAAACTCGATTTAGCTAATGTTCTTTCAAGCGTTTAAGCGATGGCCGTTAAGCTTTTGTTTGAACGCTTGAATTCCATAAAAAGATCTTTCAAACCTAATTCATCTCGCCTTTCACAAAACAATTTCAACTCATCAAATCATCCTTTTTTTTCATCACCTACGAGGGGGTTGTACTTATTTGTGCAATTTTCTCTTTCAAGCATTTAGGCGATGCCCGTTAAGCCTTTGTTTAAATGTTTGATTTCTCTTAAACAACTTCAAATCTATTCATACCTTTCACACCTTTTAAAACCTTTTTTTAATAAACGAGACACTTAGTCAAAATTCAAATGTAATTATACTTCAACATGTGAAGATCGAACGTTTTCCACTCGAATACGATGATGGCCAAAATCTTGTCTCACTCTTGATTTAGTTATCCATTCTTGTAGTGATGCAAACAATCTCTTATACATGTGCGCATAGTATTGTTTGAATGCGATCGAGTACCTCTCGCTAAAATCAACCAACAAACTTTCGTGGTTCTTTACCCCGAACTACGATTGCTCTGACTTTCCCATTGCACTAGGGAATACGTAGGCAGAAGATACAAATGTCTTGGCGAGCACAATAATAAAAAAAACTTTTTTTTTTGTTCCTTTATTATTTCCAACCTAATAAATAATGCAAATAGATAATAAGCTAACAATTGATCACAAGAATAACTAAATGGGTCCCATCGAGTACGATGGAGGTGAGGGGTGCTAATACCTTCCCATTGCTTAACCGACTCCCGAACCTAAATTTGGTTGCGATGACCATCTTATCCTATATTCTTTTTAATTTGTGGGTTTTATCGATATTTCCCCTTTCCTTCTTGGAATAAATAAAGTTCGGTGTCGACTCTGTTGTACTTCGAGCACACGATAACGCTCGAGTCACATTTTTACCGCTACAGAAAGTGGCGACTCTGCTGGGAATAACCTAAGAGAATCAACCCTAGTTTAGTTTTTTTTCTTGTATTATTGTTAGCTTTATTTATTTGCTTATTTATTTCTTTTATTGTTTGATTTCTTATCGTATGGTTGGAATATTTTGATTATTGGCACTTTATGGACAAAGCTCTACACCCGAGCTCAAGAAACACATAAGATAAGATGGTGGATTAGTATTAAACTTGCTTGACGTAGTGTCAAGTGGGAGATACTAATACCCCGCCTAGAGTAGGTCCTTTGAGAAGATGTCTTTGGTTAAGTAAGTTATTTACTTGAGTGATGATGTTTTCAATTTGGATCGTTAACTCTAGGGACCTTTAGAATAACCCTTAAACCATGACTTTTTAGGAAATGGTGGTTTCGCGCCCAACTTGCGTAACGTAACTATTACCGTGGGTAAGTGCGAAAACCACACTCAGAATAGGCTTCATTTGAAAACATGGTTGGATGGGAAGTTAATTGCTAGATGATCAAGTTTTCAAAAGTAGCTTGTAACTCTGAGAACCGTGTCTAGAACCTTGCAAGAAAAAACCTTAGAACTATCCTATTGTGTGCCACTTTGTGCTGAGAAATCAGAATCTTTCTGTCCCATATGATTTGAAATCCATTACATGTAAACCATACATGACATGACATGGCATACATCTTTGCATAATAAACAAAAATTTCATGCATCCATATTCATACATTCAAGTTGTCAATTCATATCGTCTGTCTTCATCTTCATACTTGTTTATCCACTGTCAAACTGGTTCCTCAACACTTGGGACTGGAATTATGTTTCAGTAAAACTATGGAAGAGCTTAAACGAGAAGAAGATCAATCAAATGGGTCAATAATGACAAGTTACTAGTGTTTCAGACAGGATTGATCCTCCTCGTCACTGATTAGTCACTAGGCCTTGTTTCCTTCTGTTTGCAATTTCCTTATTTTGTATTGTGTACTGCATTGAACTTTGTTTGTTCTTTAATGTTAGTTTTAGTGAAATGAACATTACATATTTGAATCAATTCATTTACATCCACTGTGTTTATCTTTATGCTTTATCTTTAAAAAAAAACAAAAATATATGATCTTGTTCACTTTCTTCTATCAAACTTGTGTTTTGTGCAAAGATTGGAGGGAGGATGATGACAACGAAATACCCAAATCGTTGAATTGTATGCTTTCAAATAAAACTTTGCTGATGATGTATAGGCATTGTTTTCAATCCCCAAACACTGGAGAAATAAGGAAGTTAATCCCTCGTCAACCCCTTCGAGCCTAGAAGTTGGTGTTTCTTTCTATATGCAAACCCGCAATTCTAACCTGGGGCAGGGTAGTTCTCCGTTAATTTGTTTATGCATTTAATTTCAGGAAAATCATTAAGTACACCTTTCAATAAGGGTTTCAATCAAAGTGATCAAGATGGTTATCATTAATCGTTCTCAAGGCAGTCACTATCTTTCCAATACAAAAATATTTCAAAAAAAACAAGTCCGCGAAGTCAAAACCTACGAAGGAGACTTAGGCAAAACTGGGGCATCCCGTTGACTGTAATCCTAGAAAGAAACAGTTCAGGCAAAAGTTAGGGATAAAAGGTTGTGACTATCAAAAGGAAGAAGTGACTCCCATCTCAAAGATTCCCTTGGTCTTTAAACCATCATCATTATCATAGGTGCAATTCCAAAGTCTCTTGGAACCTGAATGCATAATTTAAATTAATTGAGCGTAGGAATGGAGATCATCATGAAGGATGGGGTGGGTACAAATATACTTTGAGCCTATATCCTTTGTTTCAAAAACCGTGAACCAAGCCACGCTACAACCTTCAAAAGACCTTATTGAAGCAAGGTTTATTTTGAAAGCATATTACAACAAGGTTGCGTTAACCTGACTCCTAAAGATCTTTGCAAATTGTTTGTTTTACCATACCTTTTGCTTTATTCATCACTTTGAATGCCTTGACCATCATGCGTGGACATTCGATTCATTTTCTTTACGTCAATAACATCATTCCAATAATGATTTTGATTTCAAAATATGCTTTGAGTATTGCATTAAAGTTACCATTTTTTGAATGAACATTTTATTTGCAAGTACTCATCTTTTGGGAAGTTCAAACAGTTGAGAAACTTGATCAGTGATCCTATCAGGGGCACGTTACTTCAATATCCTGTTGTTCCAGACTTATACTGGGGCACGTGTTCCCGACACTTATTTCAAGAACTGAAGCAACGATCAGGTGACAATCAGTCAATCAGGGGCATTTTTCTTCAGTGATCCCCAAGCAGTTTATCAGTCCTTCTCAAAAGGATCATCAGTGTGACATAACAGAATTAGCAATGTCCTTGTGTTGAGGAATCAGATTTCCATTCTTCCCTCATAAAAGAGTCTACCTCAGTTGTCATAACCAATTACATTGCATTCATCATTCACATTTCATGCATAGAAAAATTCAATATCATGCATCGGAATAAAATTCATACTCATTTGCATTCTTTCAGGGTCTCGTTGTTATTAACACTTTATCTTGTTATCAAAGCCCAACTTACTTGGCATCTACCAAAACGATGTTTATCTCTTCGTCCAATGCTACTATTGGATGTCTTTTTGTTCCTCTTCATCCAAAGCTACTCTTGGATTTGTAATTGTCTCTTCGTTCAATGCTATTATTGGATGTCTTATAGTTTCTCTTCGTCCAAAGCTACTATTGGATTTATATTTGTTTCCCTCTGTCTAAAGCTACTGTTGTACATGTTGTTTCTCACCTTTTATCCAAAGCTACTGTTGGATATCACAATCCCTAGTAAAGTGTTATTCAAAGCTACTGTTGAATGATCTTTATATCTTTGAGCCGGAATACCATTCTTTTCTCATCCAAAGCCACTATTGGATGCTCTTGAGTTTGTTTTCCCGTCCAATGCTACTATTGGATGTTCGCTCGTATTTTCCAAAATTGGTATCCATGTCATCTTTTGCTCCTCAGGATGACTCTGATATATTTTCTGGTTCATGTTTCCTTTTTGCATTCAAAGCCACTGTTGAATCTTTTTGGTTCCCGAGTTATCAAAAGCTACTGTTGGATTGGCCCCGATGTTTTTCAGAGTTTGGATTCCATTCGTTCAAAGCTACTATTGGACGTCTCTGTCATATCTCCGAGTTTGTAGGCCTCCTCTTGCATTCAAAGCCACTGTTGAGTCCTGTTGGTTTCCTTCCATCCGAAGCTACTATCGGATGTCTCCGATGTTTTCCCAGAATTTGGATTATTTTTCAGATTCATTCAAAGCCACTCTTCAATGTCTTTGATGTTTGGTGTCGTCTAAAGCCACTATTAGACGTCCCTACCCTAAGTTTTGTTTCAGATTCATTTAAAGCCACTCTTGAATGTCTCTGATGATTTCCGCTGTCTAAAGCTACTCTTAGACGTCCCTATTGTCATTTTTATCCAGAGTTTTATCCCTCGTTTCAAAGTTTCTCCATCCACAATTTGTCTTTTGTGACACTATATTCCCCACAGAGTTTAGAGTCTGTCTCATATCATATTGCAATCAAAATAAAAAAAAAAGAGTCCATGCATTGCATTTCATTTGCACAAGGACAAAAATTCGGGTCTTTTGTATTTAATTACCCTTCGCCAATGACACCACAAAGACGAAAGTCTCTCATGCTATCTGGCTTGAGATAATTAAATAGGGGCATCTGTCGCACCCTAATTTTTGCCCTATGTATTTCATTCATATGGATGCGTCGCACGCATTCATCATTCAATCGTCACATAGTTGCATATCGATTTTTAAAATTAGCTTGCATTCTGTGTCTTTGCAAATTTCTTAATTTTTATTTTTCGCAATTTATTTCAAAAATCTCAAAAAAAAATATATATTTAAACATCATTTTCATGTTGCATTTTGCATTTAATTAATAATTGAATTTTTATCTTTAGATTGTTTTTACACTTTTATTAATGAATTATTTTTTATTATTAACATCTTTTTATTATTATTCTTATTATTAGCATTATTATTAGTATTATTATTATTTCTTTTTTGTTTGTTCCAAAAAAAGAATATAACACAAAAAAAGTTTTATATATTTAGGCCCAATTACATTTTTGTTTCTTAAGCCCCTTTTACACAAAAAAATTGCACAAAGAAAAAGACAAAAAAAATGTTGCTAGTTGTCCAAAATGCCACGCCTCTGTTCCTCCTGCCCAAAGCATGCTTCTACTACCTGCTACAGCTATCCATGCCATGCTGCTTCGTCCATAGGCTGCAATTACACTCCAAAATTTACACAGAAATGGATCAAGCAAAACCTGCAAAAACAAAAGCAACAAACAGCTTACCATAAATGTTCAAATTAACCCAAACTTTCCCCCCAATTTCCATCTATCTTTTGCTATATATCAGAGAGCTTCACAGCACAAAGGGGGCCACAAAAAAATACAGTGGCAGCCGCAGAACCAAAACACATAAACCCTAGGCCATAACAACCTCATTACACACAAAAACTGATACAACCTCAGTTTCTTTCAACACTTCATCAAAACCTTCAACCACCATACACTCTCTCTCTCTCTGCATAAACACAACCACACCCATACGCACCATCACAGACCCAACCTTCAACATCACTCAAATCCATCATCCATACTGAAACCGTAACCTCACCAATAAACGCTCACAACAACACACAAAGAAGCACAAAGAAGTAGAAGTAGAGGCATATCGCAACAAACCATAAACAGAAGAAGGGAAGCAAACTTCAAAGATCAGAACATACCTGAAGCGGCACCGTCAAAATCTCGATGTATCTTTTCTATTTCTGTTTGTTTTAGCCTTTTTTCCATTTTTATATCTATGCTTGTAACCTGTATACTCTGATGAATAACGAAATCTGGGGAGGGTCATTAAGGGCCATTGGATTCTCTGTGTGTTTGATTTGCTTTGATATGAACTGAATCAATGAGACTACCGAGAGAGATCGGATTTGAGAGGACGAATTAGTTGTTGTTCTGAGTTTTGCGGAGAGATAGTTGAGAGAGTGTGTTGAGCGAAAGAGGATTGTCGAGAGAGAACCGCGAGTGTGAGAGTTGAGTCGAGAGAGAATCACGAGCGATAGAGAGACCATCGTGTGAGAGCGTGTTTTGTTTCTCTTCTTCGTTGTAAGAGAGCGCAGAACAAGTTTGAAGTGAGAAAGGAGGCTAGGGTTCCTAAACCCAGAAGTTCACGTGTAGATCCGGCCAAAACTCCATCCATCCGATTCTTTTAACACCCCCCATTGTCCCATTTGTTCATTCTTTACTTTTTTTTTTATTCCATGAATTAATATCTCTTTTCCTTTTTTTTATTAAAAAATGAATAAATGTTTTCTTTTTTTTTTTACAAGTTAAATTTCTTTCTCATATAAAATCACAAAAAATGTTTATTGTTTATTTCATTTACTAGATTTATCAAAAAAAAACCAAAAATATTCTCTTTAAATTTATATTTAAGATTTATTCAAAATATTTAAAATGATACAAAAAATACTCTTTTTAATCGAATCGAATTTTGAGTCTTAATGGATGAATCAAGGAGGGTTCGTACGTACTTGTACGAGTTGTCCTAAAAGTATTTGGGCGATGGCTGTTAAGCTTTTATTCGAATACTTGGATTCCATTAAACGCTCCATGAAACTCGATTTAATTCGCCTTTTTTTTACAAAAAAAACACTTTCTTTTAATCAAATCATTTTATCTATAATGGAAAGAAGGGTTTGTACGTACTTGTACAAGTTGTTCTTTAAGCTTTTAGGCGATGGCCGTTAAGCCTTTGTTTGGATGTTTAAACTCCATTAAAGACTTCTTAAAAATCGATTTAACTCACTCTTTTTTACAAAAACGCTTTTCTTTTAATCAAATCATTTTAGTCAATAACGGATAATGAAGAAGGGTTTGTACGTACTTGTACAAGTTGTTCTTCAAGCGTTTAGGCGATGGCCGTTAAGCCATTGTTTAAGCGCGTAGACTCCATTAAAGACTTCATAAAACTCGATTTAGCTAATGTTCTTTCAAGCGTTTAAGCGATGGCCGTTAAGCTTTTGTTTGAACGCTTGAATTCCATAAAAAGATCTTTCAAACCTAATTCATCTCGCCTTTCACAAAACAATTTCAACTCATCAAATCATCCTTTTTTTTCATCACCTACGAGGGGGTTGTACTTACTTGTGCAATTTTCTCTTTCAAGCATTTAAGCGATGGCCGTTAAGCCTTTGTTGAAATGTTTGATTTCTCTTAAACAACTTCAAATCTATTCATACCTTTCACACCTTTTAAAACCTTTTTTTAATAAACGAGACACTTAGTCAAAATTCAAATGCAATTATACTTCAACATGTGAAGATCGAACGTTTTCCACTCGAATGCGATGATGGCCAAAATCTTGTCTCACTCTTGATTTAGTTATCCATTCTTGTAGTGATGCAAACAATCTCTTATACATGTGCGCATAGTATTGTTTGAATGCGATCGAGTACCTCTCGCTAAAATCAACCAACAAACTTTCGTGGTTCTTTACCCCGAACTACGATTGCTCTGACTTTCCCATTGCACTAGGGAATACGTAGGCACAATATACAAATGTCTTGGCGAGCACAATAATAAAAAAAACTTTTTTTTGTTCCTTTATTCTTTCCAACCTAATAAATAATGCAAATAGATAATAAGCTAACAATTGATCACAAGAATAACTAAATGGGTCCCATCGAGTACGATGGAGGTGAGGGGTGCTAATACCTTCCCCTTGCTTAACCGACACCCGAACCTAAATTTGGTTGCGATGACCATCTTATCCTATATTCTTTTTAATTTGTGGGTTTTATCGATATTTCCCCTTTCCTTCTTGGAATAAATAAAGTTCGGTGGCGACTCTGTTGTACTTCGAGCGCGCGACAACGCTCGAGTCACATTTTTACCGCTACAGTGAGGAGAGATAATAATGACAAAAGACGTGATTTGCACAGTTACCTAAGTGGACGTCCCCTCAACTGCACGCACGCTTGTCCAGAAATAGTGAACACGTGTTTACCATCTGGATAGCCAGTTACAGCTGTTTTGCTTTTAAAGAGATTCTGAATCAACTTAGACATTGAAACGTTAGTAATAACAGAATCACAATTTCTAATTGATTTCAATCAGAACTTCTTATAAACAAAAATCCAATTTCATTTTAAAAGATACTCATACATAAGATCTTCTCATCTTCTCATTCTGGGCATAAATCCATACTGATATTCTTCAGAATGAACTTAAACCTATCTTCAGCAAGGGGTTTTGTAAAAATATCAGCCCATTGATGGTCTGTATCCACAAAGTTTAAGGATATAACACCCTTCTGAACATAGTCCCTTATGAAATGATGTTTAATCTCAATATGTTTAGCATTTGAATGTAAAATAGGATTCTTAGATAAACATATAGCAGAAGTATTATCACAGAAAATAGGAATGTTACTCTCATATATCTGATAATCTTCCAGCTGACTTCTCATCCAGAGCATTTGTGTGCTACAACCAGCAGCAGCAACATATTCTGCTTCTGTTGTTGAGACGGCAATAGTAGCTTGCTTCTTGCTGTACCATGAGATTAGATGACTTCCAAGAAATTGACAACTTCCAGAAGTGCTCTTTCTTTCTATTCTATCTCCAGCATAGTCAGCATCACAGAATCCTACTAAGTTGTAATCTTTAGATTTTCTGTAAACTAAACCAACATTAGTAGTACCTTTCAGATACCTTAGAATTCTCTTAACCGCTGTTAAATGAGATTCTCTTGGATCTGATTGGAATTGAGCACACAAACAAACACTAAAGAGAATGTCAGGTCTAGAAGCAGTTAGATATAGAAGAGATCCAATCATACCTCTGTAGAACTTTTGATCTACCTTCTTACTTACCTCATCCTTACCCAGTACACATGTTGGATGCATAGGAGTTTTGGCTTCTTTGCTATCAGAAAGATTAAACTTCTTCAGAAGTTCTTTCACATACTTCGTTTGATGCTCATAGATCCATACTGATATTCTTCAGAATGAACTTAAACCTATCTTCAGCAAGGGGTATCTATCTTCAGAAGTTCTTTCACATACTTCGTTTGATGAACATAGGTCCCATCATGCTCATTTCAAATTCAACCTGCATAGACTTAGCAAACTCCTTTCCAAGTGTAGCATTAGATGTTCCAAAGATAATATCATCAACATATATTTGACAAATTAAAATATCCTTTTTAAATGTTTTACAAAAGAGAGTAGTGTCCACTTTTCCTCTAGTGAAATCATTTTCCAGAAGGAAAGAACTCAGACGTTCATACCAAGCTCTGGGAGCTTGTTTCAATCCGTATAATGATTTCTTTAATTTAAAAACATGATTTGGAGACATGGAGTCTTCAAAACCAGGAGGTTGATGGACATAAACTTCTTCATCTATGTAACCATTTAAGAAGGCACTCTTGACATCCATCTGATAAAGAGTGATGTTGTGTTGAGTGGCAAAAGAAATTAATAGACGAATAGATTCTAACCTGGCCACTGGTGCAAAGGTTTCTGTATAATCAATCCCTTCTTGCTGACTATAATCCTGAGCAACCAGTCTGGCTTTGTTTCTTACCACTTCACCTTTCTCACTTAGCTTGTTTCTGAAAACCCACTTAGTACCGATGATGTTAAATCCTTTTGGTCTAGGAACCAAGTCCCATACATCATTCCTTGTAAACTGATTTAGTTCTTCTTGCATGGCAATTATCCAGTCTGGATCTTCTAGAGCTTGATCAACAGAAGTTGGCTCGATCAAAGAAACAAGACCTAATTGACATTCTTCATTGTTCTTAAGGAATGCCCTTGTTCTGATGGGATCGTCTTTCTTTCCAAGGATCACATCTTCTGAGTGAGCTGAAGCAAGTCTAGGTGATCTTCTGACTGTTGGTTCTTCAGAGATTCTCAGATTCTCTAAAGATGCAGCAACTTGATCTTCTGATCCATTGCTTCTGAGACTGCCAGCTTCTGCAGCTTTGCTTCTTGGTTCTTCAACTTCTGATATATTAATATCAAAATCTGAAAAATTCTCAAACTGCTTTAGTTTTTCAAAACCAAGCTTATCATCAAACCTGATATTGATTGATTCTTCTACAATCAATGTTTCAGTATTGCATACTCTGTAGCCTTTAGAGCGTTCAGAATATCCAAGAAGGAAACATTTTTGTGCTTTAGAATCAAACTTACCAAGATGATCTTTAGTATTCAGAATAAAACATACACATCCAAAAGGATGGAAATATGAAATGTTGGGCTTTCTGTTCTTCCACAGTTCATAAGGAGTCTTATTTAGAATAGGTCTGATAGAGATTCTATTCTGAATATAACATGCAGTGTTTATTGCTTCTGCCCAGAAATGCTTAGCCATATTGGTTTCATTGATCATGGTTCTAGCCATTTCTTGTAGAGTCCTATTCTTTCGCTATACAACTCCATTTTGCTGTGGAGTTCTAGGACAAGAGAAATCATGGGCAATACCATTTTCTTTGAAGAACTCCTCAAAGAGTCTGTTCTCAAATTCGCCACCATGATCACTTCTGACCTTTATGATTTTGCACTCCTTCTGAGATTGGATCTGAGTGCAGAATTCAAAGAACACTGAATGTGACTCATCCTTGTGTTTCAAGAACTTTACCCATGTCCAGCGGCTATAATCATCAACGATGACTAATCCATATTTCTTCCCTCTGACAGATGCTGTTTTGACTGGGCCAAACAGATCAATGTGCAAGAGTTCTAATGGCCTTGAGGTAGAAACAACATTCTTAGACTTGAATGCAGGTCTGGAGACACATGCCCTTCTGACATGCTTCACAAAGAGCATCTGATTTGTATTTCAGATTTGGGAGTCCTCTGACCAGATTTAGTTTGTTAATCTGAGAAATCTTTCTCAAACTAGCATGACCTAATCTTCTGTGCCAGACCCATTGCTCTTCAGAAACAGACATAAGACAAGTCACCTTCTGCTTCTCAAGATCAGAAAGATCAATCTTATAAATGTTGTTCTTCCTCTTGCCTGTAAATAGGATTGAGCCATCCTTCTGACTTACAGCCTTGCAAGACTTGTGATTGAAGATTATATCATAACCATTGTCACTTAATTGACTTATGGACAATAAGTTATGCTTTAATCCTTCTACAAGAAGTACATTAGTTATGGAAGGAGAGTTACCAAGACTTATGGTTCCAGAGCCAATGATTTTGCCCTTCTGATCTCCTCCAAACTTGACTTCTCCACCTGGTTTAAGCACCAGGTCTTGGAATGTAGACCTTCTTCCCGTCATGTGTCGCGAGCACCCAGAGTCCAGGTACCATGACATTTTGCTTTCTGTCCTATTTGCCGCCAAGGATATCTGCAATAGGAATAATCTTTTCCTTAGGTACCCACAATTTCTTGGGTCCTTTCTTGTTAGTTCTCCTCAAGTTCTGATTGAACTTGGGTTTAGCAAAATATTTAGCAGGAGGAACAACATGATATTTCTTATTCTGAGTTCCATGATATTTCTTAGGTTGTGTCACATGCTTCTTTGTGTGTGTTATGTGAAAACTTTGTGCATGTGATGTGTGCTTAATATCATGGGAGTTGCCAAATTTAAATTGGTTATACAGAGGCTTGTATGATATTTTCATATCATCCACAGATTCAAGCTTGTATGGGATTTCACACTCATAACCAATGCCAACTCTTTTGTTTCCAGACACAACATATATCATAGAAGCTAGCTGACTTCTACCAATACTTCTAGATAAGAACTTCCTGAAACTTAAATCATATTCTTTCAGAATATGATTCAGACTAGGAGTGGAATTTTCTGAATCAGAAGGAGATCCAACATTATTGGATAATTTTAAAACTTTTTCTTTTAATTCAGAATTTTCCAACTCAAGCTTCTTAGTTTCAAATTCAAATTGCTTTTTCAGCTTTTTGTATTTGATACTAAGATGAGATTTTAATTCAAGAAGCTCTGTTAGACTGGAAACTAACTCTTCTCTAGATAGTTCAGAAAATACCTCTTCAGAATCTGATTCTGATGTAGATTCTGATCCATCATCTTCTGTCGCCATCAGCGCAAAGTTTGCCTGCTCTCCTTCAGAGTCTGGTCCTGATTCTGACTCAAAATCATCCCATGTTGCCATAAGACCTTTCTTCTTATGAAACTTCTTCTTGGGATTCTCCTTCTGAAGTTTTGGACACTCATTCTTGTAATGTCCAGGCTCATTGCACTCATAACAGACAGGCTTCTTCTTGTCAGATCTTCTGTCACCAGAAGATTCTCCTCGTTCAAATTTCTTTGAACTTCTGAAGCCTCTGAACTTCCTTTGCTTGCTCTTCCAGAGTTGGTTCACCCTTCTGGAGATCATGGACAGTTCATCTTCTTCTTCAGATTCTGATTCTTCAGGATCTTCTTCTCTAGCCTGAAAAGCGTTAGTGCATTTTTTAATATTAGATTTTAATGCAATAGACTTACCTTTCTTCTGAGGTTCATTAGCGTCAAGTTCAATCTCATGACTCCTCAGGGCACTGATCAGCTCTTCCAAAGAAACTTCATTCAGATTCTTCGCAATCTTGAATGCAGTCACCATTGGGCCCCATCTTCTGGGCAAACTTCTGATGATCTTCTTTACATGATCAGCCTTGGTGTAGCCTTTGTCAAGAACTCTCAATCCAACAGTCAGAGTTTGAAATCTTGAAAACATCTTCTCAATGTCTTCATCATCCTCCATCTTGAAGGTTTCATACTTCTGGATTAGTGCAAGAGCTTTGGTCTCCTTGACTTGAGCATTTCCTTCATGAGTCATCTTCAAGGACTCATATATGTCATGGGCCGTTTCCCTGTTAGATATCTTCTCATACTCAGCATGGGAGATAGCATTCAGCAAAATAGTCATGCATTTGTGATGATTCTTGAAATCTTTCTTTTGATCATCAGTCATTTCACTTCTCGTGAGCCTTACACCAGTAGCTTTAACAGGATGTTTGTAACCATCCAACAGAAGATCCCATAGATCAGCATCCAGACCAAGAAAGTAACTTTCCAGTTTATCTTTCCAATATTCAAAGTTTTCACCATCGAATATTGGTGGTCTAGTATAACCATTGTTACCATTGAATTGCTCAGCAGAGCCAGATGTAGATGGAGTTGGATTTGATGGATCTTCACCAGCCATATTTCACTGAAGTGTTTTTCTCTTCCTGAATCTTTTCTAAACACGGTTAAGTGCTTGCACCTTAGAACCGGCGCTCTGATGCCAATTGAAGGATAGAAAAACACTTAGAAAGGGGGGTTTGAATAAGTGTAGTCTAAAAACTTGAACGATAAAAACAATATGCACAGTTATTTTTATCCTGGTTCGTTGTTAACTAAACTACTCCAGTCCACCCCCACGGAGTGATTTACCCCACCTGAGGATTTAATCCACTAATCGCAACAGATTACAATGGTTTTCCACTTAGTCCGCGACTAAGTCTTCCAGAGTATCCTGATCACAACCTGATCACTCCAGGAACAAATGCTTAGACACAAGCTAAGACTTTCTTAGAGTATCCTGACCACCACGTGATCACTCTAATTACAACTGCTTAGACACAAGCTAAGACTTCCTAGAGTATCCTGATCAACACTTGATCACTCTAGTTACTTACAAATTAATGTAATCAAATTAGAGTTTTACAATGCTTCTTAAAAGCTATAATCACAACAGTGATATTTCTCTTAACGTTTAAGCTTAATCTCACTAATATATTACAACAGCAATGTAGTGAGCTTTGATGAAGATGAAGTTTCTGAGCTTTGAATTGAACAGCGTTTCAGCAAGTTAATATTCACAGAATTTGGTTCAGAGTTGTTCAGAATTGGTAACCTTGCTTCTCATCAGAACTTCATATTTATAGGCGTTTGAGAAGATGACCGTTGAACGCATTTAATGCTTTGCGTGTTCCGTACAGCTTTGCATTTAATGTTTCACGCTTTTGTCAACTACCTCGAGCCTTGTTCACGCTGTGTCTACTGACGTTGCCTTTAATAGCTTCCAACGTTCCTTTTGTCAGTCAGCGTAGCCTGCCACCTGTACTTTCTTCTGATCTGATGTTTGAATATAATATTTGAATATCATCAGAGTCAAACTGCTTGGTGCATAGCATCTTCTTGTCTTTTGACCTTGAAGTGCTTCTGAGCGTGATACCATGAGAACTTCAGTGCTTCTGCTTCTGACCTCAAGTTCTTCTGATGCTTCCATAGACCCATGTTCTGATTCTGCCTTGACCATCTTCTGATGTCTTGCCAGACCATGTTCTGATGTTGCATGCTGAACCTTCTGAGACAAAGCTTCTGAGCGCTGATTTGTGCATACTCTTTATATATTTCCTGAAATGGAAATTGCAATGTATTAGAGTACCACATTATCTCACACAAAATTCATATCCTTGTTATCATCAAAACTAAGAATATTGATCAGAACAAATCTTGTTCTAACACAAACCACCACAATTAAGCATCAATTCACATAGATTTCAACTCATCATCATTAACTACCAGGTAACAAGTTCATGCAAGCATTATAACAAACACATAGTGCACCAAACTTGTATCGATATGCAATTGCAAGCAAAGTTTCAATGAATCTAACATTTAATCATCATCAACATCAATTAAACATCATCAACAACTAGATCTAACATTCTAATCATGTTAACATCAAAAATTAAGCACTTAATTCAAGGTTCAAAGGCTTACCGGATGAAGATCTAAACCGAAGTACGAACACGAACGCGGCACGAACGCGAACACAACACGAACGCGACACGAATGCGAAAGCAAAATCCAAGAGGGAGAGGAGAGAGGCGCGCGAGATGTAGAGAGGAAGGAGGAAATTCGAACTCGGAGTCTTGACCTTCAATCCATGTTGATCTTGATTCTTGAAGAAAATTGATGAATATTGATGAAAGATTTATGTAATTTGTGGTTTTGATTCAAGAGAATTGAGTGAGAATTGAGAGAAAGTGTTTATGAATTTTTTGGTGAATGGAAATTATGAGAGTCCTCTCTTGATTTGTGAAGAGCAAAATGTTTATATATTGTCAACGCGAATTGTCCAAATCGCCCTCGGTGCGTCTTATTTTGGCTCGTTTTTAAGGAAACTCGGCTCGGCTCTCAATTCCGGAACGAAACCAATGCCACTATGAATATGAACAAATTTGTGACTCATCGCCGCGAGAATGACCTCAATCCGATAAGCGGTGAAGAAAATACGCCCGTTTGAATGACGAGAAACGCCGATTCATCCGATACGACTGTGCAAAATTTTGTGAGTACCGCTCAAAGAACTCGATAAAACCCTACCTTCGGCTCAAAATCTGAACAAGCATGTGTGACGAAGAAACGAAGCTAACGAAATTTCCGAGAGAATGCTACCGGAATGGACTTTATATGATAAAAATCGAAAGAGTTATGAATTTTCGAACTCGGCGCGACATACTCGAAAACACACTTTTTGCCGGAACAACGCGACGATCCTTAAAATTCTGGGAATTTTCCGTGCAAAATTGGCCTTCGGTCCGAACATATGAAATCTTGGTAATGATGGTACGGAGCTCCAGTTAAATTTTCAAGTGAATCTGACGAGCGGATTAGGAGATACGAATTTTCCGAGGTCCGAAACCCTACATTCAGCACTGTTTTTCACCACGAAACCTCAACTAAATTGCAAATATGGCGACCTTCCTCAAAGAATTGGCTTCCGAGCCGAACACAAAAGTTGTAGATATCATCGAAACGGTCAGGACAATGAGGAAACTTAGCTCATATCACCTTCCATATATGACTTGCGAATTTTCTCGTATTTCCACTGTTTAAACCATTTTTCACGCCTTTCTTCTTAAACCCATGAAAACTTTTTATTATTTTTCTTCAATTTTGGAATGACGAAATAAACGTCATTAATAACTTATAGCTCAAATAAAGAGGGCAAATTTTGGGGTGCAACAGATGGTCTCGCGGAGGAGGGACAAGGTCCCAAACCTCATTTCTCTTAAATTGGTTTAGCTCTTCTTGCATAGCTAAATACCAATGCTCATCGACTAATGCATCTTTTGAGTTTTTAGGCTCAATTTGAGAGACGAAAGAATAATAAAAACAAAAGTTACTTATCCTTGACCGTGTTGTCACCCCTTTTGATATGTCTCCTAGAATGTTCTCCATAGGATGGTCCTTAGAAGATTTCCATGCAAGAGGAAGATCACTCTTCTCGCTTGGTTGATCTTCTACTTTTTCTTTAGGTGTTTGATCCACTTCCTCTTCATTATTCTCGGGTAAGAGGGATTCTTTATCTTTCTCAAGCTTGGTATCCGGATCATTAAGTAAACTCTCGGTTGAGACACCTGCACCATTAAAAACACTACCTTTTTCGACAACTTTCGGACAAGACTCATCAAAAGAGACATGTACGGACTCTTCAACAATATGTAACCTTTTGTTGTATACTCTATAAGCTTTACTAGATTGAGCGTATCCTAGAAAGATACCCTCATCCGCTTTTGCATCAAACTTGCCAAGATTTTCCTTTCCATTGTTTAGAACAAAGCACTTACATCCAAATACATGAAGGTGAGAAATGTTCAGTTTTCTCCCTTTCAAGAGTTCATACGGTGTTTTGTTTAGAATAGGTCATATCAGGATCCTATTCAGAACATAACAAGCCGTATTAATGGCATCGGCCCAAAAATATTTTGGAAGCCCATGTTCATTAATCATAGTTCTCCCAAGTTCTTCCAACACACGATTTTTACGTTCCACAACTCCATTTTGTTGGGGAGTTCGTGGTGCGGAGAAATTATGATTAATGCCATGATTGCCACAAAACTCTTCAAAGAGATGGTTTTCAAACTCACCTCCATGATCACTTCGGATGGATACTATGTTAGTGTTTAATTTATTTTGAATTAACTTGGCGAAAATCTCAAATGCGGAGAAGGTGTCACTTTTGTTTGCTAAGAAAATCGTCCAACAATATCTAGAGAAGTCATCAACTATGACATACCCATAATAGTTTCCACCTAGACATTTTATTCTAGATGGTCCAAAGAGGTCCATATGGAGAAGTTCAAGAGGTCTTGTAGTTGAAACAATGTTTTTAGATTTAAAAGAGATCCTCGTTTGCTTCCCCATTTGGCACGCATCACATAAGTGATATTTGGAAAACTTTATTTTAGGTAGGCCGGACACTAAGTCTTTTGAGACGATTTTATTAAGCAAATCAAAGTTGACGTGAGCTAAACGTCTATGCCAAAGCCATGAGTCTTCACTCATAGTTGCTAGACATTTTGCTTCAATTAAGGATACATCATTTAGATCAAGCATGTATACATTATTTACGCTCAGGCCTTTGAACACATCATCTTTCTTGTCATCATTTCGAATTATGCAACTTTCTTTAGAAAATGATACTGAGTATCCTTTGTCGCATAGTTGACTGATGCTAATAAGATTGTGTTTAAGGCCCTCAACTAGAAGGACGTCAGAGGTAGTAGTAGAAGAGGGATTACCTACACTACCTTTACCGAGTATTTCTCCCTTGTTGTTATCACCATAGGTCACAAATCCTTTCTTCTTAGCCACAAAGTCATAGAATAAAGATAAGTCACCCGTCATATGTCTTGAGCATCCGCTATCTAGAAACCATTTTCTCTCGGATGGCTCAAGACATTCCACCTATAAATTTAAACAAGGGAAATAGGTACCCAATTTTCATTGGGTCTTTGTGTGTGAGTGAAACAAAGGTTGCTCTTAGGAGTCCATTTGAAAATGCCTTTGGGAACCAAGAATCTCCTATAGCGACATTTTTTAATGCTATGCCCCCTTTTGCAACAGTATAGACATCTTGAGTTTGAGTAGTCATCACATTTACTAGATTGATCCTTTATCACATAAGTGTATCGTTGATACGGATTTATTATACTATTTTTGAAATGTGATCGATCAATAGCATATGTGATTTTTGGTTGTGAGACCTTGTCTAATTTGGCTTTGATAGTTTTAACTTCTTTTTGCCAAATGTGACAAGTTTCACATCCTCCCCACTTAAACCAAGGACTCTTGTCAACAACACTTGTGTCTTTGATACTTTTAATCATAGATTCCTTGAGAGTTTCTAATTCCTTTTTGGAACCGGAAACTTTCTTCTCAAGGTATTTGAAAATTCTTTTATTTGAAGCTAAGCGTTGAAATGCTTCCTTAGCTTCATGATGCAAGGTATCAAAGGCATGCTTTAATTCAAAATAAGACATAGCATCAACATTATTATATTTATCATGACTTACAATCTTTTTCTTCTTTTGATGTGCCATGAGATATAGGTTGACGGTTTCCTCTTCATCGCTTGAGCTTTCTTTGCTAGATGAGTCACTATCACTTTCCCAAGCGATGTAAGCTCTTCTTCCTTTTGGTTGCTTCTTTTGAGGTTTACTCTTTGTCTTATTTTTCTTTAGCGAAGGGCAATCCGGTTTGTAGTGACCGGGTTTTCCACAGTTGTAACAAGATCCTCTAGGATTAGTCTTCTTGTACTCATCTTGCTTGTTAGGCTTTGATTGACGTCTATAATCAACTAGATTGTTGTCCGAGTGCTTAATTTCATTCTTTCGAAGATATTTGTTGTATCTTCTTACGAATAATCCCATATCTTCATCCGGACTATCATCTTCATCACTAGACTCACTATCACATGTATCTTTGGTGGATGACTTAGAACTTGAAGCCTTTAGAGCGATAGACTTCTTTTCCGTGTCCTTTGACTTTTCTTTCTTTTCTTTCTTTTCGTGCTTGTTTAGGTTCATGAGGTCTTGCTCATGTTCTTCAAGCTTTCCGAATAGAGCTGTGAGATCCAATGTAGTGAGATCATTGGCTTCTTTGATTGCCGTGACCTTCGGTTGCCATTCCCTACTAAGACATCTCAAAACTTTGTTAGTAGCTACGGCATTGGGAGTAATATGTCCCAAAGTGTGTAATCGATTGATAATGTGAGAAAATCTCTTTTGCATATCCGCAATGGTTTCACCTTGCTTCATATGAAAGAGATCAAACTCTTGCGTTAAGGTATTGATTCTAGCTAGCTTAACATCATTAGTTCCTTCATGGGCGACTTGTAATGCATCCCACATTGCCTTAGCCGACTGGAAATGCGACACACAAAAGTACTCATCGACCCCTAAGGAAGCTATAATCATGTTTCTAGCTTTCCAATCATACCCGTAATTCTTTTCATCTTTTTCATCCCATTGTGCTTGAGGTTTAGGTCTTGTGATGCCAGCATCGTTGGTTATGGTGATAGCCATATGACCATTGACGATGACATCCCATATTTTTCTATCAACGGAGTTGATATGAATGCACATACATTCTTTCCAATAACTATAGTTTTCTCCAGTGAAAACAGGCGCTTTAGTATACGCCCCTTTTTGACCGTTCTCCATTTTCTAAAAAGTTATATCAAGCACTAGAATGAACCGGAGCTCGTGATACCACTTGTTAGACGATAGGAATGGTCTAGAGGGGGGTGAATAGACCACCTTTTTCCGACTTAAGAAAATTTTAGCTTTTTGAAACGTGACTTCCCTGAATCACTTAATCGTCTAAGAGAGATTATGTTATCGGGGACCGGATATGTGCACTAAACCGAACGGATGAAAATGTCAAGTAATGAATTACGTTTTAACGAATATCTTAGTTGTATCAATTACACGCTATATGGTATATTACTCACAATGAACGTTTTCACTAAAAATTTGAACAAAAATTTGATTGAGTAATTTTATCGAACACTTGGTGATCGATATTTTACCTAACCTTAGTTTTTGTTCAACAATGGAAATAAACGAAAACAAATGGAAATACGATAAAGTAAAAGCGACAAGGAACACGATATTTGTTTAGGCAGTTCCTCTATCGTCCTCGCAGGAGTACGTCTGCCCCTAATTTCAAATGAAATTAGGAAAGTTTTATTAGATTGCAAAATGTTTAACAAGGATAGAAAGTACCAATCACCAACTACACACATGCAGTAAAATTGAATACAATTCGATCCTCCCCTTGATTCAAGTTGAATCAAGTCAATGTCTAAGATCTTCACGATCAAGACCCCGATCGTTCCTTTCTCAATCCTCCGGTTGTAGCAAGTTTGTTGAGCGGATCTTCAATCCCTCAATCCCTCATGCACGGCTGAATTGATTACCAAAGCGAATCGATCGTCAAAAACCTTCGAACAAAATCTTTGATGAAGAAGGAAAAACCCTAAGGTTTTATACAAGAAACACCCTCAACACTCTCCACTCGAACAAGATGAATGTCTACCGTCGAATCTCGAACAAGAAAAATATCTACTGTCGAACCTTATCAACACACGTTCCTTACTTCGATCGAGAAAGATGATTATGTGTGATTCTCGATAAATAAGCGAAAGGTTGAAGATGAGAAGAAGTTGAGTCTATCTTTCACGTTTCTTGTTGAATTGCTTCAGAATGATCACTTGAGTATTTATAACACCCACAATGTATAAGCCAACTTAAAAACAGCAGAAAACAAGGTTTATTAGCGACAGGTCGACCTGCTCTCTGCATAGGTCGACCTATTGACTGTATAGCACCTAAAAAAGAGTAATGTGTGACACTTGCGTCGACCTGAAGGGTCGGCCTGCGCATTCCCGTGACTCCCTCAGAATGCCATGCGTCGACCTAATCCATTAATGCGTCGACGCATAATGTTTTTATACTTGAGTTACCAAACCTTGATGCGTCGACCTGAAGGGTCGGCGTGCGCATTCCCGTGTGTTCCTCGAAATAGCAATGCGTCGACCTAAGAAGGTAATGCGTCGACGCATTCAGTCTTCACCTGAATTTCTTCACAAAGGGCTTGCAATCGGTCGACCTATGATATGTGTGAGTCGACCTATTAATGTTTTATGGCCAAAAGTGCTTGTCTTGGCTGCATGTGCTCGATTTCTGTGATTCCACTTAAGTTGTGGTTGATTCACAATATTTTGACAGCATGAAAACAACACCTTGCCCTCACAACTAAATTCATAGCTTGATTGATTTCACCTTCTTTGCTTTCTTTTCTTTTTTGGACATCATATTTTGTTGCTCATTTTGCTCCAAGCTCCTTATTATCTCCTCATAGACCTCATCGCCTTCATTGCTTGTTGTCCCCATCTCTTTGATTGTCGTTCACACTCTCCCAGCTGCATCTGAATTTGTTGGCCCCCCGAATCTTATGTCCCCTGTTCTATGGCCGAATCTCCTAAGCTTTCACCATCAATAGTTGAACCATCTCTTAACATAACTATACCCTTTAGTGTTATCGATTCTGTTTGTGCCTTTGCATTCCTTATCTTCCTTGGTTTCACAGGGTTTAAAGCTGCAAGATATGAATGAGAAATCCCTACCCTAGAGCTTGCCCCATTCATTACCTGATTAGCTTTTAGTAGTAGTGGGTCTCTCACACTTCTCGGGCTTGAACTGATTGGGTATGAACAAACCTGATGGGCCAGCATTTCTTTAAGCCCACTATTTTCTAAATCATCCTGATGCACTCCTCTTGGTTCTTTTTTTTTTTTATAGTGACACCTTCCCCCTTTGACTTTCTCCTTCTCTCTCCTTCTGTACCATGTTTGACACTTCTCCTTTATCTGAAATCTTCTGTGTGCTGCCGCTTCCCCAACCTCTTTACGCACCACTTGTTCTTTACTTTTCATTTAATGCTGCCTCATCATATCCTTCCAAAGTCGCTTTTGTTGTTCCCTTTTAACTATACATACTTTTCGCCTTGTTACTTTTCTAACAATGACTATCATCCTCCCATGACTCCTCTCTTACTTCTCCCTCTATACCCATATTCCACGCGCCATCTTCTTCTTCTTCTTCGGAACTAGAATCGAAACTATTATCTTCTTCGGCACCATTATTCTTGTTACCAACAGATTGTGTAACTGTTATACGCTTTGGGCCATATTCATCTTCGACCACCTTAATCCTGTAGATATTATCTTTGATATCCACATTGAATATCCGATTGAGGTTCAGGGAATACTTGGTGCTCACTAATATCCTTGCAACGTCCAACTTTGTCTGGTTCATCGTTTCATCATCTGAACAGACGTATCTGCCTACTGGAGACATAATGAACTTAAAGAAATCAGAAGACCAAGCATGACATGGTACTCTATAGCATCGAACCCACGCCAATCTCTCGTTATCCATAGCTTTCGGTGTCCATTCTTTGATCTCATAAAACCATTGTTCCAGCCAGCCCTTTGCCTCCTCCACCATAGCATTAATATCTCCTTCGACTGCCTTCTCCAGCAAACACAGATTCTCCTCGAGAGGTGTGACTCTAATGGTGAATACTCCTTCCATATGCAATCATTCTTGTATGTTATATGACGTCCCTGACTCCGCCACCACCCCCACATACGCCTTCTTGAACCTTACTAGATCTTCCTCCTTCACCATAGAATTTAAATTGAATATTTATAAACTTTAGGATGTCAATGTAAATGAACCCGAGAATTTATAAAATCCAATTTTTAAAATAGTTTTGAACTTTTAAAAGTGTGGGATTTTGGGGTACTACAGATTCCTAGGGATTACTTTTGAGATTTCCTAGCTTTCTTTTCTTTGTTATTTCTATCTTGTAACCATTGAAAGTGTTGATACCTTAAGGTGACCATTTCCCCTTTGTATGTTATCAAAAGAAAATGATACTCCGATGACCCTCGATGACCCTTATATGTACCAAGGATCCATTGTCCCTTTATTATTAATGAATGTGTAGCAACCTTCCCTAAAAAATTAGAATTTTAGAGTCGCCACCTATTCTGCCAAGGCGAATAGGAAACCCTACGAAGTTTTAGAAATTATGGGTAAGTTATTATAATCAGGTCAAGGAAAGGTGTTAGGCACCCTTAACCCTTTCCTAAGGTTTTGTCTAAGGCAAAGGTTTGTGGCTAAAAATGTTAAGGCAAAGTTTATACTTTCAAGGGTGAACGATAAGATTCGAACCTAATTGGAATTTTGGGGAAGGGGACTCGCCTTGTTGTCAAGTGCCTACGTACCTCCTTAGGGAGGATCAGAGTCTACGTAGTTTGTAGCCAGGGTTGTACGCCCTAGACTTTATATTAGTGTGTTTTAAATTACTGTATGCAGTTTGGTAATTGTCGAAGTTTTGAAATTCGCAGTTTGTGAAAGAGATGTGTTTTCACGTGGCGTACAACCCTGATTAGTGTTTTAAATCTTAGTATTGTTAATCACGTTGATCAATAGCTTTGATCAACATAATTGATAATTTGGCAGGTGTTGATTTTTGTCACTAATTATCATAATCGATTGACTCGATTACAATCCTTAGCAAATTGAATTTAGATTTGTATAGGATATTTAATTGTTTTAAGGGTAATTGTAAATTGAATTATTTATTATTAATTATCGCAATCGATTGATTCGATCAAAACAATTAATAAATTGACTCTAACCTAAATTAGCTAAACTAAAATAATTTGTCGCTAATTATCGTAATCAATTGATTTGATTAAAACAATTAGCGAAGTAACCTCAATTATGCGTATAAAATTTATATTAAATATTAATATTAATTTGCACATTTTTAATCAGAAGCAAGTATTAATAATCAGTGTGATTATTAAATAAAATCGAACCAAATATTAATTATTTAAACCTAATTATTTTGATTGTTTAACTAAACCTAATTTTTAATTAATTAAATTTAATTAACTTAATTAAAAAAAATTAGAAGAACCTCAATTACTGCGATTTTGTCCTAGCCAAAGCCCTGCAATTAACCAAATCACAAAATACGCAATATAAACTTCAAATCGATACATAGTTTAACTAAAAATCGCCCTCTTAATGCAACGGTATCATCAATTTGGGACAATTTCGCCTCTAACTTAATATCCCCAATTGGTATGGCTGAAACCCTAGCCATGGTGGAATGCTTAACCTACAGCCAAAACTCAATTAAACTATAGAGCAAGCATCGAAATATCATCACCAACACAAATATATAATCAAATCATATTAACAACATGCGTAGGCATGAAACCGAAATTCAAACTTTTGTGTTTTAGCGTAGGCATTTTTTTCACATTTCTGGGGCTTTGATCGATGATGATGATTGGTTTACGTTCAGAGTTTGTCAAGGAGTTGATTGGAACTCTTTATTTGATCTGAAACAAGCTGCAACTCGATCCACTACTCACCCCTGGTTCACGATTTTTTTGCTCTCTGAGTAAGGTTTTTTGTCTCTAAAAATCCCCCCCCCCAGCTTCTGATTACGTCCAACATATATATGGGAGGGATTTAGGTCAACAAATTTGCAGAAAATCCCATTAAATCTTGCTCTTTGATGATAGAAAATTTGATTGAAACTTTATTGAAATTAGTTATGAAATCTTTCCTAATTGATTCAAATATGGATCATCTTTCTCCAATGTCCCTTGCTGCGAAATTGATTGAGAATTATGGTATTTTGATTATTGGATATGATTGGGGATCACAGCTAACTCAAATCTCCCATGTTTCCTTTAATTATTTTGATTTAAATTGCATCTTAAATGAATCAAAATTCACTAAAAATATAATAAAAATCAAATAATTGTGGGATTGGGTTTGGACACTCTTGATAACCTTAGAAGCAATTTTGGATCATAAAAAGTCAGGCCCATTTGAAGAAAATCCATTTTGAACCATATTTGTTTCACATTTTTCATCCAAATTTGTCCAACTTTGACAAAGCGTATCTCCCTCAAATTTTAAGATATATAAGATTTCTAGGAATTTTTGAAAATCTCAAGGTGTCCTCTACAATTCACTTTGGAACCTTTTTTCCATTTGAGGATTTTATCCTGATGATATGGCTCCTGACAAAAAAATGCTTATTACGAGCTTCTAGAAGGACCTGTAATGTTTTGACATATATCTCCTAGGCGGAAGCATTTCTTGACCTCGGGGCCAACATAAAAGTTGTAAAGAATTGAATTTCCTTGAGAATGAGCTTTGTTTGGGGAATTTCTGATAAAGCATGAGAGATTTATGGCCAGTCAAAGTACAGTTGACTTTTGCTTAGAAACTCTTATTTAGTAACTTGGACTTTTGTTGATTTCTGAGCTTTCTTCGATGAATAATGATCAACCCTTGATCAAATGATGAATGTAACTTTAAAACCTTGATGTTAAACAAAGATCAGGAGTTTTGACTGTGATTTGACCATAGTTGACTTTTAGGTCAAACTGATCGATTGTTGACCGTTTGAGCATTTAACCGAGCAATCTTGTAAACTGTGGCTTGAAACTTGTCATGGGGATGATTTGAATCCTAAGAAATCATATGAAGCTTATTTGAGGCCTTGATACATCCTCTCTCCTTAGAAAATCCAAAACGCTAATTCGAGGACCCTTTGATTACAGGAGTGTGCATTAGGTTAACCCTTGAGCCTTGAATCATTGTATGAGTTTGAAAGTGAAATGAGATGGGCAAATTTTGGGGTATGACAGAATGAAATTTCTTTTTCAAGTTACGATGTAGTGTTTACGTTTACAAAACTCTTTAATAAATCCTTGAAAAATATTGTGATATATTTTGAAAATTAAAACAAAAAGAGTTTTTGTATTGCATGCATCATGCCACATTCTTATTCACTCTCGAGTCAGAGTCTTATTCACTCCTCCTTCTCTCCTCAGAAAGTCTAACTGTCGCATCATCACAACACTCAAAGAAGGATGCCTGACATTGAAGTGGAGATCTTGGAACTTCGTCAAGAGGTAACAACTCTGAAGGATAAGATAGGGCATCTAACAGAAGAAGAAGAGATGGCAAAGTTCTTCGCAGAAACTCTGAGATCATTCTTTCATGAAAAGGGTGCCAATGCACCTGTTGTTTTCCCTTAAAAGATGGATAGGGGAGTACTCTGAGAAAAGGGTGTTTGAAGGGGATTTTTATTCGAAAATAATAGTTCAGCCAGAAGTATGAAGAAGTATGATGATAACTATGTCATGAAGAAAGAACAAATTTCCAATTCTATATCGCAAGGAAAACAGAAAAAACCAAGAGGAAGGAAAAGACGATACGAACCATAAAAGATTGCTGTTGTAACTCCAGTTGTTAGCCAAACTCCGCCACAGAATATACAGAGACCTCAGCTTCAACAGCCTCGATAACAGGCTCCTCAACAAAATCAACAAAGGAAATATCCACCTTTTGATCCCATTCCGATGACTTATGTGAAACTTCTCCCTATGTTGTTACAGAAGAACTTGGTTCAATTAAGGGATCCACCACCTCCTCCTGTTAATCCTCCATTCTGGTACAAGGCAGATGGTCACTGTGTTTTCCACAAGAATGCTCCTGGTCACACTGTGGAAAATTGTTATCCTCTCATGAGTGAGGTTCAAAAACTGGTTTGAAGTGTCATACATACTTTTAAAGATGTTAATCCTAATGTTCAAATCAATCCTCTCACAAAGCATCGGTGAATATCTGTTGATGGTGGTCCTGAAGTTTGAAATAGGTTTCCTTCCACAAAGTCTAGATGAAGAGAGTCTTTTCATATTTTAGCATTTTACTGCCTTCTTATTTGTAATCTTTATTGTTTGTTAATTCATTATTTGCATGTTGGAACTTGTTTGTTTTTTTGAAAGATTATCTTAATGCAATGAATATGTTTGTCTTGAAGAAATCCTTTCGTTTCACTCGTATTCGTTTTAATTATAAATTGTTTTTCTGCATTATGATACCAAATGTTACCAATCTCTTGCTTACGCAAAAACTGGAGGGAGGATGATGAAATTGAAAATGCAAAATTTTTGGTTGTATGCTTTTGAATAAAATCATGCTGATGATGGACATGCATTGTTTCAAATCCCCTAACACTGGAGATATAAGGAAGATAATCCCTTGTTAACCCCTTTGAGCTTTAAAGTAGGAGTTTCTTTATTAAACAAGAAATCCTCACATTTTACCCAGGGGCAGGGTAGTCTTTAGTTAATTTGACCGAGTGTTCAAAATTCAAAAAGGAAGACACTTTCGAAGATCAACCACAATGGTTGTCCTTCGACCAGAAGACGTGAAACCACAATGGTCATTCCTCATCCATCAAGGAACGAGGCAGTCATCTACTTCTCAACAAAGTCAAGACAAAGCCAATGTCACACGTTTTGTTCAAATCAAAAGGAAAAGAAAAATAAAAGCCTGCTAAGTTAAGTGACTTAAGCAAAATTAAGCCATCCCGCTGGACTACCAATTCAAAGGAATTAGTCAAGGCAAAAGTTAGGGAATCATAGGAAAGCGAAAAGAAAAACTATTACAAAAAGGACTACAAAATAAAAGTCCCTAGTAAAGAACAGATCTGTTCGACTACAAACATAAAGACGAAAGAGGTGAATGCAACTCAGAAAGCCTCATTCTCATTGGATCATTAATTACCAAAATACTTTTGGAGAGATGAACAATCATGTTGAATTAACTGAACATAGGGCTGGAGAACATCACGAGGATTGGTGGGTACAAATAAACTTTGAGCCTTAAAATCTTGTCTTGAAAAAATCCGTGAACTAGGTCACATTACAACCCCCGAATGTCCAAATTGAAGTAGGGTTTATTTCAAAAGAATACTTCGGAAAAATAGCATTCCTGACTCCCATATTTTTTTTCTAAGTATTTGTGATTGGTATCATATGCTTTTGTAATCTTTTATACCAAAAATCAATCAATGTTGCACCCAAACAATTGATTCATTCACAAAGTTTTGCGACATCTTTTTAAATGAAAAATCATCAAGACTTACATATGTGTTGCATTAACATTTTAATTCTTATAATAAGAACTCTCTACTTGTGATACAATTGCTTGTCGTCAAGGAAGTTTACACTTGAGCATCAGTAAGGGGCATCTTTCTTAAAAGAATTTGTGAATCAAATAATATGCCAAGTTTATACAATCAGGGAAAGTTAAGTTGAGATTCGAAGAATCTCTCAAAGAATTTGAAAACGCTTGGGGAAACCTTCCCTAAGTTGGTACAAGTTTCTCCTTGATCAAGATGTTTTCCATTCAACGAATCTCTCGAAAAGTTTGAATATCCTGGGGCAGATTATTGTGGTACCAGGTTTCCTCTTGAGGCAAATTTTTCATAGGTCATGGGGGCAAGTTATGAAGATTATGCCTATGTTTTCATAGGTCATGGAGGCAAATTTTTCATAGGTCATTGGGGCATCGACGTTATTTCCGGGGGCATTTCATATTTTTGTCAAGATGATGCCTATGTTTTTCTGCCTAGCCCAAGAATCTCCCTCTGGCAGAATTGATCTTCTTGTTCTTGTGGACATGAGCACCTTTCTCCTTGTCGCACGCTCGCGAAATGATGAACAGAGTAGCCACCAATATATTTATCCCATCGTGGAAAAGGAATATCAGAAAACCTGGAATAAAGAAAGGATAAGAAAAGGTCTTGCGACCAAAGATTGGGTAAGAAATCGGTTACGCAAGGGGAAGGTATTATCACCCCTCACGTCTGTGGTACTCCACAGGATCTACTTATGTTTGTTCTATTCTAAGGTTGTATAAATCTATAAATCTAAATCTTAATTACTAAGGGAATGCATGCAAATGAAAGAAAAGAAATAAGGGGAAAATAAGGTTTATAAATAGTTGTGCTCGCTTAGGCCCCGCGACCTAATGCCTACGTATCCTTATCAGGAATCAGAGCTCCGTAGTTCGGCTCACATGTATTTATTTTTTTTTGTGTTTTTTAGTGGACGGAGTTACATTCGCAATCTATCTTCAGGATAATATCTCGATGAGTGGAGTCTTATGCGTTACCAGTCTGGGATCGAAAGGAAGCAACATGTCCGATTAAAGGGAAAGAAAGCCCTGAAGGAAAGAGAGAGAAGAGAGAAGATTGGTTTGTATTTTTTAGGTGTAATTACATGATGAACAAAACCCACTACAAGGCTTCACATCACTTCCTTACTTTTCTTAGGTGTGAGCCTTTATTAGATGTTTTAAGTGTTTTTGGTCAGGTGTCTTTTAAAGGGAATTAATTTGTGACTTGAATCATGCCCCAAAAGTTTAAATGTTTAGAGAAATACACCAAGGCCTACGCCTCAATCATTTCTTTAAATAGCGGTTAAGAAATATACCGGGGCCTACGCCCCATTCATTTCTCCCACTAAGTGGAAAAGAACTACATCGGGGCCTACGCCCCAATCATTTCTTTCCCACTATGAAAAAAAGTAGTAGCATGATTCACGTCGTCCTTTATTAAATGTCTTAAATTTGAAAAAGAGAAATGAAAGGAACCTAATCTAATATGAACTAGGTTCGAGAGATTCAATTGGTTTTCTCTTTTTTCTGTTACGTCCTCCTTCTATTTTCTGTTAGATGTCGTTTTCTTATGGTTTTTTTTTGGTCTTGTGAAGGGCAAGCTTTGGTTCGGTTTTTATTTGTATGCTAGTTGTGGGTCTGTTTAATTTTGTGGAATTGATGCAGCAAGTTGGTTTGAGCCAAATTGTGCAGGGTTGCAGTTCCGTTCGTTCGGGACAAAGAATTTGTAGCAGCTGGTTCTCTTGGAAGTGAATTTTTTGGCGTGAAACCCATAGAAGCAACATGAAGATTGCTGATAGGATATGAAGCCAAGAACATTTTTGTGTAAATTTGATAGCTTTGTATGCATTTGTAACCTTAAATAAGGACTTGGACATGCTTGGTTGTAATTTGGACTTTGGCATATTTGTAATGAATTTGAGTTTTGAATGATTCTTGGTTTAAATGATGAATGAATTATAATGGCTTTTGAACTTGAATTTTTGTAGTGAATTTTGAATGAATTCGATGAACTCGAACAATGATTATGGACATCTTAATTTCCAATTGATCTTGCATTTCAAAAATCCGCATGAATCTTCTTTCCTTTCTATAGCTTGATGTGAGTTCAAACTTTTCCATTTTATCACACTTAAACGGGCACCGTGAAAAAAACTATCAGCCACCACGAAATAAACTATTAGCCACCACGAAACTCAACACCGACTTTGATCAAAAGTCTTGACCATTGGCTTTCAAACTTAAAAGCGAAGATTCAATACCAATTTTCAAATAGCATTCCATGTTCAACTCAAATCCTTGGGTGAAATCCAATGCAAAGTAAACAAAACCAACCTTTGTTAGATGAACAACCAAATTGTGTTCAGATGAATGATTATAAGAACAAACCCTTCAATCCATCTTAATCCCATGAAAGTCCTTTGATCACCAAGCAACAAAGAGAGGACTAATTGCGCAAGAATCATCTGACAAACATATTAATAGCTCAAGTATTAAAGAGAGGTACATGATAAATGCTCGATCAACCATACTTCAAATTCAACACAACGTGGGTAGCCTTACCAAACTTAAGCACGGGGAAATAAACACTAATCTCAAAGATCCTTGACCCCCCTGCCAAGTTATAGATTAATGAATGCATGATGCATTATATGACCTAATGGAAGATATGCAGATGACATGAGAAGTTAAGCCAATTAGAAGTGAAATCAGATGGGAAAATTTTGGGCTGCAACACTCCTAAGAAGAGATGTTGTTATTATATATTCTAACGAGTATTCTTCTCAGAATGAATCCTTTGACAATGAAGATTAATTTGAAGAGTGCTATCTTCCCCTAACAAGATTTGCATCCTTAACGGAAGATGTTATTGACAATCAAGCGAGTATATACCCTGGTGTTGTCATTCCCCGGTGTGGTCACCTTATTATGTGTTTGTTTTGTCAGTATGAACATAACACTCACTTATGCACTCATGCATTCATACATCATATATTCATGCACATCATTCATCTTGTTGACATGATAGGCTTATTATTCCCTAAGCAATGTCTTTACTCCTTCCATTAAGCATCAGATTTAGGCAGAAAGACCCATATCCTTGTGTTTCCTCGATGAGTTTGTTCCTCACGGGAAGATCTTGTTTTATCTTTTTCACATATCTGTAGATAGGAGGAACCCCCATATTTGAGCTTGTTCCTCAATGGGAAGTGTTTTGTTTGATGTTTCCTTCCAACTCCGTCTTGGTTTGAAATTTGTCTCCAGCAGATATGATTATTTGGATCAGCGAATCCGGGATTCTCAGAGTGCATTTATTTTGCACGATTAAAGACCTGTCATTTTCAAACATGAACCTGTTTATGGTTCCCCAGAAAGTTGGATTTAAATCCCCGCAGTTGTTACTACAGTTTTTACAGATTACAAGTAATGGTCTCTTTATTTGAGCAACTTGTATGTCCCTGATTTCCTTATTGAAAGAAGATGACAGTCTCTATGGAGCATTCAAAGAAACTCGTGAATGGTTAGTCTCTCAGTGATAGAAGATAGTTCAGGAAAAAAGTTTCAATAGATGGCGAGCCTTCTCAAGATGATGAAGAGAGTCTATTGAAGAACCTGGTAGATATCCCCTGTGAATGGTAAAGGATAGAAAAACACTTAGAAAGTGGGGGTTTGAATAAGTGTGACTTTAAAAACTCTTAAGATAAAAACAAATAACACAGTTATTTTTATCCTGGTTCGTGTCGCTACCGCGAAAAATGGATCAGAGTCGCCACTAATATATTCATCCCATCGCGGGAAAGGAATACCAGAAAACCTAACTCAGAACAAGAATAAGGTCTTTCGACCAGAGAACAGGGCACGGGAGTCGGTTACGCGAGGGGAAGGTGTTAGCACCCCTCACGCCCATCGTACTCGATGGTATCCACCTATGTTTGTTTCTATCTAAAGGGTGTATATCTATGTCTAAACCTATATGTCTAAACCTAAATGCGAATGCATGCAAAAGAAATACGGGGAAAAGAAGGAATTATTTACAAGTGTGTTCGCTTAGGCCCCGCGACCCAATGCCTACGTATCCTTTTCAGGAATCAGAACGACCGTAGTTCGGCTCCATAGTTTCCATTTGTTTTGTGTTTTTTAGTTGAACAGCGGTTAAGGTCACAATCCACGATGCTCGACCTTTGGAGACTTATACGCCTAATTTTGGAAAGGACTTAACTTGTTCTTAAGCGCCTAACAAGGCAAAAGAATGAAATTGGGTTTGTGTTTTTTATGTAACTACATGATGAACAAAACCCAATACAAGGTTTCGCACCACTTCGTCACTTTGTTTTAATTCGAGCCTTTATTAAGTGTTTTAAATGTTTTTGGTTGAGTATTTTTTAAGGGAATTTACTTTGCGATTAGAATCACATGAAATGTATAATGATCGAGAAGCAGATTAGGGAATGAATCCCACTCACTTCTATCCCATTATATAATGTTCAAGAAACAGATTAGGGAATGAATCCCACTCATTTCTATCCCATTAACTAATGTTTGAGAAACAGATTAGGGAATGAATCCCACTCATTTCTCTCCCATTAAGTAGTGACCAAGAAACAGATTAGGGAATGAATCCCACTCATTTCTATGCCACTAAGTGATTGAGAAACAGATTAGGGAATGAATCCCACTCATTTCTCTATCACTTTCTTAATGTGATTCGCCTCTTTATTCATTAGTGTTTTAAAGTTGAAAAGAAAAAGAATGAACAAAGGGAACTAACCTATTCTCTAATCTAAGTTATTCTAATCTAATTCTAATGGCCCTAAGGTCAAGGATAACTATCCTAACCTATCTCAATTCCTCTTAACAAAGAAGGAAGAGTCTAAGGGAACATGGCAAAAGAATGGAGTTACAACTCCAACAAGATGAGAAGAGAGCCCTAGGGCAGTAGCAAATCAAGGAAATAAGTGTCCTAAATCAAACACAAAAGCCATATGGCGTTACACGAAAATATTCACAAAGAGTTACCAAAGTATCGCATAAATCGTCACTTAACAATTAGCGAACAAACATCCATTAATCGAAACAAAAAGCAAATGAAAACATGAACAAAGCTTAAAGTCAGTAGCAATTAGTTCATTTATAGGTCCAAGACCTTATACCAATCTATGTTAGTCAATTAACTTGAAACAAACAAAGTTCTAACGAAACTATACAAAACTAGGTCAAAACTAGTTAATAGAATTCAAATTAGGAGTGAAGTTAGAAAGATGTAATCAAATGCTATGAGTCAGTAGCTAATGACCTCTAAAAGGTGTCTAAGCAATCACAAAACAAGTCACAAAGTCTCATACAAAATTATAGGTCGTTTGGACAAGTTACGATACAATCGTTAATCAAAAGCGAGTTATTTACAAGTAACAAAGAAAAATCAAGTAAAATAAGAAAACATGACTTGAAAAATTCAACTCCAGGTCTTAGGACCTCTAAACATCCCTACTTATATGTACAAAAAGAAACTAAGTCAATTGCATAAAGGCAAAGCAAATTATAGGTCAAATTCACATGGTTATCCGTTTAGGAACGTACATAAATTGGGTATAGAAAATCTAATGAAAACCTAACCAAAACATAGAATTAAACTTTTATTTTTTTCACACAATATGGTATATGAGTCTACTGATATCACACAAAAAATGGCAATCAAATTCTACTCCTAAGGTATTAAACAAAATTAATTTGCAAAACCGATCAAACTAAAAACACAATGAACATACTAAAGGAAATGATTTATTAAAAACAACAAACTAAGTTCTAAAAATCTAACAAAAAATATCAAAAATTTCTACACACATTATTCTATTTAAAACATATTTTTATTTATTTTTTATTTCATGGGAAAATGATTTAGCAAGCAAAAATTGAAGAGGACACAAATTTAAGTAAAAGAAAATCTGCCTAAAACTGGGGGGTGAGAAAGCAATTTGCACTGAACTATGCTTCTCTTTATTAGCGCGTATGGGCCTGAACCTAGGTGGTGTAAAAACGAAAACAGTTAGGCCCAGGAGGTTGTGATCCACATGCTATTTTTATTTCATCCTTTTCTATTTATATCCAGCATGCCCATTATTTGCAAACTATGATTCCTTTTTTTTTACCTAAATAAAACGTGACATATATAAAGAAAACAATGTGGATATGATATCAGTGAGTCAACATAGGGTTAAGTCACTACGTGACAAAAATGACCATCGGCCAATTAGAGAGCAACACAAAACAAGGCCTTTATTCAAACTACCAGCAAGATTAAAATCAAAGAAAAAAAACAACTAGCCAATAAGAAACAGCCACCTAACATTCCCTAATCCACACAATTAAAACAATTGAAAGTAAAAAAAAAAGAAAAAGAAAACGCATGCACTTCACACGTGAACAGTACATGGAGGTACTGTTCATCATCTTCTCCGGTGATTCACGGTGGCACCGGTAGTGAACAAAAAAGTCCAGAAATGCAACACGATACCACTGTTCCACTCGTTTTTCCACGTAGATTTCAAATATGCCATTAATTTTAGCGTCCGAATACTCTAACATCAAGAATCAAGACGACGAAAATTCAAATCCGAACATAACAAATCAAGAATGCAGCATACAACACCGAAAACATTTGGCCAATGCCCAGCCTCCTTGGTGTGAGGAGCTCCCAGATGCAACATGACCTAATTCATGTTTCTATTATGCTGAGAAGGATTGGAGAATTTACCTGAACGAATCTTGCAAGAGAATGATAAGAAAACTCTACAAGCTGCGATACTCCTTTGAACCTTGATGCTACACTTCAAATCTTGTTCATTTGTTCTGAGAAATAAACTCAGATCTTGGAGCTTGATGCTTATACTTGCTTCTTCAAGAATTCGCAGCGATGATGGAGCTTGAATATTGGAGACGATGAATATAATGTGAGCATGAATTGAAACGCAAATTGATGATTACAGACGAGAGTGATGGAGATTTTTAGTGGTGATTGAAGGCGAGTGAAGATGATGAAGTTGGTGATGCTTCGATGGAAGTTGGTGGTGATTGTAGAAGTTTGAAGATGGAGGTCGTTTGGTGGTGGTTGAAGGTGATGAAGGTGGTTGGAAGTTTGTTACAGTGTCGTAACAAACTCTTTTTCTTTCAAAGAGAGAGTGAGAAGAAGATGAGAAAAGAAAGAATGAAGAGAGCGTGGAGAGGAAAATGATGAAGCTTGTTCAAGCTTTGTGAAGTTTTCATGGTGAGAGAGAGAGAGGGAGAGAGAGAGAGAGAGAGTTGTGTTGTTTGAAACTGAGAAAATAAAATTATCGAGCCGGGCTGAGAAATGGTGAGAGGTTTGTTTATATAGTGAGGATGAGTGTAGTGTATGGTGTTGTAGTGGGGATGATGTAGAGTATTTTTCTTTATGCAGATTTTGCATGGCTTGAATGAGTAAAATATTGACGTTGATGCAAGGCTATGTTACTCTTTCGTCCGTCGTGCTCGACATTCCAAATGCATGACTTTGCGCTCTTCTAACTTGTTGAATCCACACTCAAACAGCATGGTTCTTTTTTTAATGGATAGAGAAGCCATGATAGAGCACATTTGGTGTTGAACACATCTTGCAATATCACTTAGAAACATGAGAAAACCTTTCAAACATATGCTAATGCGCTAATGTCCTGGGTGCACGCGTGGGTAACCGGTTCCATGCTCAGTGGTATGCCTGAACACCATCATACGAACATGCAACTTAGAGATCTCTTATCTTGCTCCACATACAGCCAAACTCCTTAATCTTTGCGCCTTTTGGAAGAGGACACAGGGTAGAACATGTTTTCTTTCTAATTAGCTAAAAAGGATCCATGACAATCCTTAAAATTGACTTTAGATTAGGTACGCCATGTGTTTGACAAAATACCTCTCGCGTGACCTGGAATCCTGCCCAGCCATAGGCCATAAACTGTCTTGATATGATCATCACTTTGAACCACTCCAATTCACTCAATACACATCCCATTGCCCTGGATCTTGTCTCATTAGATGGAGTGCATGGAAGAGAATAGAATTCCACTAAACTTAAATCTATAGGGCTCTTGTGGTGATCTTAAACTTGTCTTCAACATTGCACGCCACATGTTCGTAGAAATGCCTGGGCATGACCTGGAATTTTGCCCAGCGATATGACTTGTACAAATGGATTCCTTCAATCTTCAAACTTTCATAACTCTTGATCCATACTTCAAATGAAGAAACCTTCAACTACAAAGTTGTAGATCTCCATGAATTGAACAACTTTGGTGTTGAGCTTGTCTTGAATCGAAGCCTTGATCCACGTGTAAATCATCCATGAAGTCAGCTGCTCAACCAAATTTCCAAATCCTCAAATATTTTTCTAAGTATTTTTCCTTTCTATTTTTGGTAATTCCAACCTTCCAAAAATGGCAACTTTGATTATTTTCTTGATTTTATTTATTTCTTTGATTTTCTTGACCAATTTTCCATCAAAAGTCCACATTTGACAGTTGACTTTGACTTTGACCAAAAAGTCAACATTTCCTGATTTTTCTGATTTCAAATGAATTTCCCGATTATTCAGTTTTCGATCCAATTCTCAGTCAATCTTCAACTTATTAAATCCACTGAATATTTCTTCTTCAAGGAAATCATACTTCATGCTCAAAATCATCCTCTGATTAAATATTAACCAAAAAGTCAACAGGGTTAACTTTGGTCAAAACCCTAATTTGGAATCCTTGATGAATTTGAAGCTTGTATCTTTTAATCAGAGCTTTGCCTTGGAGAGGATGAAACCCTGATTTTAGGGGGACCTCAATGGGGATGGTACCATACAATCAGACTTCAAATCTTTTTCTTTTGAACCAGGATATTTCCCACATAGAGGCTCTTTTCTTATCAATTCTGACTGGTAACCATGATATGGGTGAATGTAATGGATGGATGGCCTAGATGAGGTATGCACATGAATGTAAGGTGGGGCCAATTGGGGAATAAATAAGTGGGCAAATTTTGGGGTGCAACAGCTGCCCCTATTCAATCTGCTTGGACCTGAATGTACGAACGACACAAGTTCTAGACATGAGAGGTGAAAGTGGATTGAATACCCAAAAGTACCATCAAAATTTGCATTATGTGGTAAAGCAAAGGTGTTGAATAGTATCAAAGGTGGACCAGACAAGTTGCTAACCTTAGTTAGACTTTGAAAAGATTGCTACCCTTAGATAGACTTGAAAAGGAGAGTGCTAACCGTAGTTAGACTTGAAGAAGAGGCGACACCACCGTAGCGTGACTCCACAAAGAAGAACCATCCTTAGACGACTCAACCAAATTGCTAACCTTAGTTAGACTTTGAAAAGAAGACACAACCGTAGCGTGACTCCACAAGGAAGAACCATCCTTAGACGACCCAACCAAATTGCTAACCTTAGTTAGACTTTGAAAAGAAGACACAACCGTAGCGTGACTCCACAAGGAAGAACCATCCTTAGACGACCCAACCAAATTGCTAACCTTAGTTAGACTTTGAAAAGAAGACACAACCGTAGCGTGACTCCACAAGGAAGAACCATCCTTGGACGACTCAACCAAATTGCTAACCTTAGTTAGACTTTGAAAAGAAGACACAACCGTAGCGTGACTCGATAAAGGATGAAACCAGCCGAAGGGGAATCCGATCCTAATTTGCTAACCTTAGTTAGACTTCAAAAAGAGACACAGCCGAAGGGTGACTCGATAAAGGATGAAACCAGCCGAAGGGGAATCCGATCCTGATTTGCTAACCTTAGTTAGACTTCAAAAAGAGACACAGCCGAAGGGTGACTCGATAAAGGATGAAACCAGCCGAAGGGGAATCCGATCCTGTTTTGCTAACCTTAGTTAGACTTCAAAAAGAGACACAGCCGAAGGGTGACTCGATAAAGGATGAAACCAGCCGAAGGGGAATTCGATCCTATTTTGCTAACCTCAGTTAGACTTTAAAAAGAGACACAACCGAAGGGTGTCTGTCACCATAGGACTTTAAGGAACAGGCTAGTAACCACTAGACTTGACCAAAGGATGCTTGTAACAACAGGACCTTTACTAGTAACAACCAGACTTTGAAGAATAGGACTAATAACCATCAGACCTGACCAAAGGATGCCTGTAACAACAGGACTTTAAAGGAACAGACTAGTAACAACTAGAACTGACCAAAGGATGCCTATAACCATAGGACTTTAAGGAAAAGGCTAGTAACCACTAGACTCGACCAAGGGATGCCTGTAACAACAGGACTTTAAAGGAAAAGGCTAGTAACCACTAGACTCGACCAAGGGATGCCTGTAACAACAGGACTTTAAAGGAACAGACTAGTAACAACTAGAACTGACCAAAGGTGCCTGTAACAACAGGACTTTTGCTGGTAACAACCAGACTTTGAAGGAAAGGACCAATAACAATCAGACCTAATCGAAAGATGCCTGTAACCACAGGACTTTAAAGGAACAGACTAGTAACAACTAGAACTGACCAAAGGATGCCTATAACCATAGGACTTTTACTGGTAACAACCAGAATTCGAAGGATGCCCATAACCATGGGACTTTCAAGGAAAAGGCTAGTAACCACTAGACTCAACCAAAGGATGCCTGTAACAACAGGGCTTTTGTTGGTAACAACCAGAATCTGAAGGATGCCCATAACCATGGGACTTTTGTAAGAGATGCCAATAATCATTGGACTTGACTGAAAGAAAGGCTAGTGACAACTGGAATCAGTCAGGGGATGCCAGTAAATGCTGGGCTTTCAAGGAGATATTATTGCTTGCGAAGCATAAGAATTACATGGATCCCTCAGGCCAAAGGCGGGGTGTAATTCTACAAGAGTGGCAATCGTTCGAATTGCCACACACAAAGTATGGGTTATCCAAACGATTGAGCTCGGGAAACGGGAAAATAACCAAAGAGACAGCGATCTTGAAGGAGAAAGACTTGGTATCCAATCCACATTAGAGTGAGAAAGTGAGACTTCTTCTGGGGGTATATATTACTCGTGCCTCTGGAACACAAACAAACTTGGCTTATGCATGTTTGATTTTTTTTTATGGCGTAATGCTCCATATTCATGGAAATGCTACGCTTTTTGTTGATGCAATGCGGATGCAATGGTTACTATATGCAAAGATGACGAGGGCCCTTTAAAGAATATTTCGCTGACTTGTTGATCGAACTTTTTCTCTGACCTCGGGAGAGGTAAATACCAGGGAGAATCCCCTTAGTGTTAAGAACTCTGTGGGGGTGCCAATAGATATTGGACTTTGACTTGCATGATGTACTTCTTCGTTGACTTGAAGAATGACTTCTGACTTCTCACCATGTGCCATGACTTAGAGAATTCTCAACTTGAGGATTTTTGACATGAGGAGATTCCCTCGACTCACCATGTTGAGGATGAGAAATCCGGATTTGAGTGGAACAACTTCGAGGAGAAATAAACTCCTATACTTGGGGAGAGAATGAATTCTCAGGAGAAATAAACTCCTATGCTCGGGGAGAGACTTTTCTAGGAGAAATAAACTCCTATGCTCGGGGAATGACTTGTTGGGGAAAAGCATTATGATACCTATCAACTTCATGATTATTAACTGCATTTTACCAGTGAATGATGGTTCCTTCCTTACACACCAATTACTTGAGAAAATCTGCCCCAGCATATTCATACATTTGAAATATTCTTTTTCTTGATCCACGGATCCTTGAAGTGGTTTTTCGAATCTCGACGTAATTGCCCCAGATTGAGTGAGTTTGAGAGATTCCTCGACTTGATCAACCCTGATTGGTCAAATTTGAGATGTCAAACCTTGACTTGCTTGCCCCAGGTCGGCTGAACTTACAGGAGAGATTCCTCGTCGTGACTGCCCCTGATTATGTACATCTTATCAGAATCCTCGAGTTTACTTCCCTTGAAGTAAACCAAACTATGGAAGCAACTTTATCATACTTAATGGAGTCTTCATACTCTTCCCCTCAAGGATACTTAATCAAAATTCGTCTACTCAACAGAGTATTCAGACTTCTCACCTCAGGGTAATCGATCAAAGAAGGTATAAACTGATTATGCTCAATGGAGTCTTTAGGCAACATGCCCCTTGATATATTAGTCTCTGGAATGATTTCTTTTTACTCCGAGGAGTTCTCAAGTCTCTTTTACTTTAACATGATCAAGCTCTTCGTGGATTCTCACAATGGAAACTTCCTTGATGTTTAAGAAAATGTTTTGTATGCAAAAAAAATGTTAATTCTAAGAATGATAATTCTAATGCAAAGCCTATGCTAGTCTTGAAGTTTAAAAACTTTTTATGCAATGAAGTGGCCACCTCTTGTGAATGAAATGTAAAGCGGGCATACAATACCAACATAGACATATGTGTTACGCTTCATTGGGAGTCAGTAAACACTATCCCATGGGAGTGCGTCTTCAAAATAAACCCTACTTCAATTAGGACTTTTAAGGGTTGTAATTTGGTCTGGTTCATGGTTTTCAGAAACAAAGGATTTTTAGGCTCAAAATTATTTGGTGCCCACCCCCTTCGTGATGTTCTCCACTCCTAAGTTCAATTAACTCAATATGAGTGCTCATCCCTCACAAGGAATTTTGAAATGGTTAAGGAATCAATGAGATTTTTCGGACATGGCAGTCGCTCACCTTTTATTCTTTTGATTCATTATCACACGACTTTGTTCTTGCTTTATTTTCACAAATTTTCTCTTTTTATTGCTATATTTTTTCATCATTTTTCTTTTCATTCTTTTTTTTATCATATATTTTTTGCTCTTTTTTTTTTTGAACAAGTCGTGTGACCTCACACTGTCTTTGATTCGTTGGAAGTGATTGCGACTGCCTCATTCCATGATTGATGAAGGATCACCATTGTGGTATCGTCATCTCTTGTCCTCTTGGTAGGTGAAGGATAACTATCACAGTTTTGACTTTCCTCAACCTTTTGAAGGATAACCCTTGTTGTATCCTTAGATGCATACTTTTTGGTGAGTTTTGAACACTCGGTCGAGTTAAATGAACACTACCCTGCCCCAGGGTTAAAAATGAGGGTTTTTTTTTCAGAAAAGAAACTCCTACTTCAAGGCTCAAAGGGGTTGACAAGGGTCTATCTCCCTTATATCTCCAGTGTTTGGGAATTTGAAACAATGCCTGTACATCCTCAGTAGGGTTTTATTTAAAAACACACAATTAGAGATTTTGCATTTTTCATCACTCTCCCTCCGCTCTTTGCCTAAGCAGGAGATTAATAAAGTTGGTATCGTAATGCCAAAAACTTTTTTTTTGAGTGAAAACGAATGGATTACTTCAAGACAAACATAAACAATGTATTATGATTTTCATTCGAAAATTAACAAATTTTTACATGCAATCAATGCTTAAACAAACAATGAAATGTTACTAATGAGAATGCAATAAAGAACTAAATGAATGCCCTTGTTGAGGAGACTTGACTCCGTATGGACTTATTGCTCTTGAATGCTTTATGTAGCTTTGATACCCCATTGAGACTTCAATATAAGCATAAACCTCCTGGAGTGGATGTTGTTGTTCTGAAATCAACGAGGACTTGAATTCTGCCTTTGAGTGTCCTACCACATTCAGTTGAATGGCTAGGTGCCCCAGCATGGTAGCCACTTAGCATTATCATGTGTTCCTTCCACACACTTTAGATTACTTCCCAAAAGAAAATTCCAACAAAGGCGTACAAGAATGGTGCAATTTGCCTTACTTTAGGGATTCGAGCAATGCAAATGATGCAATACTCAAGATAGACAATGTCTTGCTTATCCCTCGGTCGGGAGCCCCAAATATAGATGCTAGAAGAGTAATCACCATTATAAGTGGAAGAAACTATTATGATCATCAAACTCAGGAGAGCTATATGTGGTAAGGAAGACCCATAATGCCAACTGAAATACCAACCATCAGGGATATAACCGAGCACAAGGCACTTGCATTACATCACTTCGTTTCCCATATTGTTTCTGTCTCATATTCTTTCTTTCTCTGTCGACGATCAAATGTCACTGAGAAGAAAATTTCGGGAAGAGATGACTCATGATATGAAGCAAAAGCTTGAGAATGTGAAATGTCTTCGTAGAACCCTCTTGATTATCACATGAAAAAATATTCTGACGAAGTTGCACAAGAATTTGTAGTGCTTTAAGGGATTCGAGCATGCGAATGGTGCAATGCTCAAGATAGACAATGTCTTGCTTATCCCTCAATCGGGAGCCCCAAGCAACTTCCACATATGTACAAAAGACCACTTTGGTTTGCATGTCCAGACTATCCAGAGAGAGAATAAATGACCTTTGCATCTCTTGACATTAAACACTAGGCACAATCCAACAATGTCTAAATCAACGGAGTCACATTCTTTTATGGCTTTCAACCTTTTCTCCAAGAGGTGGAACCTTTTTCATTTTCAATAATCGGAAACTCGAAGACTTCAATGATGTGAATTCTCCTTACCAAGAATAGGAATCTCAACATTACTTCAGACATGCTGATTCAAAAGACCTTCTCTTGAGGTGAGATTAACATTGCATTTGGCCTCTGATGAACTTGTCTCAATTCTTCCTTGTCTAAGAGAAAACTCTTGAATAATCTCCATACACTGATTCAGGTTAATCCCCATTCCTGTCCTCATCTCATTCAAGTACTCACGGAGTTGTTCCGTTATTAACTTTCAAGCACATAGCGGTGAGAAGTCATTTTGTTGTTGAAGTTAGCATTTGAGTAGAAAGGGCCCTCATAAGCTTCTGAGAGAACTATGAAATGCATGATAGTATGAATGCATGTTTCATTTCTAAGGGATCCTAAAGTCTTTTCATCAACTTTTGTTTCTCTTTTATTCCTTTTTTTTTTTGTTGCATATAGTATCTTTTCTTTTTTCTTTTCCATCTTTTATTTTTTCTACTTTTTTTCATCTTTTTTTTTTTTGGAAATAGACTTTAGAATCCCCCACAAATGAAGTGGATAAAGTGATAATGTTATGCAATGCAAAAGCATGGGATCAAGGTCCATATAATCTTAGTAACCACTGTACAATCCTCTGAATAACTGATGTAAAGCCTCGGTAGGTCAAATGTCATGAGATCAAAGGTTCGACACCTTTTTGAATACCAGGAGAACCAATAGTCACCAACAGAATAGAATAGTCACCAACGGTACCTGTCATGTATATCCCACCCCACTCACAGGTGAATCTAGGTCAAGGTAGGTCAAAAGGTCTCCAGCGTTAACAACTCTCCTGAAACACCATCATTGTTGCAAATACATGCCAACAACGGTATCCCATTCGAGTCTCAGCTGGTCGTGGGTCTCATGATCGCAATCAACAGAACCTGACATTCTGTTGGCGTCATGACTATCCACTCTATCCTAGGTATCCTATGTGTTAACTCTGGCCTGGGTATTGGGCCTTTTACCTCATAGAACAACCCACCCAACCTGCAAAACAGAACAGAAGACCCCAAGGAACACAGAATATAATCCATATGCATGATATGCAAGCAGAAAAGTAAACATGTAAACATATATACAAGGTATAGACATAAAAACAAATAAACACCCAGTAAATAAACAAACAAACGCAGGCTAGGATCGACTCACTAAGGATGGACCAGCAACAGGTCTATCAACATCCCCAGCAGAGTCGCCAGCTGTCGCTACCGCGAAAAATGGATCAGAGTCGCCACTAATATATTCATCCCATCGCGGGAAAGGAATACCAGAAAACCTAACTCAGAACAAGAATAAGGTCTTTCGACCAGAGAACAGGGCACGGGAGTCGGTTACGCGAGGGGAAGGTGTTAGCACCCCTCACGCCCATCGTACTCGATGGTATCCACCTATGTTTGTTTCTATCTAAAGGGTGTATATCTATGTCTAAACCTATATGTCTAAACCTAAATGCGAATGCATGCAAAAGAAATACGGGGAAAAGAAGGAATTATTTACAAGTGTGTTCGCTTAGGCCCCGCGACCCAATGCCTACGTATCCTTTTCAGGAATCAGAACGACCGTAGTTCGGCTCCATAGTTTCCATTTGTTTTGTGTTTTTTAGTTGAACAGCGGTTAAGGTCACAATCCACGATGCTCGACCTTTGGAGACTTATACGCCTAATTTTGGAAAGGACTTAACTTGTTCTTAAGCGCCTAACAAGGCAAAAGAATGAAATTGGGTTTGTGTTTTTTATGTAACTACATGATGAACAAAACCCAATACAAGGTTTCGCACCACTTCGTCACTTTGTTTTAATTCGAGCCTTTATTAAGTGTTTTAAATGTTTTTGGTTGAGTATTTTTTAAGGGAATTTACTTTGCGATTAGAATCACATGAAATGTATAATGATCGAGAAGCAGATTAGGGAATGAATCCCACTCACTTCTATCCCATTATATAATGTTCAAGAAACAGATTAGGGAATGAATCCCACTCATTTCTATCCCATTAACTAATGTTTGAGAAACAGATTAGGGAATGAATCCCACTCATTTCTCTCCCATTAAGTAGTGACCAAGAAACAGATTAGGGAATGAATCCCACTCATTTCTATGCCACTAAGTGATTGAGAAACAGATTAGGGAATGAATCCCACTCATTTCTCTATCACTTTCTTAATGTGATTCGCCTCTTTATTCATTAGTGTTTTAAAGTTGAAAAGAAAAAGAATGAACAAAGGGAACTAACCTATTCTCTAATCTAAGTTATTCTAATCTAATTCTAATGGCCCTAAGGTCAAGGATAACTATCCTAACCTATCTCAATTCCTCTTAACAAAGAAGGAAGAGTCTAAGGGAACATGGCAAAAGAATGGAGTTACAACTCCAACAAGATGAGAAGAGAGCCCTAGGGCAGTAGCAAATCAAGGAAATAAGTGTCCTAAATCAAACACAAAAGCCATATGGCGTTACACGAAAATATTCACAAAGAGTTACCAAAGTATCGCATAAATCGTCACTTAACAATTAGCGAACAAACATCCATTAATCGAAACAAAAAGCAAATGAAAACATGAACAAAGCTTAAAGTCAGTAGCAATTAGTTCATTTATAGGTCCAAGACCTTATACCAATCTATGTTAGTCAATTAACTTGAAACAAACAAAGTTCTAACGAAACTATACAAAACTAGGTCAAAACTAGTTAATAGAATTCAAATTAGGAGTGAAGTTAGAAAGATGTAATCAAATGCTATGAGTCAGTAGCTAATGACCTCTAAAAGGTGTCTAAGCAATCACAAAACAAGTCACAAAGTCTCATACAAAATTATAGGTCGTTTGGACAAGTTACGATACAATCGTTAATCAAAAGCGAGTTATTTACAAGTAACAAAGAAAAATCAAGTAAAATAAGAAAACATGACTTGAAAAATTCAACTCCAGGTCTTAGGACCTCTAAACATCCCTACTTATATGTACAAAAAGAAACTAAGTCAATTGCATAAAGGCAAAGCAAATTATAGGTCAAATTCACATGGTTATCCGTTTAGGAACGTACATAAATTGGGTATAGAAAATCTAATGAAAACCTAACCAAAACATAGAATTAAACTTTTATTTTTTTCACACAATATGGTATATGAGTCTACTGATATCACACAAAAAATGGCAATCAAATTCTACTCCTAAGGTATTAAACAAAATTAATTTGCAAAACCGATCAAACTAAAAACACAATGAACATACTAAAGGAAATGATTTATTAAAAACAACAAACTAAGTTCTAAAAATCTAACAAAAAATATCAAAAATTTCTACACACATTATTCTATTTAAAACATATTTTTATTTATTTTTTATTTCATGGGAAAATGATTTAGCAAGCAAAAATTGAAGAGGACACAAATTTAAGTAAAAGAAAATCTGCCTAAAACTGGGGGGTGAGAAAGCAATTTGCACTGAACTATGCTTCTCTTTATTAGCGCGTATGGGCCTGAACCTAGGTGGTGTAAAAACGAAAACAGTTAGGCCCAGGAGGTTGTGATCCACATGCTATTTTTATTTCATCCTTTTCTATTTATATCCAGCATGCCCATTATTTGCAAACTATGATTCCTTTTTTTTTACCTAAATAAAACGTGACATATATAAAGAAAACAATGTGGATATGATATCAGTGAGTCAACATAGGGTTAAGTCACTACGTGACAAAAATGACCATCGGCCAATTAGAGAGCAACACAAAACAAGGCCTTTATTCAAACTACCAGCAAGATTAAAATCAAAGAAAAAAAACAACTAGCCAATAAGAAACAGCCACCTAACATTCCCTAATCCACACAATTAAAACAATTGAAAGTAAAAAAAAAAGAAAAAGAAAACGCATGCACTTCACACGTGAACAGTACATGGAGGTACTGTTCATCATCTTCTCCGGTGATTCACGGTGGCACCGGTAGTGAACAAAAAAGTCCAGAAATGCAACACGATACCACTGTTCCACTCGTTTTTCCACGTAGATTTCAAATATGCCATTAATTTTAGCGTCCGAATACTCTAACATCAAGAATCAAGACGACGAAAATTCAAATCCGAACATAACAAATCAAGAATGCAGCATACAACACCGAAAACATTTGGCCAATGCCCAGCCTCCTTGGTGTGAGGAGCTCCCAGATGCAACATGACCTAATTCATGTTTCTATTATGCTGAGAAGGATTGGAGAATTTACCTGAACGAATCTTGCAAGAGAATGATAAGAAAACTCTACAAGCTGCGATACTCCTTTGAACCTTGATGCTACACTTCAAATCTTGTTCATTTGTTCTGAGAAATAAACTCAGATCTTGGAGCTTGATGCTTATACTTGCTTCTTCAAGAATTCGCAGCGATGATGGAGCTTGAATATTGGAGACGATGAATATAATGTGAGCATGAATTGAAACGCAAATTGATGATTACAGACGAGAGTGATGGAGATTTTTAGTGGTGATTGAAGGCGAGTGAAGATGATGAAGTTGGTGATGCTTCGATGGAAGTTGGTGGTGATTGTAGAAGTTTGAAGATGGAGGTCGTTTGGTGGTGGTTGAAGGTGATGAAGGTGGTTGGAAGTTTGTTACAGTGTCGTAACAAACTCTTTTTCTTTCAAAGAGAGAGTGAGAAGAAGATGAGAAAAGAAAGAATGAAGAGAGCGTGGAGAGGAAAATGATGAAGCTTGTTCAAGCTTTGTGAAGTTTTCATGGTGAGAGAGAGAGAGGGAGAGAGAGAGAGAGAGAGTTGTGTTGTTTGAAACTGAGAAAATAAAATTATCGAGCCGGGCTGAGAAATGGTGAGAGGTTTGTTTATATAGTGAGGATGAGTGTAGTGTATGGTGTTGTAGTGGGGATGATGTAGAGTATTTTTCTTTATGCAGATTTTGCATGGCTTGAATGAGTAAAATATTGACGTTGATGCAAGGCTATGTTACTCTTTCGTCCGTCGTGCTCGACATTCCAAATGCATGACTTTGCGCTCTTCTAACTTGTTGAATCCACACTCAAACAGCATGGTTCTTTTTTTAATGGATAGAGAAGCCATGATAGAGCACATTTGGTGTTGAACACATCTTGCAATATCACTTAGAAACATGAGAAAACCTTTCAAACATATGCTAATGCGCTAATGTCCTGGGTGCACGCGTGGGTAACCGGTTCCATGCTCAGTGGTATGCCTGAACACCATCATACGAACATGCAACTTAGAGATCTCTTATCTTGCTCCACATACAGCCAAACTCCTTAATCTTTGCGCCTTTTGGAAGAGGACACAGGGTAGAACATGTTTTCTTTCTAATTAGCTAAAAAGGATCCATGACAATCCTTAAAATTGACTTTAGATTAGGTACGCCATGTGTTTGACAAAATACCTCTCGCGTGACCTGGAATCCTGCCCAGCCATAGGCCATAAACTGTCTTGATATGATCATCACTTTGAACCACTCCAATTCACTCAATACACATCCCATTGCCCTGGATCTTGTCTCATTAGATGGAGTGCATGGAAGAGAATAGAATTCCACTAAACTTAAATCTATAGGGCTCTTGTGGTGATCTTAAACTTGTCTTCAACATTGCACGCCACATGTTCGTAGAAATGCCTGGGCATGACCTGGAATTTTGCCCAGCGATATGACTTGTACAAATGGATTCCTTCAATCTTCAAACTTTCATAACTCTTGATCCATACTTCAAATGAAGAAACCTTCAACTACAAAGTTGTAGATCTCCATGAATTGAACAACTTTGGTGTTGAGCTTGTCTTGAATCGAAGCCTTGATCCACGTGTAAATCATCCATGAAGTCAGCTGCTCAACCAAATTTCCAAATCCTCAAATATTTTTCTAAGTATTTTTCCTTTCTATTTTTGGTAATTCCAACCTTCCAAAAATGGCAACTTTGATTATTTTCTTGATTTTATTTATTTCTTTGATTTTCTTGACCAATTTTCCATCAAAAGTCCACATTTGACAGTTGACTTTGACTTTGACCAAAAAGTCAACATTTCCTGATTTTTCTGATTTCAAATGAATTTCCCGATTATTCAGTTTTCGATCCAATTCTCAGTCAATCTTCAACTTATTAAATCCACTGAATATTTCTTCTTCAAGGAAATCATACTTCATGCTCAAAATCATCCTCTGATTAAATATTAACCAAAAAGTCAACAGGGTTAACTTTGGTCAAAACCCTAATTTGGAATCCTTGATGAATTTGAAGCTTGTATCTTTTAATCAGAGCTTTGCCTTGGAGAGGATGAAACCCTGATTTTAGGGGGACCTCAATGGGGATGGTACCATACAATCAGACTTCAAATCTTTTTCTTTTGAACCAGGATATTTCCCACATAGAGGCTCTTTTCTTATCAATTCTGACTGGTAACCATGATATGGGTGAATGTAATGGATGGATGGCCTAGATGAGGTATGCACATGAATGTAAGGTGGGGCCAATTGGGGAATAAATAAGTGGGCAAATTTTGGGGTGCAACAGTTCGTTGTTAACGAAACTACTCCAGTTCACCCCCTTAGAGTGATTTACCTCAACGGAGGATTTAATCCACTAATCAATCTTGATTACAATGGTTTTCCACTTAGATACCTTCTAAGTCTTCTAGAGTATACTGATCACAACTTAATCACTCTAGGAAACAACCACTTAGAAACTTCTAAGTCTTATAGAGTCTACTGATCACAACTTGATCACTCTAGGAACCGTTTACAAATCAATGTAAAAATAAATGTTTACAAGAGTATTGAAATGCTTCTTAGAAAGCTATAATCACAACTGTGATATTTCTTTTAAGTTCTAAGCTTAAATCTTACTAAGATATTACAAGTGAAGTGAGGTTAAAGATGAAGTTTGAGAGCTTTTGAATTTGACAGCGTTTCAGTATTTTTGTGTAAAAGTTGTGTATTCATCTTCTCATCAGAACTTCTATTTATAGGCGTTTGAGAAGATGACCGTTGGGAACATTTAATGTGTTGCGTGTTCCGTACAGCTCTGCATTTAATGTTTCACTCTTTTGTCAACTACCTCGAGCCTTGCTTTTACTGCTTTTACTGACTTCGCCTTTTGTAGCTTCTAACGTTCCTTTTGTCAGTCAGCGTAGCCTGTCATCTTGTACTTGCTTCTGATCTGATGTTTGTAGATACAGCGTTTGAATAATCAGAGTCAAACAGCTTGGTGCAGAGCATCTTATTGTCTTCTGACTTTGAAGTGCTTTAGCGTGATACCATAAGAACTTCAATGCTTCTGCTTCTAAACTCATGTTCTTCTGATGCTTCATAGACCATGTTCTGATTCTGCTTGACAATCTTCTGATGTCTTGCGAGAGCATGTTCTGATGTTGCATACTTGAACCTTCTGAGTCAGTGCTTCTTGCGCTGAATTATGCATACTCCTTATATATTTCCTAAAATGGAAAGTGCATAGGATTAAAGTACCACATTGTCTTATACAAAATTCATATATAATGTTATCATCAAAACAAAGAATATTGATCAGAACAAATATTGTTCTAACAAACGGTTAGTCTCTCCAGCGTCGAGACAGTTCATGTTGAAGATTATTATGAATGGTTAGTCTCTCCAGCGTCGAGACAGTTCATGTTGAAGATTATTTATTAATTGTTAGTCTCTCCAGCATCGAGGCAGTTCATGTTGAAGTTATTTATGAATGGTTAGTCTCTCCAGCGTCGAGGCGGTTCATGTTGAAGTTATTTATGAATGGTTAGTTTCTCCAGCGTCGAGGTAGTTCATGTTGAAGTTATTTATGAATGGTTTGCTTCTCCAGCGTCGAGGCAGTTCATGTTGGAGTTATTTATGAATGGTTAGCCTCTTCAGCATCGAGTGATAACCCGAAATTATACTATTTATTTGGCTGGATTAACATAAATTATGTTTGTGTTTTATTTTAATTATGTTACTTTATTTTGGTATTACGCCGATATTTTATTGTATTTCAAGTATATGCTAGAAAAGAACCTAAATATGAATAAGAGAAAGAAACCGGAAGAAACAAGGAAAAATTGGAAGAAATGAAGGAATGAAGTATATATATATATATATATATATATATATATATATATATATATATATATATATATATAAAGAATTATGTGGCACCCACCTTGAAGTTGTGCCCCTCGTCACACTTAAGTGTGCCCCAGGGCACTCAATCCACGCCCCTTGGCACAGATTATACCCCTCAGCACAAAGAAGTGTGCCCCTCGACACGCAATGAGTGCCGCTGGGCACTGGCCTCAAATATGAGTGCCCCTCGGCACACCCAAAAATACCATGCCCCACGTCACGTTTTGCGTTACGAACAACACAGTTTGTTTCCTATATTATCTCAGCACGTTCAGGGGTCACTTCCTATATTTTCTGGAGAACGTATCTCTCGCGGGAGGGATTATTTCCTCAACTGCTTCGTGATACCAAGACTATAAATACAAGGCAGTTGCAAAAAACCAGTCTTTCTCTCTCGCTTCGCTTAGCCAGAATTTTCCTTGTTTAGTTTTTAGGCGGAAAAGCATACCATGTAAAAGTGGTAGTTTCTCACATCGAGGAACTACCACCCTATTAGTTTTACGTGTTGTTTCTTTTACTTGAATTCGGTACCGGATTTTCAAGAATGCCAGTTTAATATGCACTCAGTTCCAGTCATCGTACGTGAAGGATAATTTCATAAGTTAATTTCAGTCTTCTTTATTTCACGCATTTACAGGTTCTTATTTATTCTTTTATTATTATTGTTAGTTTGCTTTATAATTGTCAAACATGTTATCTTTAATTATGTTTACCATGTTTATTACATTCGAAATTAATTCCATGTCTAGCTAAACCGGTTTGATATCGGTATGTAAATTAATCAAACTAAAGGGGTCCGAAATAAGTTGGTCGGATTTAGTTTTACGAAAATCACTTTTCTGGTATAAGTTTCCAATAATTAATATTAAAACGGTTTGTTACGGAAGTAAAAACAGACAAAGGTTAGAAAACAATAAGAACGGAAGTTTGAGGATTTTATCCAGATAGTGGACATTTAACATTGATTTTGAACACAGTGGAAGCACTTTAAAACTGATTAAATTCTATTATTTTTCAAAGAGTGTTTTTAAATCTGACGGGATAGCGGAAGCATACGTTACGATTTAGGATCATAGTCTAATTCAATAAACACGGATGTGAGATAAGGATTTTTAAAATTAATAGTATTTACTGAAAATATATTTTTGCTAATTGAAAATGGCCAAAGAAACTTCGGATTTCCTAGGTTTGACGAACTACATACCGATATCCCTTTAATTAATATTTCAAACTAGATTTTAATTTATTTCCCATTTAGCTCCTATTATTTCCCTAAAATCAAATTAAAAGTATTAGCCTTAGCTTTACAAAGCGACGATAGATTACAGTAGGTAGACATTGGTCTATGTGGGTTCGACAATCTTTTATATTACTTCGATATTTCTGTGAACTTGCGGACCCATTAAGTTTTTGGCGCCGTTGCCGGGGACCGACAATCAATATTGTTATTCCATTGTTGCACCGTATAGACTAAAGAACTCTTATCTCTATAACTATGTATCACCAAATTTTCTCTATGAATACCACTCCCAATATCTTGAGGAACTGCACCTAAATTTCCCATATGATTACCATTCCCAGTATCTCAAGGAATCATAGGAACCTCATAAATCTGACCTTGAAATACTAATGGAGAACTTCAATGGGTCACTAACTCATTTTCACTAAAATCACCTCTGCAACTACCAATCTCAACATTTCGAGGAGTCGGAAGAATCTTATAATTCCAACCTAGGAAAATTAATTGGGAATTTCAATTTGACACCAACTTATCCTAAACCGAATTTCCTCTACGATCACCATAACCAATATTTTGAGGAGTCACCAGAATCCCATAAATCCGACCTTGAGATGTTAATGGAGAATTTTATTGAAATGCAAACTCTTTCTAGGCTATAATCTACTATGAAGGAGTGCTTTGTGGAAACACAAAATGCGACGCTAACTCATTTTGAAGAACCTCGAGAATCCCATAATTTCAACTTCAAAACATTAATGGAGGATTCCGATGCGACACTAAATCACTCTAGGCTAGAATCTATGTTAGAGCACTTCGTAGAGACACAAACTTCCCAAAATTAAGAGTTTAGAAAACAAAGTAGCCATATTAATTAATACTTTAGGAAACTAACAACTGTGGTCGAGTCCCTAGAAACTTACAACATGGTTTTGGAGAGTCAAATCGCCTTGCTTGAACAAAAACCTCTAGGACCATTCCCTGAGAGGCATGGAGATGAAGTTACAACCAATATTGAACAACAAAGTGAAAATCCTAAGGAGAGTGATAATGAGGTTGACGAAAGTAATATTGAGGTTGAGAAGAGTTCTTATGAGAAAAGAGTGGAGATTGAGAAAAATTCGCCGACACCAGACTTTTGTGAATTATTTTGCATTTTTTTTCATTAAGGGTTTGTCTTCACATATTATCGAGCTCACTTTCAAAAACTTCTCTTCCCATCCCCACCCTCTATTTCAAACAAGTTTTTCACATAGGTTTTTCACAAAAAAGGGTATTTATAAACAAAAGATAATAACACAAAACAAAGAGGTTCCTACTGGGTACCATGGATATGAGGGGTGCTTAAAATCTTCCCCTTGTATAACAAACCCTCCGTAGCCAGAACTCTGATAAGTTTATTAGTTTTTATTTTAAAAACTTATGTGGGTTTTATTCGCTCTTTCACCCATTCCTTTTTGGAAACAACAAAGCGAGGTGACAACTCTGTTTAAAATGAGCTAAGTCTTCTCATGACTCTAGTCTCACCAATTTCACCGCTACAAAGACCATCTTCATTTCTTCTTTAAGAAGATTTAGAGCAACAACTCTATGTTGAATCGCTTCTTCCAATGCTTGTCCTCTTCTTGAATATTGATCATGAAGCTTGTTACAGCTGATAACACATTTAATGATCATAAGCAAACATGAAACACTTCTTTGAGAAATAACTCAGTGTATTCAGTTTCTCAAGTCATTCAATGTAACAATGTATGCGTTGATCAAGTATTAGTGAACTTCTGATGACTCCAGCGGAGAATACTACTAAATAGTAGATATTTCTTCTTCAATTCTTCTATGATTTCTTCACGTAGGCTTATAGTTAGTGTATAAAAACACTATGTATGTGTTGCCTCTTGTGTAACTTATGATGCATGATTTCACATTTCTTCATTTATACTTTCAGGCTCAGCTTCTCTCTACAGATTTTCTCTTAAGAATTCTCTATCTTTGCACTTTGTAGTTACACCATGGGTTCACACTTTGGATGCATATTCAATGCATTTTGTTGTAAGAATGGGCACTCTATCAAGTTTGAAATTTGATCTATATATATATAGCTTTGATAAGTTACCATTGGAATCTAGTCGTTGAGATTTGTTGAATATTGCTTTGAATGCTTCGTCTATGTTGAGTCTTTAATGACAAGTGTTGTTCTTGGCAGAACCTTATCTTCAACATGATGATTGCATTTGATGGCGTGTTTCTTTGGTTAAGCTTGTCTTTCCAAAGCGCTGCATGTGGCTTGCTTCCTCAATAAACCTTGGGAATTATTCCTTTTAAATGTTGTAACCATTTTGCTTATGATGATTGTGGACCTCCGTTTTTTTAATCCCGGGCCATACCTTTGATCTGTAGAGATACGTGAACTGACTCTTTTTTATCACTTAATGCTTTCGCATTTTTGAAAATTCACAGAGTCGCCACCGACCTTTTATTTTATCCAATTAAGGAAAGGTTTATAAAAGAAACAGAAAAAAGACCTTTAAGAAATTCTGGGTAAGGGAGTAGGTTATACAAAGGGAAGGTGTTAGCACCCTTTGTATCCATGGTTATCCATGGGCTCTTAAGTTTGCTTAGCTCACTTGTTTTCGATCACTTTTCAATTGCTCTGAAATTGCTCATATGTGGTTTCAAATGCTTTTGTAAATTGAATTTTGTAATGATCCGTGTGTGGATGTATACAAAATGATTGTTTATCTTTCGAAAGATGTTTTGAAAAGAACGTTAATTTTGTAATAATCCGTGTTTGGATGTATACAAAGTATTGTCTTTTTGGAAAGTTTTGTTTTGAAAAACAACAGTGTATGAGAATTTTGTTTGTTTTGATTTGAGCAAGCAAACTAGGAGGTCTACCCTGAGTTGTAAGGTCTTTATCCTATTTCCTTTAAAAATCTATCCTTTCACCGGATATAAACGCAAGGTTCGATTTTGTACTCAAAACAGTAGAATTTTGACTTTTGATTTTGAAAAGAATGAGAAGGGATTACCTTAAGAGGTGCAAGTGTGATTGTGATTGGATTCAGATATTTTATCTTTGAAGTTAGTGATCTAACGGTTCAATTTTATCTTTGACATACACGCAGTTTATATTTGCTGGAAAGTAAAATGCGGAAATGTAAAGTGCGGAAAGTAAATCTACGCTATTACATCGATTGTGCAGGAAATGTAAACTAGCCTATTTACATGAATTTGACATCCTATACATTTATCTAGGAATTTAAATTGCAAGGAAAATAAAAGGCCTGTTTTTCGATTTTTATGATTGATTTTAATTATAATTAATGCATGATTAATTAAATTAAAATGAAGAAAAAGATGAAAATAGATTTAAACCTAGAAATTAAGTTTAAAATATGTAAAAAATATTTGTTAATTAATTTTAAACAAAACTATTTTTTTTTGGAATTTTTGGAATTGATTTAAGTTAATTAAAACATAATTATGTAAATAATTATACAAATAATTAAAACTTAAAAATAAAATTATTCAAAATATGAACAAAATTAGTTTATAATATATAAACAATATTTTATATAAAGAACAAATTTTTTTATGATTTTTTGATTGGTTAGAATAATTAAAAAGCAAATATATAAATATATACTAATTAATTATGCAAAATATTGAAATTTTAAAGAAAAATAAAATATTTTTATTTCAGAAAATAATATATTATTTTAGAAGTCTAAAAATATTTTTTGTGTATTTTTTGGATTTTTAAAACTATTTTTAATTAATTTAACAAAGAAATTAAAATAAAATAGAAAATAAAATAGAAAATAAAAGGATAATGATCCTGTGTGGTTTGATTGAGGGATAATGATCCTGAAGCGTTGGATGAGCTGTTAAGCAAGATCAGGTGGTCCAGAAATTGAGGCACGTGGTATACGTTACACCTGCAAAACACTGGATTAGTGGAAAGTTTAAAAAAGTACGCGCGCTGCTGAACCAATAGGAGGAAGACACGTCTTCGTCTTCAACCTTCAGACAAGGCCTTTAACAGCGCTTTTGTAAAAAAGCGCTATAGTAAGTGAGCCCTAATTCTGCAAAATAACGAATAGGGGTAAAGAAGCAAATAAATTTGGCGCGATGGTACCATTCAACTCGTTTTGTCCATACAAATCTAATGGTACTATTTAGAACCTCTAATTTTGCCTAATTTGGAAAGCCCTAATTTTGAAGCTATGAACCCTAAAATGGTAGTTTCGTTTATACGTGTTCAAACTTCAATTAAGTTTCCAGAAATGATCTACACCTCAAACCAAACTTAATAGTATGTCTACATCTTGTTAAGCATGTGTGAATAACCAGATACGAATTGATTTTAGTTTGAACAAATTTGGACCTGTATAGCTCGATTCAGTGAGCTTCAAGGCTTGTAACTGATTGGGATAGTTTCAGTGATGTTCAAGGAAGGTGTCTGAATGCTTAGTTTGTATTGAAATGGACTGAAATTACAAATTCGAATTTGAATTTTCTTTGAAACTTTTCAAGTGATTACAAGTGTGTATGAGCTAAGCTTTGCTTCTGAACTTGCCCTCCCTCTGTTACTAAACTATGATAGCTTATTTATAAGCATTGAGTGCTTAGAATTGAAGCTAATATGCAACTAGTTGCCTTTGTTGAAATCTTGCATTTTTTAATATTAAAAAAGCTTTGAATTCTTGACCAAGTCCCCTTGCCTTCAATGCACCTGCCTGGCTCTTCAATTCTCTGCAGAAAGGTAGAGATTCCTTGGGTGAGTCATGCTTGGAAGTTAAGCTACCATTTATCCATCCATTTTTCTTTTAATTTAATCTTAAAATAAGACAATTTTATGCCAAAAATGGATAAAAAAAGGTGTGGGCTTAGTCTTGGTCGTGGGAGTCCCATATCATCATGGAAATGATGTTTGAATGCTGAAAACTTGGCCCCATTTGGAAAAAATACATTTTTGAGCAATGTTGATTTCATGCATTTTCCCAAAATTTAGCCAACTTCAACAAGGTGTAAATCCTTCAATTTTTGTCATATGAAGGAGATCTTGCACTTTTTAGAAACCTCAAAGAGTCCTCTAACCAATGTCTTTGGTCTCATGTCAAAATGATATTTGATGCTCCTTGTGTGTCCTTTTGAAAAAAGTGTCTTTTTGTTGACTTTGAAAATGACATGTAATGTCTTTGATCATATTTTTCAAATGGTGAATCCAATGACCATGGGATCAATGGCATTTGAAAGATAATTGAATTTCCTTCAAGATGAGCTTTGGTTTGAATTTTTTGGATGAAGGATGAGAGAGTTATGATCAGTCAAAGTTGAGTTGACTTTTCAGGCAAAAACCCTAATTTTGAATCTTAGAGTTTTGTTGATTTTTGATCTTTCCTTGATGAATTATGATCATCCAATGATCAAATGATGAATCCTTTGACAAAATATGGACTTTGACAAAAAATTTCATTTTTGACTGTCTGTTGACTTTTTTGGTCAAACGGGTCGTCTGTTGACTGTTTGAGCTGCTGACGGTGCGTCTGAGTGAATTGAAGTTTGAAAATTTGTATGATGGTACTTTGAGATATATGGATGTGTATGAAATCCATTTGAGCTCTCAAAAACTTGTTGCTCCTGTAAAAACAAGAAAAACCCTGATTATGGACTGTTTGTGTAGGAGACAATTAAACGTACCTGATTTTTGTGCAGTGTTGAGTTTCTGCTAATCGCGTGATATTCAGAAGACTTCTAGCACAAAAGATCTTGGAATTTTGAATTGTGAAAGATTGATTTGATTGATGGTACAAAACACTGAGAATTGTACTGCCAGCAGTTTGGCTGTCGACTGACTGTAGCAGTTAGAGTGAAAAATCAACAGTCAAAATTAATTTTCTTTTTTGTTGTTTTTGTTTTATGTTTTATGTGAAAAATGAAAGTTTATTTACATGACTTGTTAAAAAAACATAGACATAATAAATAACTAATATTTACGGTATGCGGGCAAAATTACCGATAATAACCCTGAAAATCATTTAATGCACAGAAATAGGAATATTTGACTGGCAGAAAACACACAAAATATTATCTTAGTAATTAAGAAATATTATGACAAATAGTACAACATTTAATACTGACAGTACAAATATTACATACTATATTGAAAAGTACGACGAATAAACGGTACATTTAAGAAATAAGAAATACGGCAAATTTTAAGAATGACGATTAATGACCCATGCTATGAACAATAACATGTAGATGATTGGGAGTGCAACCATTGCAGGTCCACACTCTTCAGGACTATGCAGGCAGAAGAAAGTCATGATCACCGTAGCAATGGTGATGACTGTAAGAAACAGTGTCTCTATCCACTTTGCCATTCTTGTCAGGGAAGAAGAGAAAATAGATATGAGGTAGGAATTTGAAAGATGAGTTAGAATTTGATGTGAGATTTTATAGAAGAAAATGAGAGGTATTTATAGAATGGAAAGAAGGATAGAGACGTTGGGGAATGATGTGATTCCGTACAAAAGGAAAATTTGAGTGAAAGTAAGATTTGAAAGAAAGTGGATGATAGTGTTGGGAAAAAGAGAGATTTGATTTTTGAAAAAGAGATTTGAAAAGGTTTTTGAAAATAATGGAATATAGTACAAAAATTAGTGGGAAACAAAAGATAATAATAATCTACTTGTTACCAGTACAGTCTGAGTTTCCTGATTCTGCGCCTGCAAAAAGATTTAACTCTGCACCAATTGTGTCAGTACTATTTATCTGTAAATAAATAAATAGCATGTGTGAAGTAATAAACAGTATTTGGCGTTTGCGTAAGAATAAATTCAACTGCAAGCCAAATTATTGTATAAGAAAAATTCTAAAAACTAAGTATTTCATATGTCAGGATATTTGTTGAAATAAAAATCCATGATTATATGAGACTCTTAATTTTCAGATTGGAGTTTTCTTGAAAAAAGATGCGGGCAAATTTTGGGGTATAACAGTTGCCCCTATTCAATCTTCTTAAACCTGAAGAGATTGTCTGAAATCTGAAGGTAGAAGATGATTGAATATTTAGATGCCCTGAAAATTTGCACTTACCTTGATCAGAAGAGATGTTGGAAGTTGCATTTGAATGTCGTCTGCGAAATGTTGTTGGCAGATTGAAACATTACCTGAGATGGGCTTTCGGATGCCACCTGGTGAATGTGTTGATGTTTTGTTCATCAGAATGAATCCATTGATTATATCTTGATGAAGGATTTGAAAGTCTTTGTGTTGACTGTTTCGGAACCGTCCAAGGTTACCGCTTTAAGTCTTGGAGGATAATCGTTACGGAACTTGTCCAAAGTTTTTCCGATTTAGATTTTGGAAGTTGATCATTGTGGAACCGTCTGAGGTATCGCTTTAGATCTGCAATGTTAGATCGTTTTGGAACCGTCTGAGGTATCGCTTTAGATCTGCAATGTTAGATCGTTTTGGAACCGTCTGAGGTATCGCTTTAGATCTGTGATGCTAGATCGTTCTGGAACCGTCTGAGGTATCGCTTTAGATCTGCAATGTTAGATCGTTCTGGAACCGTCTGAGGTATCGCTTTAGATCTGTAATGCTAGATCGTTTTGGAACCGTCTGAGGTATCAACTTTAGATCTGCAATGTTAGATCGTTTTGGAACCGTCTGAGGTATCACTTTAGATCTTGCAATATTAGATCGTTCTGGAACCGTCTGAGGTATCGCTTTAGATCTGTGATGTTAGATCGTTCTGGAACCGCCTGAGGTATCAACTTAGATCTGCAATATTAGATCGTTCTGGAACCGTCTGAGGTATCAACTTTAGATCTGTGATGTCTGTTTTTGAGTTGGTAAGTGATCAGAATGAATCTTCGGCTTGATTATATCTGAGAGAACTGTTCATGGAGTTCAGGTGAACACTGCATGTGATTGAGAACATCTTTGTTGAAGATATCCGTCTGCCTGAAAAATCAAGTTAGTGATATGCAATGTTTATGATGCATGTAATGTGAGATATTCCCGAAGAAATATGCATGTGATGTTGTGTATGAATATGCGTATGAATATGCGCATGATGCATGATGTATGATGCATGATGTATGAATATGAATATGTGATGTATGAATGTGATGTATGAATATGATGTATGAATGTGATGTATGAATGTGAGATGTCAAGCTTCTATTTGGGAAAATAAATTTCCGCCAGTCATCTGGATATGACTATATTGTGATCGTTGATGATCTTTTGTCTTGTTTGAGTACCCTTGGCTGGGGAAATTCTTCGAGAACCCTGGTACTCTGTTGAAGGATCTTTGAATATCACTTGGGAATGAAAGGTAGCTGGAAGTTCTGATGCCCTTTCAAATGGGAATGAGGAAGATGCATAATCCTCCGATGCACTATCTGACCAAGTCCGGGTGCGGGGATCACACCTTCTGAAGATAGTAATCTGGAACAACCCTGCTGGGGGATAAGACTTCTTTTGAAGAGAAAATCTTTTTGAGGAATTTGCTGAGAAATGCGCTTCTCTTGGGGATTTTCTTCTGATGGAATGATGTCCAGGTAATTGGGACATTTCCTGAATGCTATTCCTGTTTTTCCTGGTAAACATCAATCATATTCAAATGCACATGTTCATTCAAAATTATCACTAGGACGCTTACGTATTTAAACAGAACAAGCGAAAATGGTGATTTTGAGCCTAAGCTGCATTGATTTTTGAAAAAGAGCCATGATAGGCTGGTTAGCACAGGGAGACAACAATCCTAGAAGTAGGAAACTGTCAGAAAGTTTTGGAAAATATTTATGAAGATAAATAGCTATGTGAAAATGATTCAGTCAAGTTTCAACTCTGCTATTGCCAATCTGTCTTCGAGCGTCTCATCCCTCTCTTGTTGGAAGAAAGTGATTGGACTGATCGGTGTCTTTGAGGTGTTGAATCTTGATGGTGAGTAGGCAGCTGAACGGAACACAGTTGTATGCTTCATTCCCTAACTTTTGCCTAGGCTGCCCTTTCAGGTTTTCAGCCTACCGGGATAGTATTTGTTTAGTCTCTAATTTTTGCCTGGACCGCCCTTTCGGGTTTTCAATCCACCGAGACGCTCATTTTTTGCCTAAGTTGCCCTTTCAGGTTTTCAACTTAGCGAGCTGTTTTCTTTGTTTTTTTTTTTCTTTTTAAGAGAAGTATTTTTTGACTATGTCAGCATTCACAGGGTGTGGGAAATCCTCGCCATCCATGGTGGTAAGCAACATGGCGCCGCCGGAGAATATTTTCTTGATTATGAATGGTCCCTCGTAGGTGGGAGTCCATTTGCCTCTGGGATCACCTTGTGGTAAGATGATGCGTTTGACAACCAAGCCACCAGTTTTGTATGCTTGACTTTTGACTTTTTTGTTGAAGGCTTTGATCATACGCTTTTGGTATAGCTGACCATGACAAATAGCTGCGAGCCTTTTCTCATCAATCAAGTTTATCTGGTCCAACCGTGTTTGAATCCAATCGTCTTCGTCTAGATTGGCTTCTTTCATAATCCTTAGGGAAGGAATCTGAATTTCAATTGGAAGAACTGCCTCCATACCATAGACTAAGGAGAATGGAGTTGCCCCTGTTAAAGTACGCGCAGATGTGCGATAACCATGAAGGGCAAAAAGCAACATCTCATGCCAGTCTTTGTAGGTTACTGTCATTTTTTGTATGATTTTCTTGATGTTCTTGTTGGCAGCTTCCACCGCGCCGTTCATCTTTGGCCGATATGGAGAAGAATTATGATGTTTGATCTTGAACTGTGTGCAAAGTTCAGTAATCATTCTGTTGTTTAGATTTGTGCCATTGTCCGTGATAATCCGTTCAGGGATGCCGTACCGACAAATGAGATTGTATTTGATGAACCGGGCCACCACATTCTTGGTAACAGAAGCAAATGAAGCTGCTTCTACCCACTTTGTGAAGTAGTCAATAGCGATGTCCGTTGGAGGCAGTAGGTTTGATTTCTCCAATCATATCAATACCCCACATTGCAAAAGGCCAAGGAGCCGTCAGGACGCTTAATGGAACTGGAAGTACATGTACTTTGTCAGCGTATATCTGGCATTTGTGACATGTTCGGGAGTGATGATGGCAGTCTGTTTCCATGGTAGACCAGTAATAACCTGCTCTCAGGATCTTAAGTGGTAGTAGCTCAAGTGGTAGCAGGAATTGCTATGAATATGTACTTAACCCCTAGGTACATGGTTCGATTCCTGCGGGAGGCAAAAACAATATTTCCTGGGCAGCCGATAAGCGGACCTAGGGGGGATTATTGATTAAGCCGGTAACATGCTCGGTTGGCTGACACGGTTGATGCGTGCAGCGGATATCGGGGTGTTACCACAACATCACTTGGTTGTAACACAATTCCTTCGAAGTCAAGCTTTTCTAGTACTGTTTTTGGTAACACGTTCAAAGAAGAACCGTTATCTACTAGCACATGAGATAGAGTGGTGCCATTACATTCAATGGAGATATGTAAGGCTTTGTTGTGATTTTTTCCAGCAGGGGTTAGATCCACATCAGAGAAACCGAGACCATTGCTCACGGTTAGATTGGCAACACAATTCTCAAATTGGTCGACTGAGATCTCTTGAGGCACATGCGCAGCTTTCAGGAACTTCATCAGAGCTTTGGCATGAGCTTCTGAATATTTTAGCAGAGATAGCATTGGGATTTTTGAAGCAGTGTGCCCTAGTTGCTCAAAAATATTGTAATCACTCTTGCAGATGATTTTCAATATTTCCTCCATTTCTTGCTTCGATGGATCCTCAGCAGTGATCTCCACCGGGGTTTGAATTTGTTCAACTTGTGGCTCTTTGCCTCGAGCGTTGACATTTTGATTAGGAACTGGGACTCGGACTGGACCAGCAGCAATATTTGGAGAAATTTCTGGTGAAAAGATTCTTCCACTTCTCGTGATCTTGCTGGTACCCACAATATTACCCACAGTTGGAGTAGTTAACTTTGCGGTCTCTTCAGTCGAGGTACCCTGATTAACTCCATGAATGTAAACATTAGTGTCGTATCCCCATGGGACAGCTTTGTCTGAGGAGTATGGAAATGGAGTTGGACTAGCAATGACTACTGATGCCACTTTGAGTGTAGCAGAAATTTTGAATGGAGCCTTGGCAGAGATTTTGAATGGTAAGCTGGAGATCACTGAGGCATCCTCTATTCTCATCCTGTTTGCAAAGACTTCGCACAGCACGTCCATAGAAGGGAGCCTCTCAAACATAATGATACGGCGATCCATCCATTTTTGAATTCCCATCCTCAGATTTTCACAACCATTGGGCAGGCAGGAGCAGTAAAAGCAGTCGGGGTCACACCCTGGAAAGTAACCAGCTCGGATTAGCTTCCCTTTGACTTCGCAGAGTGGAGTTGATAATTCGTTCACATCATAGATGTAAACAGTGTCCAGGATAGCGTTGACAGTTTTGTCATGCTTTGGCATAGGTGCAGTGATGACATTTGGAGTTTCTGGAGGATCGAACTCAATTTCCCCAGCATCTATCATATCTTGTATTTTATTTTTCAAGGCCCAGCAGTGATCTGCGTCATGTCCTGGAAAGTTTGAGTGATAGGCACATGTTGCATCAGGGCGATAATTCGGAGAGGAAGTGTTGACATTCTTTGGAGGACCTCTTAAGGTGATCAGATCTGCTTTTAGCAAGTGCTGCAATGCCTGAGAGATTGGCATGTTGATTTTGGTGAAATTTTTTCTTGGTGCATCTGGTCGATGCGTATATTTTGGCTGTTGATCTTTTTGAGGTGCAGATGCGGAGATCAGAACTGCCCCTACAGATTGATGCTGCTCACTTTTGCGACTTTTCTGAATTTGTGTTGCATTGACCTCATTTCTCCCGCTGATGGGCCTTTTTGTAGTACCAGAGGAGGAACCTATTTGAATTTTTCCATTTTGAATGCCACTTTCGACACGTTCTCCGGTCAGTATCAGGTCAGTGAAACCTGATGATGAGCTTCCCAACAAATGGCTATAGAAAGGGCCAGTTAAAGTGCCCATGAACATGTCAACTAGTTCGCGATCTGATAAGGGTGGTTGAACCCTTCCAGCCATATCTCTCCACTTTTGTGCATATCCTTTGAAACTTTCTTTTGGTCCCATAGACATGCTCCTTAGTTGAGTACGGGTTGGCGCAAGATCAGCATTGTATTGGTACTGTTTGTAAAAAGCAGCAGCTAATTCTTCCCAAGTATGAACCTTGGTATTTTCCAAGTGATAGTACCACTCGAGTTGTGTACCCGACAGACTTTCTTGGAAGAAGTGAATCCACAATTTGTTATCCGTTGTATGAGGTTGTATCTTCCTCACATAGGATCTCAGATGTAGTTTCGGGCAGGAAACTCCATCATATTTTGCAAAGACAGGAACTTTGAATTTTGGAGGGATAACAACATCCGAGATGAGCCCCAGATCATTGAAATCTAAGCCAGGTATTTTTTGTATCTCCATAGCTTTCATACGGTCTTCCAGCTGTTGGTATTTTTCATCATCCGGTTCGTCCCCAGAATGATCATTTTCTTCATTTGAAGAGAGAAAGAGGGTTTAGCAGAACCCTGGTTGCTTTGATTGTCTTCTTGTTCATCATCACCGACTGTTTCAGGGATCGGTGGCTTTTTGAACTTTTTGACTGGGACTTTGATCTTTCTTTTCAGGTGACTCAAGCCTACAGATCCTTTGGGTTTCTTTTTCTTCTTGATTATCAGGGCTTTCAGTTCTTGTTGCCCCTTTGCCAGTTCCAGAATTGCCACTTGAACTTGGGCATTCTGTGCTTCGAGATTCTTGATGCTCATTTCAGATTCCATCTCTTCTGACTGAAATAAACAGCGAGAAGATGAGAAATCCGTCATGTGAACCTGTTATGCAATGTGTATGACTGGATGCCATGTGTATGAAATGTATGAAATGTATATGCAATGTATATGAATGCAATGTATGAAATGTATATGCAATGCATGTGTGTGCAATGTTTCAAGGATCTTAGAGTTTAGATTTGTTAAAGAAGAAACAAACGTTAGTTAATCAATTTATTTCTCTTTTTTTTTCGCTTCTTTTTTCTTTGCCTCATTTGGGCTTACAAGACAGAAATAAAATAAATGATCCTTCAGGTCTCCCGTGGACGCTTTCTCTTTGCCCCCATGAATGTGTTGATCTGCTGTTCTTCTTGAAGCTGTCCGGTGAGCTCCAATATCCTTCTCTCATAGTCTTGACAGTATGATTTGAAGGTGTCTCTTTCCTCTTTGAGTTGAACCCAAGATTTTTGCAACTCTTCTAGGTTAGTTGGCATGTCCAGGTGTAGAATAACTTGAGGTTCATATCCTTCGACCTCTGGTTCAATAGTCACAGGTAGAACTGCAGGATATGGCATAAGGAGTTTCTGAGCATGAGTGCGGACCCATCTGAGGTAGGGTTCCATAGGAATAGAATTCCATTGCCCCAAAGTTTTGCTTTCTATTCTATAGACACTGCCCCATGCATGTATGAACCTTCGTCGGTGTCTATGAGAATCATTCTCGTAATCAAACACAATGCCATGGATAATCATGTCATGAGGACCGTTGCTCCTTGCATATCCGAATTGGCGTAGAGCTAAAGAGGGATTGTAAGTGATGCCTCCTTTGATGCCAAGGAGTGGCACATTAGGGTATTCTCCACAATGATCAATGATAGTAATGTCTTTTTGAAAGAAGTTCCACCGGATATCTGAATGAGACAAAGACATAATCTTGTGAGACCAATGCATTCTTTGTTCATTTCTCAACACTGATCGGGGAAGATGAAATGTAAACCACCTAGCCAGTAGTGGTATACAGCACATGAGAGTTCCTCGTTTCTTCATGGTACGAGTGTGTAGAGAATGTAGAATGTCTCCCAGCAATGTTGGTACCGGGTTACGGATTAGGAAAAGGTTGATGATGTGTACACTTATGAACTGATCGGGACTAGGGAATAAAACCAACCCATAGATCAAAAGTTCCATAACTTCCTCAAAAGCTGGATAACTTTTGTTTTCTAGCAGTAGTCGAGCCTTTTCCAATAAGAACTTGGTAAGCAAACCCTTAACTCCACTCTTTGTTTCCCAATTGGACTCGATTTCTGATTTCCGCAGATGTAAAGCAGCAGTAATGACTTCAGGTTTTGGAATCCTTTCTAAACCAGTGAAAGGTAATTGATCTCGAATAGGTAATCCCATTAGTTCAGAGAATTCTTCCAAAGTGGGTACCAACTGGTAATCAGGAAAGGTAAAGCAATGATGTTCAGGGTCAAAGAACTGGAACAGGACCCGTATCATGTCTTCTTCAAATTTTGAGGTAACCAAATGGAGTAGGTGACCATGCCTTTCAGTGAATTGAACATTCCTGGGGAATTCTGACACTAAGTCTTTTAGTTCAGATGGTACCGTTGAGATGTTGATTCGGATGTAATCTTTGGTGGCTGGAGCCATTACCTGTAAAAACAAAGGTAAACTCTTTGATCCTTGAAGTGTTTGGTGCAAAAAATGATATGCTTATGATGCAAACATGTGGCACACAAAAACAAATCAAACAAATAGCCTTAGGTTTAAAGGCTTGCATGGAGCTGATAGGTGATACCCTCCCCACTGAAGTTGAGTTGGTTAAAACCTGTCCTAGAATAGCATTCGGGTTCTATGATCCTTGGAAGTAACATCTCAATACGACGCTCGAGCGGCCGATCAAAATATTCCTCGAGGATAACTAACTTCGATCAATTTCAAAGCTAGCCACTTAATAGGCCACAAGTCAAGTTCAACTAAAAAGGTTCTAAGACAAATTAGTGTTTAATGATATTTCGGAAGCCTAATATACTCCTTGATCGTTTTCAAGGGACATCAGTATAAACCAAAGTATCGCACTAATGATGACTACCAGCTCAACCGTATCGGTACATGCCGTACAGTTTCCTTGGTCTATTGTCATATACTTAAGGTATCTCGAGATTCGGGTTAGAATCTTTCACACAAGCAAAATACCCCAACAAACCTTTGAAAAATAAAGCAATCAAGTCAATCAATTGAAAACATCGAAGTGATCTATTCTCTTAAGGTAACCCCTTTTGAAAACATTTTGTTTTTGAAAGTATATCCCCAGCAGAGTCGCCAGTTCTGTGGACCTCCGTTTTTTTAATCCCGGGCCATACCTCTGATCTGTAGAGATACGTGAACTGACTCTTTTTTATCGCTTAATGCTTTCGCATTTTTGAAAATTCACAGAGTCGCCACCGACCTTTTATTTTATCCAATTAAGGAAAGGTTTATAAAAGAAACAGAAAAAAGACCTTTAAGAAATTCTGGGTAAGGGGGTAGGTTATACAAAGGGAAGGTGTTAGCACCCTTTGTATCCATGGTTATCCATGGGCTCTTAAGTTTGCTTAGCTCACTTGTTTTTCGATCACTTTTCAATTGCTCTGAAGTTGCTCATATGTGGTTTCAAATGCTTTTGTAAATTGAATTTTGTAATGATCCGTGTGTGGATGTATACAAAATGCTTGTTTATCTTTCGAAAGATGTTTTGAAAAGAACGTTAACTTTGTAATAATCCGTGTTTGGATGTATACAAAGTATTGTCTTTTTGGAAAGTTTTGTTTTGAAAAACAACAGTGTATGAGAATTTTGTTTGTTTTGATTTGAGCAAGCAAACTAGGAGGTCTACCCTGAGTTGTAAGGTCTTTATCCTATTTCCTTTAAAAATCTATCCTTTCACCGGATATAAACGCAAGGTTCGATTTTGTACTCAAAACAGTAGAATTTTGACTTTTGATTTTGAAAAGAATGAGAAGGGATTACCTTAAGAGGTGCAAGTGTGATTGTGATTGGATTCAGATATTTTATCTTTGAAGTTAGTGATCTAACGGTTCAATTTTATCTTTGACATACACGCAGTTTATATTTGCTGGAAAGTAAAATGCGGAAATGTAAAGTGCGGAAAGTAAATCTACGCTATTACATCGATTGTGCAGGAAATGTAAACTAGCCTATTTACATGAATTTGACATCCTATACATTTATCTAGGAATTTAAATTGCAAGGAAAATAAAAGGCCTGTTTTTGGATTTTTATGATTGATTTTAATTATAATTAATGCATGATTAATTAAATTAAAATGAAGAAAAAGATGAAAATAGATTTAAACCTAGAAATTAAGTTTAAAATATGTACAAAATATTTGTTAATTAATTTTAAACAAAACTATTTTTTTTTGGAATTTTTGGAATTGATTTAAGTTAATTAAAACATAATTATGTAAATAATTATACAAATAATTAAAACTTAAAAAGAAAATTATTCAAAATATGTACAAAATTAGTTTATAATATATAAACAATATTTTATATAAAGAACAAATTTTTTTATGATTTTTTGGTTGGTTAGAATAATTAAAAAGCAAATATATAAATATATACTAATTAATTATGCAAAATATTGAAATTTTAAAGAAAAATAAAATATTTTTATTTCAGAAAATAATATATTAGTTTAGAAGTCTAAAAATATTTTTTGTGTATTTTTTGGATTTTTAAAACTATTTTTAATTAATTTAACAAAGAAATTAAAATAAAATAGAAAATAAAATAGAAAATAAAAGGATACTGATCCTGTGTGGTTTGATTGAGGGAGTATGATGTGCACGCGCGTTCTGAAGCGTTGGATGAGCTGTTAAGCAAGATCAGGTGGTCCAGAAATTGAGGCACGTGGTATACGTTACACCTACAAAACACTGGATTAGTGGAAAGTTTAAAAAAGTACGCGCGCTGCTGAACCAATAGGAGGAAGACACGTCTTCGTCTTCAACCTTCAGACAAGGCCTTTAACAGCGCTTTTGTAAAAAAGCGCTATAGTAAGTGAGCCCTAATTCTGCAAAATAACGAATAGGGGTAAAGAAGCAAATAAATTTGGCGCGATGGTACCATTCAACTCGTTTTGTCCATACGAATCTAATGGTACTATTTAGAACCTCTAATTTTGCCTAATTTGGAAAGCCCTAATTTTGAAGCTATGAACCCTAAAATGGTAGTTTCGTTTATACGTGTTCAAACTTCAATTAAGTTTCCAGAAATGATCTACACCTCAAACCAAACTTAATAGTATGTCTACATCTTGTTAAGCATGTGTGAATAACCAGATACGAATTGATTTTAGTTTGAACAAATTTGGACCTGTATAGCTCGATTCAGTGAGCTTCAAGGCTTGTAACTGATTGGGATAGTTTCAGTGATGTTCAAGGAAGGTGTCTGAATGCTTAGTTTGTATTGAAATGGACTGAAATTACAAATTCGAATTTGAATTTTCTTTGAAACTTTTCAAGTGATTACAAGTGTGTATGAGCTAAGCTTTGCTTCTGAACTTGCCCTCCCTCTGTTACTGAACTATGATAGCTTATTTATAAGCATTGAGTGCTTAAAATTGAAGCTAATATGCAACTAGTTGCCTTTGTTGAAATCTTGCATTTTTTAATATTAAAAAAGCTTTGAATTCTTGACCAAGTCCCCTTGCCTTCAATGCACCTGCCTTGCTCTTCAATTCTCTGCATAAAGGTAGAGATTCCTTGGGTGAGTCATGCTTGGAAGTTAAGCTACCATTTATCCATCCATTTTTCTTTTAATTTAATCTTAAAATAAGACAAAATTATGCCAAAAATGGATAAAAAAAGGTGTGGGCTTAGTCTTGGTCGTGGGAGGCCCATATCATCATGGAAATGATGTTTGAATGCTGAAAACTTGGCCCCATTTGGAAAAAATACATTTTTGAGCAATGTTGATTTCATGCATTTTCCCAAAATTTAGCCAACTTCAACAAGGTGTAAATCCTTCAATTTTTGTCATATGAAGGAGATATTGCACTTTTTAGAAACCTCAAAGAGTCCTCTAACCAATGTCTTTGGTCTCATGTCAAAATGATTTTTGATGCTCCTTGTGTGTCCTTTTGAAAAAAAGTGTCTTTTTGTTGACTTTGAAAATGACCTGTAATGTCTTTGATCATATTTTTCAAATGGTGAATCCAATGACCATGGGATCAATGGCATTTGAAAGATAATTGAATTTCCTTCAAGATGAGCTTTGGTTTGAATTTTTTGGATGAAGGATGAGAGAGTTATGATCAGTCAAAGTTGAGTTGACTTTTCAGGCAAAAACCCTAATTTTGAATCTTAGAGTTTTGTTGATTTTTGATCTTTCCTTGATGAATTATGATCATCCAATGATCAAATGATGAATCCTTTGACAAAATATGGACTTTGACAAAAAAATTCATTTTTGACTGTCTGTTGACTTTTTTGGTCAAACGGGTCGTCTGTTGACTGTTTGAGCTGCTGACGGTGCGTCTGAGTGAATTGAAGTTTGAAAATTTGTATGATGGTACTTTGAGATATATGGATGTGTATGAAATCCATTTGAGCTCTCAAAAACTTGTTGCTCCTGTAAAAACAAGAAAAACCCTGATTAGGGACTGTTTGTGTAGGAGACAGTTAAACGTACCTGATTTTTGTGCAGTGTTGAGTTTCTGCTAATCGCGTGATATTCAGAAGACTTCTAGCACAAAAGATCTTGGAATTTTGAATTGTGAAAGATTGATTTGATTGATGGTACAAAACACTGAGAATTGTACTGCCAGCAGTTTGGCTGTCGACTGACTGTAGCAGTTAGAGTGAAAAATCAACAGTCAAAGTTAATTTTCTTTTTTGTTGTTTTTGTTTTATGTTTTATGTGAAAAATGAAAGTTTATTTACATGACTTGTTAAAAAAACATAGACATAATAAATAACTAATATTTACGGTATGCGGGCAAAATTACCGATAATAACCCTGAAAATCATTTAATGCACAGAAATAGGAATATTTGACTGGCAGAAAACACACAAAATATTATCTTAGTAATTAAGCAATATTATGACAAATAGTACAACATTTAATACTGACAGTACAAATATTACATACTATATTGAACAGTACGACGAATAAACGGTACATTTAAGAAATAAGAAATACGGCAAATTTTAAGAATGACGATTAATGACCCATGCTATGAACAATAACATGTAGATGATTGGGAGTGCAACCATTGCAGGTCCACACTCTTCAGGACTATGCAGGCAGAAGAAAGTCATGATCACCGTAGCAATGGTGATTACTGTAAGAAACAGTGTCTCTATCCACTTTGCCATTCTTGTCAGGGAAGAAGAGAAAATAGATATGAGGTAGGAATTTGAAAGATGAGTTAGAATTTGATGTGAGATTTTATAGAAGAAAATGAGAGGTATTTATAGAATGGAAAAAAGGATAGAGACGTTGGGGAATGATGTGATTCCGTACAAAAGGAAAATTTGAGTGAAAGTAAGATTTGAAAGAAAGTGGATGATAGTGTTGGGAAAAAGAGAGATTTGATTTTTGAAAAAGAGATTTGAAAAGATTTTTGAAAATAATGGAATATAGTACAAAAATTAGTGGGAAACAAAAGATAATAATAATCTACTTGTTACCAGTACAGTCTGAGTTTCCTGATTCTGCACCTGCAAAAAGATTTAACTCTGCACCAATTGTGTCAGTACTATTTATCTGTAAATAAATAAATAGCATGTGTGAAGTAATAAACAGTATTTGGCGTTTGCGTAAGAATAAATTCAACTGCAAGCCAAATTACTGTATAAGAAAAATTCTAAAAACTAAGTATTTCATATGTCAGGATATTTGTTGAAATAAAAATCCATGATTATATGAGACTCTTAATTTTCAGATTGGAGTTTTCTTGAAAAAAGATGCGGGCAAATTTTGGGGTATAACAATGATGCTTCTAACGGCTTCCCATTTGATTCTAAGCTTTGTATTTTATTTAATTTGTATGTTGAGCTGTAGAATATTCATTAGTTCACAAGTAACTATGTTGTTGTTTGCGTTTTATATGTCACTGCGCTACTCTATCAGAACTTTTGATCTTCTGTTCATGTGATCTTCTTTGCTGTAACGGATCTTCATGTATATTGATATTTCTTTTTCAATTCCTTTGAAGCTTCTAATGTACTTTCTGATTTTGTGCTTGTTGTATGTAAACGTTGATATTTCTATTTAACTCTTTAAAGATTGTCTTGTTGAAATCTAGATCCTTGTGATACTGTTGCATGTTCTTCTGAATGGGCTTGTTTTACATGTTCTTAATCAGAACATCTGATGAATTTTGGCTTCTTCAATCTTCTAGGTGTTTGATTCATCTTTCATATCTGAGCCAATTTATGATGTAGTCATTGTACTCTTTTTCTGATGAATCCTGTATAAGGCTTATAGCATAATATCTGCACACTAAGTGAAACCATTAGTAATAAAATTGTTACTCACAAAATATATGCTTGTTATCATTAAAACCATATTCTGAACATAGATTCTCAATCTTGTTCTAATAATCTCCCCCTTTTTGATGGAACCGTTTTATGAGATGGTAATAATTAAGCAAGTATATTTCATTCCCATTTATATGTTTAATCAAGCAACTTTATTTTTCATCAAAATTCATTCTTCTTTCTCCCCCTTTTTTGTCATAATCAAAAAGCATTTAAGAGGGTTGGATGAGATTTATCAGATTTAGGAATAATTTATCTCCCTTAGATGTATAGTCTCCCCCTGAATAGGACATCCTTATGAGTTAATTATCTGATTTAAGGCTCCCCTTGAAATAATTTCTTCATTCTGTTTCTTCAGAATATTTGGAGATATTTTAGCGATGTATGTGTGCATCATCTCGGAAGTTCTAACAGATAATTCCTTTAAGTTTTAGATTTTCGTGTAAAGAAAACACTTCTGGTACACAAGTTAGGAATGTATTCCGAATTTTAGTTTCATTTGTGTCAAGTCAGAATATTATATCAGAACATGTTATAATTCCATAATATCTATTTTCAAGTTTTCTTCTTCTATTAGATGTTTATTTTTTTAATTCTCTTTTAATGTTTATTTTACGGGATTCAGATATTTTAGCAAAGACCATAAAAATTAGTTTAACAGAACAAAGCATTTCATTAAAAAATAATGCAAATAATAACTTAACCAAAGACTACAATAGAGAAAGGTAGGGACATCTAAATGTAGAATGGTTCACACTTGTTGAAGCAGGCATAGCGGCAAGCAACAAAAGTTTTGGAAATATTTATCCGGGATTTATCGTGTCCACAGAGATGGTGAGTATGTGTTTACTGTGGAAATTGGTAAATAACCGCTGGTGCTCCCAAAGCCTTAAAACTAAGGGTTACTCACAAGATCGACCAGTTGATCTTAAGACAGTGTGCTAAAGTTTGGGATTGTACTTGTTCTATCGAGAATGTTTGCCTAAGAAACGGTTTTCTAAGGCTAGAAAGAAATACAATGGTTTTCCACACTGAATGCTAGATCTGACCGACAGGTGACTCGTGACCGACGGAAACAAACCGAGACCTAAAAGATTTGGTAAAATACAAATGTTCTGGCTTTGACCTGCTGGGGTAACTCGTGACCACCAGACAGCGTCGATTTAGGGGTCATTTTTTTTTTTGAATCAAAGAATATATTATTGATATTAATTCAAAAAACTTTACAAGCACATGGTGATCATAAGACGATCCAACCAACCAACAAGACAAAAGACAAATCTACATCATAATTCTAGCCATATGTTTTCTAAACTTTTTAATGTTCCAAGTCCTATACACTATGCTATCTTTTATTCTATCCACTATGTTTGTATTATCCACATTGTTCTTGAAGCATATGTCATTTCTCATTCTCCAAATACTATAAATAGTCTCAGATATACCCACTTTAATCAACATAGCTCTCCATCCTTTTCCTTTAGTAACTGTAGTGATCCATCTAATTTCATCCTCCCACCTTAGAGGCCTATGCTCCACCTCCATCCAGTTGAGAATACTCTTCCATACAGTCTCATTTTTCCTGCAATTAAAGAAAAGATGGCTATCAGATTCTTCTTCAGCATTGCACATCAGACATCCACTATCCTGCATTATACCAAACCTTCTCAATCTATCTCTAGTAGGAAGTCTCATATGGCATGCCATCCATAAACAGACAATAGCCCTAGGTTGAGCTTTGCTATGCTGAATCACACTAGCCCATGTAACAGAGTTGCCATCATCATTAAGCCAGTTATATAACTTTGTGGTTTTGAATATGTGTTTCACCTTGGCCTCATTCCACATCTTTTGCATATTCACAATGTAATCCCTTTGTTTTAAGATCCCTTTGAGCATCCAGCTATTGCTACTCTTGATTTCATAGTCCATGACATCCCTACCCTTTAAGTAATGTAAGTTGACCCACCTCACCCAAAGATTATCAGATTTTTCACTTATATTCACAAGCATTTCATTAGAAGAGCACAGTTCCACCAGTACAGGTTCAAAATTTGAAGGCCACCCTGCTTGTAACTGCTACAAACTTTAGTACAAGCAACTGGACTTTTGCTACTCTTAGACTCATGTTTTCCAGTCCATATGAATCTCCTGCAGATGTCTTCAATCTTCTTAATAACACCTTTGAGAATGGGGAAACATTGCATCCAAAATTGTGCTATGGCTCGAGTAATGCTCTTCACCAATTGGATCCTCCCAGCATAACTGAGAAGTTTTGTAGTCCAGTGGTGCATTCTCCCTACAATCTTCTCAATTAGGGGCATATAGTGATGGACATTCAGCTTTCTACTTGTAAGAGGTACACCAAGGTACCTAACAGGCAAATCCCCTTAAGTAAACCCTGTCAGTCTTAGCAGCTCTTGTTTCAGCCCATCATTGATACCTCAAAAGTACATTCTACTTTTATTTGCATTAGCTATGAGGCCAGTAGAATTAGTGAAGGTGGTGAATGCTCCCTACATCATCTCAACAGATCTTAAGTCTCCTCTGCAAAACAATAATACATCATCGGCAAAAATAAGATTTGTGAGGCTCAGTTTCTTGCATTGGGCATGGTGGTGGAACTCAGGCCTAGCCTGCATCTTTAGCATCAGTCTGTTCATATATTCCATAATAATTACAAACAACATAGGTGAGATGGGATCACCCTGCCTTATACCCCTATTAGCTTGCAAGAACTTAGTATGATCACCATTAACATTGAATTTATATGTCACAGTGCACACACTAGCCATAATCCAGCAAATGAATTATCTTGGGATACCTATCTCCATTAAAATACACTTCAAAGCATGCCAATTGACCATATCATATGCTTTCTGTAGATCAATTTGCATCATTATTCTTGGAGTGCCATCCTTCTTCTTATATCCCTTAAGTAACTCATATGCCAACAAAATGTGATTATGAATATTCTGTTGAGGAACAAAAGCAGCCTGAGTTTGGTTTATAATGCTTGGAAGTACTTTACCCAACCTGTCAGTCATAACTCTAGAAAGAATCTTGTAGAAAGTAGTGCACCCAACAATTGGTCTATAGTCTTTTATCCCTTTAGGTGAGTCTCCTTTAGGGATAAGTGTAACTATGGTGCTGTTGAAAGGCTTATACAAGACTTCTGTGGCAAAGAACTCCTGAACAGCTGCCAAAACATCTATCCTAACAATATGCCAACAAGCTTTGAAAAATTTAGATCCATACCCATCTAGGCCAAGTGCTTTCAAATCTCCTATCCCCTTAAGAGCTTTCAGAACATCATCCTTAGAAATACTGCTAATGAGACTTTCTCTTTGCTCCATACTCAATTGAGGTCATCTTCTCATGGCCTCAATATCAATGTGCTGAATATTATTTTCTTTCTTCCCCATGAGTTTCCCATAAAACTCTAGAATTTCAGCCTCAATCTCCTCATGCCCCTGAAGCACTGTGCCATCAGCCTTTATTAAGCCTCTCATGTTTCTTTTAGCTTGTTGGGCTTTTATATATGCATAGAAAAAATGGTAATTACCATCCCCCATTTTAAGCCAATCCACTTTTGCTCTCTGCTTAAGTATTTTTTCCTCCAACCGGTCTCAGCCTCTTTTGGTAGAAATAAAAATAAAGATGCAAAGCAAATGCTGATTAAAGAACACAACACAAGTGAAAGCTTCAAAACATGAAATTAAAAAGTAAAGGGTTTGCATTGAAAATAAAGATGGTGATTCACATACATCAAGACACTTAGCAACTCTTTTTTCCTTAAGGGCGGAAATTGGGCAGAGTATCAGCAAGCACTTTGATTGTAATAGTGAACACACTTTCTCTACATCATTGTGACCTATTTATAAGATTTACACGAAATAAATGCCTAACAAAATCTACAGCTAAGGTTTAAACTAAAAACAACTGCTTCGTGAGATCCCTCTCTACATTTGGCGCTTTTGACACACGACTCTAGCTTGATAACCACCCACTAACATTTCAAATCTTGGAATTTCCCACTTGGAAACCTCTAATAACCGTTTCCAGCCTTGATGTGTCCCTTCTAATCGAAGGTCCAGTCTAATAATTTCCTAAGTGCGAAACTCTTACGTCCGACCTTCGCCCTTTGCTTCGACTTCAGATGACTTCGACATTCTTCCACTTCGACTTTTACGTTACTCCTTGCTTGTGAAATTTTCTTATTAAAATGGAAGGGTCTTCCACTGAGGGCATATGTCCTGCTATCTCTCCAGAGTTTTTTAGGGTAACAAAATGCCCCCTCAGAGATGCCATTTCAACCTGCAGGTGACTGATCTGTGAGATAATGGCATCTATGAAAATTCTCGCTTCGACATGAATGTTTCCACTTACTCAATAAGGTAGAATTACTGTAACGTCTTTTTTATGATGTCGCGCAATCATTACTTCCCCACACTTCACTGCATCGAGACGTGGGCTCATTAAATGTGGTGTGATGGCGCCTTTTTCATGGCAATGGTGGGCTCCACTCTTCTGCGATATCTCAGATCCACGTGTGCCCCTCTTGCCAAGTTTGTGACCTTTTGGAAACTTCGCATTTGTTTTTCTCCACTTTCTCGTTGGCTATAAATAGCCTCTCTCCAAGATTTTCTTTCTTTTTTCTTTTCAGGCTTCAGCTTCTTCTGCCTCAATTTATGTGATTTTTCAATTATCCTCTTCAGACCTTTTTAATCTCTTCAAAGAACTTCTTCTACCAACAATGGCGGCTACTGCTCCAACCACTGCCCCAGCCAAAACCTATGAACTCTGTCTTATCAACGGCAAACCATATGTCCCAGAACCTCTGTTTGCTGACGAAAAGGAGAAGATTTGGCAATCTCAAGTACTTATTCCTTTTCAGCTTGAAGGTAAACCCTTGTCCTTGTTAGGTCCATTACCCATTGATGCTCCCTCCGAAATCTACACCACTGGCGGCAGAGCTTTCTTCCCCACCAGCTGAGAATATAAACCGTTGATATCTTCTACAACCCATATTTCTTTGCGCTTCTTTGATAGGAATTTTCGAATGGCTCCACCCCTAAAATTCCCTAAGTTTGGCGCTTGGATGACACGTCTGAAACCCAACAAAGGCAAGCAATGGGAAGAAATAGGTATCGATACCCTATTGAACCTGTCGCAGGAAGGCATTCCTTATTATCATAGCATGCTGACAGCTGCGTTATACTTTTGGGAGGGTTCGACGAATACTTTCCAAACTAGCTGTGGCATGATCACTCCCACCCTCCTGGACGTTGCTGCTATCATAGGTTTGAAACCAACTGGCCCTGTGTTTAATCATGCAGATGTCGACGTGGTTCTTGTGAAGTTCGACATTGGTGATACAATGAGTTTGACATTCAACAACTTCATTACTCATCATCATAAGAATACCTCTGTCATTAGTGATGAGGAACATATTGATTTCTTGACGTATTTGCTGTCGATATGTGTTTTTTGTTCCAGGTCTATGCAGGTCGCCAAGCAATTTGTCTATCTTGCAAGTTACTTACATAATGGTGGCAACATTTCTCTGGGACAGTTGATATTGGCCAACCTCTATACATCATTGACGGATGTTTCCAAGCATATCAGATACTACAACTCCAACACCCTCAAGAAAAAGAATGTCTTGGTTCATGGACCTTTTTGGTTGCTGCAATTGTGGCTAAATGCCACTTTCTACGAAGAGTTAAAACCCTTTAGGAATTAGAAGATAACCTGTTCTCCGACCAAGGTTTATAGTGTCTGGAAACGCTTATTGATCCTGACTCCAGTCGACAAAAGCACCCCCAACCTCGACCTTTTCAAGCTAATGTTTGACTTGATGCTAAAAAGGGTCGATTTTCAGCCATCCATGGCCCCTTTTGCTGATGGCAAATCTGGCCCTACATGGCTCACCAACATCTTTTCTCCTGTGAAAGAGGAACATAAAAAATTTTCTATCACTACCTGGCGGCGCATATTGGTCTCCATCTTTCTATCCTACTCCATTGCGAGCATGAGTCCCAGTCTGACTACTTACCAGCCTAACTTGGTAGCTCGACAGTTTGGGCTTTGCCAACTAGTTCCCAAATCCCTGTTTACTTCCCATGAACTGTTAGTAGATGTCCTTGCTGACGAATCCTGGAACCATGTTCAAGAAGAGTACGATAGCATATGGAATAGTCGGCCTTCTCTAAACTTTACCAAATTTGAGCCTGCATTTTTCTGTACCAAGGAGTTTGAGACTTGGTGGCGAACTTATTTCGTCATATTTGTCAACGATCCTGATAAAAAGATTTCCAAACTAACTGCTACTATTGATCACTTGCAGGGCAAACCTACTCAGTGTAAGGCTACTAATATCAAGCAGATTCAAGCTTTCTAGAAATACTTTGGGGTGGTATATTTACCTAATGATCTTCGTCGAACCATTTCTCAAGCGACTGAAGTGTTAAGGGAGAAGGTAACAAGTAAGATTCCTTCTATAAAAATACCTGGTTACGTGAAAGATAAATATCTTTTCGCACTTCATTTTGCAAAAATCAAATTTCCTCCCTTGCTTACTAGTCCTTTGGCTTTGGAATTTCGATCGCCGATCCCGGAATGGCATTATTGTCCTTTGTCGGATATCCAGAATGCTTATAAGAAAAAGGTCGCTAGAGTGGAATCAATGAAGTACAGGTTGGATAACTATTCGGGTGTTTTGTATATTGCTCCTCAATATGTGAGAACATTTACTGTCATCCCCAATGGTAACAGCTTTTTTGGAAAGCTCCTTTCATCTTTTTTCGACTTTTTGATATTACTAACTTAGCCATTTCTTTTAGCCATTCCTCTTGCAGCCGCCAACTCTTCCAAAGAAAAGGTACATCTTTAAACTTGTAGATTTTTCTCTTTCTGTTTTGCTTCTGTTTAGTCTAACACTTGTTCTGCAGTCCAAACCTGATAGCCCTAATTCTGATGAAGAACCTATCTCACTTTCTCTACACAAGGTTAGCTCTCCGGCTCATTTCCTATTTGACTCTTGTGTTTTGTTTTTTGGGTGTTTTGCTCATGTACCTGATCCCCTGAATGTCTACATTTGTGCTAGAGTCGAAAACATTATGTGGTTTTGACTCCTCCTTCCAACCAATCCAAATCGTCCAAGAAGGATAAGTCACGCACTTCCGAAGGGGCGAAGGTATTTTCTTCAACTTAAGTCTTTTCATGTCGAGCCAAAATTTTGGTCTTACGTAGCGTATTATTTTCCAGCCATCTCAGGATACTAAATCCCTTCACCAGTCGCCCGGCTCCAAACACAAAAGGAAGAAGGAGTCTTCTCCTGAAGGTAAGGAGGCTAAAAAACAAAAACAAAAAATTAAGGCCTCTGAACCTTGTGGCGCTGCGCCCCTTGTCGAATCTGGCAGAGAGTCAGAAGATGATCCTACGCCTTTGAACACAAAAAGAAGAAGATTCTTGTCGAAAAATACTTTTGTTTCGGCCTAATACGATATTGAAATTTAGTTTCGAATACAACCTCTATTACTCCCCCTCCATCAACTTCAGTTAAGCAGCCAAATTCTCCTAAAGCCGTCATAGCCGTTTCAAAAGGAGAAGAGAAACAGTGGAGTTTCGATCCAGCGCTTCAGGTATAAACTAATCACCACAAGCTTCTATGATTATTGGGAGAATCGTATTTTTTCTTTAAACTTTCCTCTCCGTTGCAAGTTGGTTCTTCCGACCCACAAACTAATGTTGCTGGTACGGCTGAGTATTCTCCGATTTCTGACGAAATTCCTCTTCCTCAAGATAATCCTAATTTAGCCGCTGGTGAGTTAATTGACTTAACTATCACGGCTACTCGTAGCGATTATGATTCTGTCACTAGTCCCACCACGCACTATACTTTTTATTCGACTAGTTCTGATTCTAGTCTTTCAGATCCCTCACTGGTTCTAGGGACTGCCAAGGACAATGATCAACTCCTTGTCGAAAGTGTTCCTTCATTACCAGCCAACACACCGGGTGATCACTTGGTAACTGAGTTTTCTCCTCCTTCAACACCCGTTGGGACTTCACATGTTGAAAAACCTCCAAATGTCTTACCAACTATTGTTGAAAAAGCTTCTTCCACTTATAGATGATAACACTATGCCTGACCTTTCAGGAGGGAAAGACTTAGATTTGACAATGTCCACTACTGATAATGCGCTGAATACCTCGATGGATATTGATGTCGACTCTGCACTGGCGAGGATAAACAGCTTTGTAAGCCAAAACACTTTCCCTTCCGACTCAGATCAATCTCGAGAGCATGCTGAAAAGATGGGGCCAGAAGCCACCGAGATTAAAGCTTTAACAGATAAGATCAAGATTCGTGGTTTCAGTTTTGATTTGGTCGATTTGCTGCGCGACGACCCAAGTCTTGGTTAGGAGCTTTTGGAGGCTTGTGCTCAACTGCAAAGAATGGAGATCTCTGATTTCTGCAGGCTCACAATGGAGGCTTTTAAAAAGCTTCTTCCTCTCCTTGAAAACATTGAGAATGTGAGAAAGAATGAAAATTTAATTGAAACCAAGCAGATAGTTATAAAGATGAATGTGGACACTATGATCAAGGCGAAGAGAGTGATCGAGGAGATGAAGACTCAGTTGGGCCAGAAGCGTCGGGAGCAACTTTATAAGACTGAAAGATGTGTAGCAATCCGCCGTCGGCTCGAGGAGATGTCAAAAGAGATGTCTGACTTAAAGGTGGAGTTTGATCTTATCACCAAACAGGAGGAGGAATTCGCTAAGGAGATTTCCCCCACGCAGGCACATATGCTGAGGATGATTGTCGATGTTATCGCTGTTAGCCAAGCTACAACTCAAATCAAAAAAGAGATCAAGGCACTCAAGGATGAATCTGACACCTTGGAAAATTGGGCCACAGATCTTCAGCTCGAATTGCGTTCTTTCCAGAGGCAATATGGCCACTTATGATCTTGTTGAGACCATCTGCGTATGGTTTTATTTTGATATAATTTTTTTGTAATTTTTTGACAATTGGTTTTCGGACCAACTTTTAATGCAGTTTTCTTTTCATTTGCTGGTTTTTTATACTTTTATCCAGCTCTTTTTCGAATTTCTATCTACGTCGTCGAAATGGTGAATTTTTGAAGGGTAGGTTTATACCCCTTTAAGTACTTACCATTTACCTTGATAACCCGTCTGTCCAGGGCTAGTTCCCCTAACTCATAAGCATTGTTGGTAAAGACCTGTATTACCTTAAACGGTCCTTCCCAATTTTGGTGACCATTTTCCCAAAACCCTATCATTTTTGTGCATAGGTAATATCACTTTCCAAACCAAATCATTAATAGCGAACACCTTGTTTTTTACCTTTTTATTGTAAGCTATAGCCACTTTATCCTTTTGTCTTCTTAACGAATTGAGAGCCAACATTCTTTCTTCATCCAAATCGACAAGCTAATTCGTCATCATACTCCAATAGTCTTCGGATGGTATCTCATGTTGTCTTTGTATTCTCACTGATTGGACGTATATTTCGACTGGTAGTACGACATCATGTCCATATGTAACTCGAAATCGTGTGGTGCCGGTTGCTTCCTTGGGAGATGTTCTACATGCCCATAAAGCTTGTTCTAGTGATTGATGCCAACTCTTTGGCTTCTTTCCTACATGATTTTTAATTAGGCTGATTATTACCTTATTGGCAGCTTCAACCTGACCGTTTGCCTGAGCGTAGTACGATGTCAATGTTAACAATTTTATGCCAACCTCTTGAGCAAAAATTTTCATTTTTCACCCAGTGAACACTGTTCCTTGGGCGGTTGTGATGGTCTCTGGTATTCCAAATCGACATATAATGTGATTTTGTATGAAGTCTATCACAGCTTCTTGATTGACGTTTCTCAAATCTACAGCCTCGACCAAGTTTGTAATGTAATCAATACTGACCAAAATGCACCTCTGTTGTTTTGACGAAGCTGGTTTTATTTCCCCAATCACATCCAAAGCCCATCCTCTAAATGGCAAATGTTTCACAATGGCATGCAATTCGCTTGCAGGAACGTGTTGGATGCCCCCATGCATCTGGAACTCTTGGCATCCTTTTGCGAACTCTATGCAGTCTTTTAATATTGAGGGCCAATAAACCCCTGAATGCATCAAAGTCCACTTCATTTTGTGTCCAGCTTGGTGCGCGCCGCAGGCTCCACTGTGTACGTTCTACACGGCCAAATATGCTTCGCTTTCCCCCAGGCACTTAAGTAATACTCCTTCAGCTGTTTTCTTGAATAGTTCGTTTTCCATTAGAATGAAATTAAGAGCTCTGTATTTGATCTTCCTATCTGTCGAACCTGTAGGGTTACGTAAGTACACTACCAACGGTTTAGGCCAATCGTTTTCTTGTCCATTATCGACCGTCAAAATTTACAAATCTGAGGGAGATAATACAGTTGCTCGAAATTTTTTCCTCACATGAACAGGCTCCCCATCTTCATCTTTCTTGTATCCTGATGCCTCTTGTGCTAAATCATTAGCTTCTTGATTTTGTCGTTTGCGTATATGTCGAATACTTGTTGAGTCGAAACGCTTGAGTAGCCTATTCACAATTACAAAGTACATGATTAAGTTTTCTTTAACGCATTTGTACTCCTTAGAGACTTGTTCCAAAGTACAACAGATTTTGATTGTAGCTGACGTCTAGTGAAGAAAAATTGGATTTTATACGACATATACGGCGGTTAAAACCGCCATTATTTTCAAACCAAAAACGTAAAAATAAACTATGTTAAAAAGGGCAGTTTGCACGGCGTTTAATTTTAAACCGCCACTATTTTCCTAGCGGCACCCAAATTTATGGCACGACACATTTAAAAAAAAAGTAGTTAGACACAATTATTATAAATAAAATCAACATGATAAATGGTCTCATATTTAAAATTGTGTTATGAGTTATATCTTCTTCGTACATGACCTTAAGACACTAATTCAATAACACAGATATGTCTTTTATGAAGTTTTCATTATACGTCTTGATAAAAATAACTCTATTTAGACAATATTAGTAAAATTAAACAAAATCAAGATAAAATTGAATGTATGTTGTCTAAACATGCTAATAATATTTTTACACTTTGAAAATGGGAAATACATTGCATAATTTATCTTGTGTAATCAATGACGTTATTTATGAGGAAGGCCGAACATGAAATCTTGATTGGAAGAATTATCTTTTTCCGCGACAATGGGTAAAAATGTAACACTTTCACATTAGAATCTTTTATAGAAAAAGATAGTGAAATTAGTAGTAGTAATTAGGGTAATATAGTTTTTTTTTACCTTGTAAAGAGTCTAAACAATTCTTCATACACCCCTTTATCAATGAAATCTTGAGTTTTAGAAAACTACAAATACCTCACAAAATATATGATCAACAAACAAATACATTTAAAACATGTGACTCGTAGAGTATAATTTGATTTAGTATGATATAAATAAATGTAATACATGTAGAATAGAGATATGTTGTTTTAGTGTAGATTTCGTAGAACAACAACTCTCACCTATGCTTGAATTACATGGATTCTTGTTTCGCTCAAGGATTTTGCTTTAGGATTTTTCGTGTCTGGGGTTTCACTTGAGGGTTTGAAAATAAAGGAAACGTTTCTTATTTCCTTTTCTTTTTTGAGAAATAGGAGACGCCACATTACAAATTGAATTACGAAAATTAGTTTAATTGATAATAAGATAATTAGTTTAATAGTTGATAATAATTAGCTTAAATTGGGATCATTATTCAATTAAGATGTAAAAATGATTTTTTTTTGACAGAAAATAAATGATATTCATTCATTCAAATCCATAGAGTACATCGTTGCAATACAAATTCAAAATCGCCAAAAACAAAAAGGATGAATCTGCAAACAAATCCACAGCATCCATGTTAATAGCATAAAACGGCAAATTGCATATGCCTACAAATATTAATGTATTGACTGTATTGAGATGTCCGAAATATTCATGCTTCCAGATCTGTAGCGTTGACGGCACCAAAGTCATTGATTGAATCTGCACTAGATCGAAACTAATCTTTCAACCTGAAACAAATGAACACCGCACAAAAACGGAAAAACAAAATACTCGCACAAAGACGAGAAATCAAAATACACCACAGAAATATGGGAAATCAAAACAAACGATGACAATCACAAAAAAGACAATAAGAAAAGGTGTGAAAATCACTTATTTAAGTAATAGATAAACAAAAACGATTTGGAGGGGTGATTTTGGATCAAAATTGATCCTAAATCACCCCTCTTTGAGAGAGAGAGAGGAAGGAAAAAGAAGAAAAGTGACGGCTAGGGTAGAAGAGGAGAAAACCTAAATTATCAGTTTGATAGATGTAAAAATGATTTAAATAAATAGGTTTAGTTGATAATAAATTAATTAGTTTAATTGATAATAAATATCTTTTATTGATAATAAAGAGCTTAAAAAAATAAAGATTCAATTGATTTAAAAAAATGATATGAAATAGGAAATTAAATTTTTATTATAATTTATTTAATCACATAAGATAATAATTAATCAATAAATAAATAAATGAAATACTAAATAAATTAATAACTAAGAAAATCAATTATTTCATTAAGTAAATAATAATTAAGAAATAAAATAATTATAAAATAATTAGTTTAATTTATATTTGAACAAAATAATCAAAATAAAGGGTAGTCAATATTTTTTTATCAATAAAGATGTATTGATTTAAAAAATTAATTAATAAAATTATATGTTTTAAAAATTTATTTGTTACTAAATTGTTTTCTCAATTAAATTTAATAATGGACTAAAACTATGTATATATTGACTAAAATTATTTTTTAAATTGATACTTAGCATTGGCCAAGCTGTCACTACTAAAAAAAATCAAGCGTCAAGCATAAAAAGAAGATGGAAATGATAAATAATTAAATTTAATATATACCTAATTCGTAACGTCGATCTGTCGACACTAACAAAATTGAGCGCCAACTTTAAAAGGAAGAGGGAAACTAAGTAAGTAAATAAATTAATTAATTAATAATTTTGTAAATACAAGTGCCGGTCAGGTCGACACTTAAACTTAAAAAGAAGGAAGCTAAATAAATAAATAAATATTAATTAAGTGAATATCAGTGTCGGTTAGGACGACACTAAAACTAAATTAAAAATAAAATGCATTAAGCGCCAAGCATAAAAAGGAGAGGGAAAATAGTAAGTAAAATATTTATGATCTAGTGTCGGTCAGACAGACACTACCATTTAATAAATACAAAATTTATTTAAAAATTGAACTAATACATATTTAACAGCGGCAAGACTGTGTCTAAATTTATTTAATAATTTGGCATTCTATAGCGTCAACTAAGTCGTATCTAATTAATAATATAAAATATCATATTTAAAGAAATTAATAGGTTGCATTATAGCTTGATATTAGTTTCGATTTGGCCGATATTATGATTAAAAGTTAGTGTCAGAGTCGATGGCCGACGCTAAATCTGGGCAGCTAATGACTATTTTTCTAGTAGTGGATCAATACTCTTGAAACCTCCATTAAATTATTCCAAAAGTAACATTAGTGATGCACGTGAAACCATCACGCAAGTCATTGAGAATACAAAATCCGTAATATATATATATATATATATATATATATATATATATATATATATATATATATATATATATATATATATATATATATATATATATATATATATATATATATATATATATATATATATATATATGAGGAGGGATATATTTACTCCAGGAGTAAGTTATTATAACTTACTCCAAATCTAGACCATTGAATCTTCTCAATCTAATGGTTAAAAATAATAAGTAATAATTTTCTCTCTCCACATTTAATTACTTATTATTTTTAACCATTAGATTGAGAAGAATCAATGGCCTAGATTTGGAGTAAGTTATAATAACTTACTCCTGGAGTAAATATATCCCTCCTCTATATATATATATATATATATATATATATATATATATATATATATATATATATATATATATATATATATATATATATATATATATATATATATATATATATATAACGTACAGTATGACTCACAAACATTAATAAATGAAAAATTAAAAATTAAAATAAAGAAAAACTTAAAGGAGTCTGAAAATAATCTTTATGATGAATTGTAAGAGCAGAAAATATTATTGGTTTAAGGTTTGTGTTCTTTACATAATCTCTTGTTTTTATACATGATAAATTAGTTTCCTTATCAAACATTTGTTTAATTTTCTATATCCAAGTCAATTGAATGCAGTGGCGGAACTGAGGGGGGACGTGGGAAGGCCACGGCCACCCCTCAATATTTTTTTTAATTCATATATATTAAATTATTAAAATATTTTTATATTAAAATAAAATTTATTTTTATCTTTTCTTTCTCATTCACTGTTGTGAATTCAATGCCAAGAACAAAGTATAAAACAAGGAAGAAGAGGAACACAATAATTGGTTATAACTGCTATTCTTTTACTTTCTCTTAAAACAAGATTACAAGTTTACAAGAATAACAAATAACCTCTCTCACCCTAAATTAGGATTTACAGCTTAGCAATGATGAGAGACTAGTATGCTATTTATAATAAAACCTAACATACTAACTAATGGGCTTTTTCAGCAAGGCCCATTACACAAGCCAACTTAATAAACAAGCTAACTTAACAAATTAAGGTTTAAACACTAAAACCTAATTTAACATGCTAACAACCCTAGCATCTTCGACATCTGCATGCTAGACCCATCGTCGACTACAGCATGCACACTTCGACACCAGCATGTGAACAATCCTTCGACTTCATGCTTAACTCTGTCGAACTGTCTAACCAAGAAGCTACCCTTCGACAATACTAGAGTTCGATCCAATATCTCACAAATCTCCACCTTGGACCTAACTCTACAACGTCAAGGAACAAACTAGCTTTCTTCATGCAGCTTTATCAACTGCATACAGTGGAAAAACTTACAACTCGGCAATGTCTTGGTGATCATATCAACAGCATTGTCTTCAGTCGAAACCTTCAGCACTTGGACTTCTCCACGCTCGATTACTCCTCTGACGAAATGCAGCCTCACATCAATATGCTTAGTTCGCTCAAGATAGGCTGAATTCTTCGACAGGTGTATTGCACTTTGACTATCACATTTAACAGTGATACCTCGACCTTGAAGTTTTAGCTCCTTCGCAAAACCTTCAAGCCACAATGCTTCTTTCACAGCTTCAGTTAGGGCAATATACTCCGCTTCAGTGGTTGATAGAGCAACAACCTTCTGAAGTGTTGCTTTCCAACTAATTCTAGTGCCAAACATAGTGAAAACATATCCAGAAATAGATTTTCTGGAATCCATACAACCTGCATAATCAGAGTCGACATATCCTTCTATTACTGCTTTACTATCTTCACCCAAGGCTCCACCATATATTAAGACTCTGTTTAGAGATCCATTTATGTACCTTAAAATCCACTTCAATGCTTGCCAGTGAGCCTTTCCAGGATTCGCCATGTACCTGCTTACAAGACTGACTGCGTAAGCTATGTCGGGTCTAGTACAGACCATAGCATACATCAAAGAGCCGACTATATTAGCATATGGGATGCTATTCATATAGACTCTTTCGACATCAGTACTGGGACACTGATCAATACTCAACTTGAATTGAGGGTTTGTTGGAGTCACAACTGGCTTTGAATTCAACATACCATACTTTTCAAGAATCTTCCGTAGATATGCCTCTTGAGATAAGCATATCTTCGACTTCTTTCTATTTCTCCGAATGTCAATTCCAAGAATCCTGGAAGCAGCTCCCAGATCCTTCATATCGAACTCCTTATTGAGTTCAGCCTTCACCCTCATCACATCTTCAACACTGTTGCTTGCTATGAGAATATCATCCACATAAAGCAACAAAATAACAAATGAATTACCAGGTCGAAATCTGAAGTAAACGCAGTGGTCGAACTGACTTCTAATGAAACTTATGCGTGCCATAAACTTGTCGAATCTCTTATTCCACTGTCGAGGAGATTGTTTCAGCCCATACAAAGATCTCTTTAACTTGCACACATAATCTTCCTTCCCCTTTTCGACATACCCTTCAGGTTGCCTCATCAGGATCGTTTCATCTAGATCACCATACAAGAACGCAGTCTTCACATCCATTTGTTCCAGTTCAAGATCGAACTGTGCCACCATGGAAAGCAACATTCGAATGGACCTATGCTTCACAACAGGAGAAAACACATCATTGAAGTCGACACCTTCTTTCTGAGTGAAACCCCTTGCAACTAACCTTGCCTTGTATCTTTTCGACGTCACTCCTTCAATTCCTTCCTTAACTTTGAAAATCCATTTACAGCTAACTAACCTTGCCCCATCAGGTTTCTTGATCAGTTCCCAAGTATGATTATCATGAAGAGATTTCATCTCATCATCCATGGCCTTCAGCCATTCAGTCTTATTTCGACTCCTCATAACTTCCTTATAGTCTCTAGGTTCTTCGTCTAGAACCTCACTTGCAGAGATTAAGGCATAAGCTATAAGATCTGCATATCCAAGTCTTTGAGGTGGCTTGATGACTCTTCTCGACCTATCTCTCGACAATAGGTAGTCATCGTCAGTTTCCTCAACTTCAGCATCTTCTGCTTCTTCTTCGACTTCATCTGGGATATGCAATTCAGCATCAACATGCTCCACCTCAACAGGAATCTCTACCTGTTCCAGCTCTTCGTCGGATGTTTCTGTACTTCGACCAACATCATCAGTTTTCTTAAAAGCCATTTCAGCTTCATTGAAAACTACATCTCGACTGGTGATACACCTCCTGTGACCTGGCTCTAGGCACCATAGCCTATAAGCTTTGACTCCTTCAGGGTATCCCATGAACATGCATTTCAGAGCTCTAGGTTCGACCTTGTCTTGCCTAATGTGAGCATAGGCTATGCAGCCAAATACTCTCAGTTTGTCGAGATCTGGTGGATGTCCCGACCAAACTTCTTTAGGTGTCTTCATATCTAACGCTGTCGAAGGACATCTGTTTATCAGATATGTTGCTGTCGAAACAGCCTTAGCCCAGAACACCTTCGTTAACTCCGCACTAGTCAACATGCATCTGAATCTCTCCAAAATAGTTCGATTAAACCTTTCAGCCAAACCATTTTGCTGTGGAGTACCTGCAGTAGTTCTATGCCTTGCAATACCAGAGGCAGCACAAAAAATGTCGAATGCCTCATTGCAAAATTCAAGGCCATTGTCGGTTCTCAACCTCTTGACCTTTCTGCCAGTCTGATTTTCAACCAGAGTCTTCCAACTTTTGAAATTCTCAAAAGTTTCATCCTTAGTCTTCTGGATGAATACCCATAATTTTCTGGAATAATCATCTACTATGGATAGAAAATACCTTGCTCCTGAATGTGATGGACACCTTGCAGGCCCCCAAAGATCAGCATGGATGTAATCAAGGGATCCATGTGTTCTTTGTTTGCCTTTGTTGAACTTCACTCTGCAAGATTTTCCAAGTACACAGGGTTCACAAAACTTCAGCTTTTCGACTTTGTCTCCACCAAGCAGATTTTGTTTCCCTAATTCGACCAGACCCCTTTCACTGACATGGCCCTATCTCATGTGCCAGATTTCTGTTTTCGACAACGGTTTCGTGGATGCAACATTTGTCGAACCACTTACAACTTCAGCCTCAAGGGTATACAAGCCTTGTTTCTTCACGCCTCTCAAGACTTCCTTCGAACCCTTCATGACTCTTAGGATACTTTTCTCTCCTTGGAAAACATATCCTTTCTTGTCGAATTCACCAAGAGAAAGCAGATTTCTCTTCAAATCAGGAACATACCTGACTTCAGTCAACAACCTTATTGACTCATCATGGAGCTTGAATCTCACAGATCCAACACCTGCAATCTTGCAAGCCTTGTTGTTTCCTAGCAATACTGATCCACCATCTTGATCACATAATTCCTCGAACAAGTCTTTGTTTGGAGTCATGTGCCAAGTGCAACCTGAATCCATAATCCACTCCTTCTTAGAGTCACTGCTTGAAACCACAAGAACATCAGATGATTCGAAATCATCTTGAACAATGGCAGCGTTGCCATTATCCTTACCTCCATGATATTTCAAGCGTTCAGGGCACACCTTTCTTGTGTGACCCTTCTTCTTACAATGGTAGCATCGAATGCCAGATGCTTCGCCACTGTAAGTCTTCGACTGGCTTTTACCTTTCTTCTTGTCGAACTTACCATCCTTTCGTAAGAGTTTTCCTTTAACGGCCAAACCTTCGCCAACAGTCGAAGGTTTATGCTCCTTTCGTTCACTCAAGTCCTTAGAGTACAAGGCTGATTGAACTTCTTCAAACGTCAGGGACTCCCTTCCATACAAGAGAGTTTCTTTGAAGTGAGCATGTGATCGAGGCAAAGAACACAATAGTAACAGTGCTTGATCTTCATCATCGATCTTCACATCAATATTTTCAAGATCAAGAATCAGTTTGTTGAACATATCCAACTGCTCAGCCAATACTTTGTCTTCAATCATCTTGAATGAATACAAAGCTTGCTTCAGGTAGAGTCGATTTACCAGCGATTTGGTCATATACAAACTTTCAAGTTTCACCCATAACCCTGATGCCGTCGTCTCCTTTGATACCTGCCGGAGAACCTTATCACCAAGGCTCAACAGAATTGCGCTGTGTGCTTTCTCGATCATATTCGTCTTCTCCGCTGTCGTCAATTCTGCATTCATGGCTGCCTCTCCCTTCAACGCTTCCAAACAACCCTGCTGAACCAGTAGGGCTTTCATCTTCAAGCGCCACAGACCGAAATCATTCACTCCGGTGAACTTTTCAATCTCATACTTTGTTGAAGGCATCTTCTCCACGCTCACCGCACCAATTTGTTGTGAATTCAATGCCAAGAACAAAGTATAAAACAAGGAAGAAGAGGAACACAATAATTGGTTATAACTGCTATTCTTTTACTTTCTCTTAAAACAAGATTACAAGTTTACAAGAATAACAAATAACCTCTCTCACCCTAAATTAGGATTTGCAGCTTAGCAATGATGAGAGACTAGTATGCTATTTATAATAAAACCTAACATACTAACTAATGGGCTTTTTCAGCAAGGCCCATTACACAAGCCAACTTAATAAACAAGCTAACTTAACAAATTAGGGTTTAAACACTAAAACCTAATTTAACATGCTAACAACCCTAGCATCTTCGACATCTGCATGCTAGACCCATCTTCGACTACAGCATGCACACTTCGACACCAGCATATGAACAATCCTTCGACTTCATGCTTAACTCTGTCGAACTGTCGAACCAAGAAGCTACCCTTCGACAATACTAGAGTTCGATCCAATATCTCACATTCACGATTAGGTTAAAATACATATAAAATAAAAAGCTTCTACCTTTTCTTTCTCATATGCATTTGCTACCGGCACCGGAATCGGAAAAGATTAAATTTATCGGCATCTTACAGGTAAAAAAACTTTATTCATTCTTCTTTTATAAAAAATAATAAATTAAAGTGATTGTTTGATTTGTGTTTTTGAGATTTTTAGGGTTCTTCTTTCTTGATGTGTTAAATTAGATGAACAACACATTAAATCATTAATCAATAATAATCTATATGAGGTTTATTAAGCCAATTCATAACACCGTAATTTACAAATATAGTTATACATTGTAATACGGTTTATTTAATTATTGTTGTTGCTAATTTCTAATAGTGAAGTTACCGGTATTTGAAAACGGATTAAAGTTTATTATTTAAGTTTATTATGTTTTTTCTCTTTTAATTTCTATGTTCTCTAAATTGATTTTTGAATCTGATTTGATATTATAGGAAAAGTAAAGATGAATAATAGGAAAATTGATTCTTTTTTCAAAAGGAAAGCATGTGAAATTGAAAGAGAAGAGAAAGATGAAGAAATTATAATTCCGACATCCGAATCTGAAACAGTTCTTGAGAATCCAACAATTGAAGAGCATCATAGTTTTGAAAATTCTTTGGAACACGATCCTGGAAAGCGTCCTCCGATTTGGCAATATCCACCAAATCAAGTGGATGCAATACGAAGAGCTTATCTAAAACGGGGTCCATATCAAATTCATTTAGAAAACTATCCTTTGTCCGGTAACGAGGATCATCCAAGAAGGTTTCAACATACTTGATTTAGCATATTTCCATCATGGTTAGAATATTCACCATCCGAAGATGTCGCATATTGCTTACCATGTTACCTTTTTTGCAAAAACAAAAGTGGGCGTCCCTGATCACTTGTCTTTATTTATGGGTTTTAGAAATTGGAAGAATGTTAGGAATGGAAAACATTGTTCCTTTCTTAAACACATAGGGAAGGATCCTTGCTCACCACACAACAATGCACTGAAAGCTTGTCAAGACTTGTTGAATCAAGATGGTCATATTAGAAATGTTATTCAAGTGCAAAGTTCAAGTCAAATAATGAATAATCGGTTATGACTCAAGACATCAATTGACACTGTTCGTTGGTTAACGCTACAAGCTTGTGCGTTTAGGGGTCACGATGAAACTAGAAAATCAAGAAATCAAGGTAACTTTCTTGAGTTATTGAAACTTTTAGCATCCTACAATGATGAAATTGCAAAAGTCGTGTTGGAAAATGCTCCACAAAATTGCAAGTATACTTCACATCAAATTCAAAAAGAGCTCTTGCAAATTCTTTCTAGTAGGGTAAAAAAGAGTATTCGTGAGGAAATTGGTGATTCCAAATTTTGTATCGTTGTTGATGAAGCTCGTGATGAGTCAAAAAAGGAACAAATGGCTCTTGTATTAAGATTTGTTGATAAAGTTGGTTTAATACAAGAGATATTTTTTGACGTGGCACATGTTAAAGATACCACATCCTTAACTCTTAAGGAAGCAATATATGATATACTTTCTCGACATAACCTTGATGTTTCTAACATTCGTGGTCAAGGTTATGATGGTGCTAGCAATATGAGAGGAGAATGGAATGGTTTACAAGCCCTCTTTATGAAGGATTGTCCTTATGCATATTATGTTCATTGTTTTGCTCATCGATTGCAACTTGCATTAGTTACATCATCAAGAGAAGTCAAACCTGTTCATAATTTTTTTGAGAAGATGATCTTTATTGTGAATGTTGTTTGTTCTTTTACAAAGCGCCATGATAAGTTACAAGCTTCCCAATTAGAAGAAATTGCTCATTTGTTAGAGATTGATGAGATTGTAACTAGTAAAGGTTCAAATCAAGTTGTTACATTGAAACGAGCTGGAGATACTCGTTGGTAATCACATTACGATTCTATTTCTAGCTTGATAAACATGTATGAAGCAACTTGTTTAGTTTTTAAAAAAAAATTGCAAAAGATAGAGGAAGTTATGCTACACATGGTGGTGCTGATAGTTGTTACCATTACTTAAAGGCATTTGATTTTATATTTATTTTGCGCTTGATAAAAGAAATCATGGGAATAACAGGTATGCTTTGTCAAGCTTTACAGAAAAAAAATCAAGATGTTGTTAATGCTATGAACTTGGTTCGCTCAACAAAACATCTTATTCAAGGTTTGAGAGAAAATGGTTGGGAAATATTGTTTACTAAAGTGATATATTTTTGTGAAAAGCATGGTATTGAGATTCCTGATCTTAATGATCTTCATTCAACAACAAGATTTGGACGCTCCCGTCTTGAAGAGAATCAAGTCACAATTCAACATTACTTTAAAGTTGAAATCTTTTTCACTACCATTGACAAGTTACAAGAGTTGAAAAGCATATTCAGTGAGCAAGCAATGGATTTGTTAACTCTTTCTTGTTCTTTGTCTCTTAAGGATGGATATAAAGCTTTTAGCATTGATACTATTTGTTCTTTAGTTGAAAAATATTATCCTATGGATTTTAGTGATCAAGAGAAGAATAATTTGCAATTTCAACTCCGACATTTTCTATTTGTCGCTCGTCAAGCATCAAAATTGAATAATTTATCAACTATTCAAGAACTATGTTCATGTTTAGTTGCATCTGGACAGGCTAAAACTTACTTCTTGATTGATAGACTACTTCGTCTTATCATGACTCTTCCCGTTTCTACGGCTACAACTGAGAGATCTTTTTCAACAATAAAAATTATTAAGACTAAGTTGAGAAATAAGATGGATGATGGGTTTCTTGGAGATAGCATGACAGTATATATTGAAAGGGAGATTAGTGCAAGCATTAGTTCTGAGTTAATTATTGACGATTTCAAGTCACTCGGAACGCGTAAGGCATTACTTTAAGGTAGTTTTAAGTCATGTAATTTAATTTTTAGTAATTAACTTTATATTTATTTTAACTTTAATGTTTTATTTAAAATATAATTTATATTTTATTTATAATTTTTATTTTACATTATCTGCCCTCCCAATTTTTTTTATCTGGCTCCGCCACTGATTGAATGAGAAGCCACATAGAATATACGCCACGATAAGGAATGAAAAATATTCCATAATTTGATCTTCCCCAAGATTCACAAAGAATGATGATGAAGATGTTTCAAACTTCTTCAAAATTCTACTTGTAGGTTCTAACAAAATTAATGTAAATTTTAAAAATTAATTTGTATTCCAATGAAAAGGGTCCAGTTACCGTGCATAGATAAAAATCTATGCACCATGCATAGATTATTATGGACCCTTGGATCATTGGATCAAATTCTAAACATCAATTGTTATTACTCAATACTCAATACTCACCACTCAATATTCAATACTCAATACTCAATACTGGATTAAAAACATGATCCAATGACTTATGTAGGCTTATGCATGGTGCATAAGTAAAATCCTTATGCATATTAGCCAAAGCCTATATATATATATATATATATATATATATATATATATATATATATATATATATATATATATATACTCCAAGAGTAAGTGTAGAAGACTTACTCCAAATCTTAACCATTGATTTTCATAAATCTAACGTCTTGAACACTTACTCTTAGAGTAAATATATCCCTCCTCATATATATATATATATATATATATATATATATATATATATATATATATATATATATATATATATATATATATATATATATATATATATATATATATGAGGAGAGTTATATTTACTCCAAGAGTAAGTGTTCAACACTTACTCCAAATCTTAACCATTGATTATCATTAATCCAACGACTTTAATTAAAGTTTCATATAGAAAACTATTTCCAAAAATAATTAGATTAAATGATCAATTAAAACCGTTAGATTAATGAAAATCAATGGTTAAGATTTGGAGTAAGTGTTCAACACTTACTCTTGGAGTAAATATATCTCTCCTATATATATATATATATATATATATATATATATATATATATATATATATATATATATATATATATATATATAAAACATTTTACCTCGGTAATTTCTATAACTGATATCTATAAATGATATGTAAAGTTGTGTGTTTTTCTCTAAAATACAAAATTATAATTTTTGGAGTTCGAACTAATGTGCAATACACTTTTGCCTCGGTTATTTAACAACTGAGTGTTAGAGTGAAAACTTTTAACGACGCTTAACGTTACCTCGCCTTTGAAACCGAGATAAAAGCTTATTTTCAACCTAGGTAAAATAGTTTTTTCATTGTAGTATGTTGTATTTATCTTTTTCTTTTTTTAATGTATTTGTCATCATTAAAACCCTAGGCAAGGTCAATGAGCAGCTCTCCTTCACTTTCCTTTTCCTTCTCTGTTTTTATTCTGCGCTTTTATCAATGAGAAGCTTCTGATTCAGTTCCTTTACGCAATAACAATATTATTACTGAGCCAGTTGTTGTAGATTCAGTGCCTTTACACAATAGCAATGCTGCTGTTGCAGATCTGGTGGAAAATTATGTGGGTACAATTGTTAACAATGGTGAGGCATTTGATAATCATCTTGTGGCTGCCTCACGGGAGTCTTCACATGAAATAGAGGGAAATTTTAAAAGTGAATACTCAATGCCACTCAAATGGTGAACTTTGTCCCTAAGACTCAATTGGATGAAAGGCATAAAAAACAGGTTTATGAGTTTTTGAATCAAGCTTGGGATAATATGGTAGACCAGGAAGACTCGGGGTGGATTTGTTGAAGGATTTCCAGCTTCTCACTTCTAAGAAGAAAAGAAATAGGAAGGTTAAATCTAATGATAATACTAGGCCAAGGTCTAGTCACAAAAATTTGTCATTATGAAATGCCTCTATTGGAATATTAGAGGTGTGGCGAATGGATCTTCTAGGCTTGCTCTTAGGAGACTGATTCAGAAAAATAATCCAGACTTTATCTTCATTGCAGAGCCTTGGATGGATTTTAATAAATTTCCACAGAGATGGCTTAGTAGGTTTGATCTCAAACCTTTTGCATTCAATGAAAGAGAGAATCTCCTTGCTAATTTGTGGTGTTTCTGTAAGTCCAATTTAATTCCTAATATGGTTTTGGTTGATGACCAACATATATCTTTTACAATAAATACAAATAAAACAACCTTAGGGTTTTCTATTGTTTATGCTTCTACTTGTTATCTTCATAGAAGAGAGTTGTGGTGAAATCTCGCAAATAACAATCTTGCTATTCCTTTGTGCTTTATCGGGGATTTTAACACTATAATTAGTGCAAATGAGTATAGAGGCAGCAATACCCCTGCTAGTATACCGATGGCAGATTTCTTCAACTAGACTGACTCGAATCATCTTTTTTATTTTCCTACTGTTGATAACTTTTTTACATGGAATAGTGGGCGAAAAGGGAGACATTTGACTGAGAAAAGGCTTGACAGAGTGGTTTGTAACCTTAATTTTCTGGACAGCTGTGGAACTTTAGTTTGCAATACGTTATCGAAGCTGAAATCAGATCATTACCCTCTTTTGTTTAATTTTGAGTTCGCTTCTGCTTCGTACAAGTCGCAACTTAAATTTTTAAAAACTTGGACTCTTAATGAAGATTGTGCTAAAACTATTGCAGAGACGTGGTGTGTTAAGATTTATGGTTGTCCTATGTATATTCTGGACAGGAAGCTTCATATTCTAAAGTCTAAACTCAAGGAGTGGAATAAAAACACTTTTGGAAACGTGGCTCTAAAAGTGATCGAAGCTGAAAAGTGTCTTAAGGAGTTACAACATCAAATTGATATTGCTGGGTATAATGAGAATTTACAGAATGAAGAAGCAAAAGCTCAACATGAATTAGAGAAATCTTTAATCTTAAAGGAAGAATTTTGGAAGGAGAAAGCTAAAATTAAATGGCATTCCTATGGGGATAGGAATACTAAGTTTTTCCACACATATGCCAAGATTTGAAGGAAATCTAATACGATTACGTCCCTTAATATTGATGATGTTGTCGTGACGGATTGTGCTTATATTGAAAATCATTTGGTGCCGCATTTTCATTCTTTGTTTAATAAAAGTTCTATGTTGCAGGATACAGGGCTAATTCAAAAAGTGATTCCCAATATGGTTACTGACCACACTAATGCCATGTTAAGCATGATGCCAAGCGAAGAAGAGATTTACAATGCTGTTATGCACTTGAATACTGATTCTGCTCCTGGGCCAGGCGGCTTCGGGGCCATTTTCTTCCAACATTATTAGAATATTATTAAAACTGATGTCATCAATGATGTGTTACAATTCTTCTTGCAGGGTTGGATAAGTCCTTATTACAATGCTAATACTCTCATTCTCATACCTAAGAGTAATGTGCCTAACTCTACTAATCATTCCAGGCCTATAGCTTTAGCAAATTTTAAGTTTAAAATCATTTCTAAAATTATTGTCGATACATTAGCTTCTATTTTACCTTCTTTGATATCTCATGAGAAAAATGGATTTGTTAATGGCAGGAACATAAAGGACAACATTTGCCTTACATCAGAGGTTATCTGTAACGCCCGTAAATGTGTTTTTCTGATTAGTTGTGATGTTTGCTACATTTTCCTAATTTTACCGTTTTCGAGTCGAGTCAGTCGGTAAATATTAATTATGTTAATATTTTACTTATTACTTTCTATGTGTGTAATTATTATGTTTTCGGTGTTAATTGGTTAGAATTAATGTTTAGTGACATTTGGGCCAAAATTAGAATTTATGAAAGTTGAGTGGGGGAAAATGAGAAGTAGAGAAATAGAAAGAGATATTTTGATAAAGAGAGAAAAAGAGATATTTTGAGATAGTAAGAAAGAAAGAGAACTTGGGAAGAGAAGAGAAAGAAGAGAAAAACAAAGAGAAGAAGAGAGTTGTAGAATCCAAACCAAGCTAGAGCCAAGAATCCAACCAAGGTAAGGGGGATGAATATAGTTTATCTTGATTGTATGGTTCTTGTAGTTTTGTATGCCTTGTTCTTGTTCTTCCTCTTTTCCCAAGCTTGTTCAACAATGGCAAATTGTGTGTTTTGTGAGTTTTGAAGATATAAACTTGATTTTGTAGTGTGTATGTGTACTAAGATGATAGATATTCCCATGGATCATGTTTGTTTTTCATTTCTCCATGTTTTCTTGCTTATGAAGGAATTTAGGTCAAAGATAATATGTGATGATCCAACCATATGATAATCATGGATTAGGTGTATATATAGCATGTTTGTGTTGTATTGGTGTTGGGATGAAGGTTTAAATGGGTTTTGAATGGTTTAGAGGGGGCTGAGACGGTCTGTTGCAGAACTGGTTTTTCTGGGTTTACGCAGGTCCGCTGAGCGGAGGGGGTCCGCTGAGCGGAGGTTCTTTTGCAGGAATTCTCTGTCTGGGTCCGCTGAGCGGAGGTTCTGTATTTTTGTTTGGTGATTCCCTGTCTGGGTCCGCTGAGCGGAGCTCAAGCGGACTGTGTGAAATTTTGTTTTTCTAAACTTTGTTTTGTTGTATCTTTTGAACTGTAGGTCGTTTCTACGCGCCGTTTGAAGTATTATGAGAACCCTTGAGTATGCTTTATGATAAAGAGGAGTGTGTTGGTGGTTGAATGATTTTTCATAAATGTATTTTGTGAAATGATATTTGCTAATCAAGTATGTTTTGACGGTATACGTGTGCTGTGTGAATATGAACGCCTGAGTGGCAATTTTGATGATGTATCCGTGTAGAATAATATAACCGGTGTGATGTAGATATGTGACCGAGTTATATTGTTGTTGTTGTTGTTATGTAATTGAGTCGTTTGTATGCACCGCATGACATTTCATTACGTTAATGGCGGAATGCTATTAACAGGTGGCCTGAATTGGCAATTATTACCAGTGGGAGCTTAATGCTCGGTAAAAAGGTGTATTTGCCCGAGTGGCAAGAGGTCATCAGTGGGGGCTAGATGCTCGATGACGGTTAGTCGTAGCTTACTGCTCGACAAAGGTGTATTTTCCTTAGGGAAAGAAGTCCCAGCATAATGCTCGGCAAGGTGTATTTGTCATAATGACAAGGAGGAGTTTTACTCCGGATTTGGTACCACATGCATACGCATAGTCGAGTCTCATTCATCATCTTCGGTCTTTATGATTTATGTTATCATCCATGTACCGCATTATTTATATATTGATTGTGGTTGACTTATTGGATTATCTTGTTATATGATTCTTAATGATATTGTTGGAATTACTATATTGATCATGCTTTCATTATGAATTGTATTCTCACCCTTTTGCCTTAATGTTACCTACTCGTGGGTAATGTGCAGGTGATCCGCAAGTGTAGGTGCTCTCTTTGTAGTCGTCCGTTTTGGTGTCGTCCGCTCGTGATACGTAACACCTAGGGGGGGGGGGGATCGAACACTTATTTTGTAGATAATGCTTATAGGATCCTTTTGATGTATATTTGATCCTTTTTATGCATTCGTATTATGTATTTTGGATACCTTCTCATGCGATGTATTTTGGAGGAATGTTGTGGATATTTTGTTTACCGATGCATTTATATAAGTATGAATACATTCAGGTGTTTATGTGTATCTGTCCTCTTGATTATTTGTGTTACGCATCTTTTGCGAGTATGTTATGTTTGGTTATGTGGTTACTTAGGTGTAACGCCCTAATTGTTTTTACGAATTTAATTTTTATACTCTGATTTTTGTACCTATATGCCTGGGTAGAATTGGGGTGTTACATTATCAACCTCCTGAATAATAGAAGCTTTAGTGGAAACGTGGCGTTGAAGATCTACATTTCTAAAGCGTTTGACACTCTCAGCTAGGATTTTATCATCAAAACTCTTTCTTGCTTTGGTTTCAGTAACACTTTTTGCACTTGGATTAATAAAATTTTGCATTCAGCTACTCTTTCTATCGGTTTTAACGGTAAATAGGTTGGTTATTTTAGTTGATCTAATGGTGTTAGACAAGTGATCCTCTGTCTCCCTTGCTTTTTTGTTTGGCAGAGGAAGTTCTTAGTAGAGGGATAACCCATTTGGTCGATACGAATCAAATTAATTTGATAAAGGCTTCTAGAAACTGTTTTGTACCGTCTCACACTTTGTACGCTGACGACATTATGATTTTTTTGCAGAGAAGATCAAAAGTCATTCAATGTTATTTATAATCTGCTGCAGGATTATGCTATTTGTTCGAGGCAGCTTTGTAACAAAGAGAAATCTATTATTTATGCAGGTGGCATGCCGAACAGAAGGCTTAAAGCACTGGCTGATTTAATTGGGTTCAAGATGGCTTCTCCTCTGTTCATATACTTGGGAGCTCCTATTTTTGTGGGAAGACCGAAAGCTGGCCATTTCCTCTTCATTGCGGACAAAATAAAGATTAATCTGGCTACATGGAAAGCTTGTCTGCTTTCGATGGCGGTTAGAGTTCAGCTTGTTAAGGTGGTTATTCTCAGCATGACGGTATACTGCATCTCTGCTTATAATTGGCCTGCATGTTTAATTAAGAAAATGGAGTCTGGGATGCAGAATTTTATTTGGAGTGGTTGCTTGGAAAAGAAGAAGCTTGTCACGATTGCTTGGAAGAATTGTTGTAAAGGTATTAAGGAAGGAGGGCTCGGCATTAAGTCTTTAAAGTCATTCAATGCTACAACAAATTTACACTTGTGCTGGATTTTTTACAAACAGAATCGAAGCTGGTCCAGGTTATTAGCTTCCCGAGTTTTGAGAAATAGGAATATTATTGCTTACAACATCAAATCCTCCATATGGAGCAGTGTTAAGGACTGTTTTGCCACTGTTTTGGAGAATTCTCAATGGTTAATTGGCAATGGGTCCATGGTGAATTTTTGGTTGGATAATTGGTGTGGTATGCAGTTGGCTAGTAAGTTTAACATACCGACCATTTTTCATATAAGTCTAACGGTTACGGTGCCACATTGGATTTGTAATGGTGTTTGGTTGGTACCGGATGCTGTCCTGACTGCTTTTCTGGGCCTGCAGCACATTTTATCTCAAGTTCCGCTTCATGCGCTGAATGATGCGGATTCAGTTATTTGGAAAGGATCCGGAAATAGTGATTTTAGTGTTAAACACGCTTTTGAGTTTGTTCAAAAACCCAATATTTTTGCTGTTTGGATGGACTTCCCATGGGATAAAAATATTCCTCCTTCGCATTCTATGTTAGTGAGGAGGTTTCTTCATAACAAATTGCCTACGGATGAAAACTTTTCGATTAGAGGTATCCCTATTATATCTAGATGTTCTCTCTGCATGATTAAATCTAAAACTTCTGATCATATTTTCTTCGGTTGTCCGTTTGCGAGTAATATTTGGAAGTGGTTGATGGATAAGTTACATGTTGAATTGAATTTCCGGGATATGTCAGATTGTTTGAATCTCTTGAAAACTAAATGGTCCCCCCCCCCCAAGAAAAGGTGGTGGTTTCCTCTTGTGTTATGAGTCTTTTTAATCAAATTTGGAGAGCTATGAATTTGAGTAGATATGAGGATGTGAAGATGCATTGGAAAACTTGCTCATTGGTTATTTTGGCTAATGCAAAGTTGGTTGGGAAGGGTACGTCTAGATGTTCCAAAAACTCTATATCTAACTTTTCTCTGTTAAAAAGCTTCAATGTTTGCATTCATCCTAGGAGGCCTTTAAAAGTGGTGGAGGTTTTGTGGTCTCCTCCCCCTTTAGGATGGATTAAAGCAAATATTGATGGGTTTGCTCGAGAAAATCCGTCCTTGACTTCTTGTGGTAGTATTTTCCGAGATGACAAGGCTTGTCTTGTTGGTGGTTTTAGCGTTTTCTGGAGGAAGGAACCCCCGAGTCGGCGGAGTTACTTGTGGCTATTATTGCAATTGAGATGGTGAAAATGTTTAATTGGAAAAAGCTTTGGATTGAAACGGATTGCTCGCTTGTTGTGAAATCTTTTTCTAATTCTAATGGTCCCTTGGAAGATTAGATCCCGTTGGCTTATGTGTCAAACGTACATTTTATCTATTGATTTTACAGTTTCGCATATTTTTCGAGAAGCCAATTTTTGTGCTGATATTCTAACGAGTATTGGTTATTATAGTAGGAATTTTGTTTGGTACAATTATGTTCACTTGGATATTTTGAATGATTACCTTTTAGACAAGGATGGTACCCCTAAGCTAAGACTTTGTTATTAAGGGGTTTTGGTTTGGTCCCTGTGTCTTGTATTCTCCTTCAGTTTTTATTGGATCTCTTTTGGTTTAAAATAAAAAAGATTAGAAAAAGTAATTGAATAAGATTTGAAAAGATTCTTTGAAATATATCTATAGGAGTTGGTTCATATTTAAAATCGTAGCAGATTTGATAAATTTCAAGTACATCGTGATTTTTTCAATCACAATGCAAATCAAACAAACGCTTAATAAATAATTGTTTTTTACCTATAACAAATACATAGCAATGAAGGTTCACTCAATCGGTAAGGGGACAGACTTATACTTCTTTAGAGTGTGAGTTCAACTCATGTTGCTATGTGAGGATCTATTTGGTAAGTAACCTACAAGTACCTCTATAAAACGATCATTAAACTTTGAGATATTCCCTTACCTCTATAAATATGTGTGACTCATTCAAAATTAACTTAACGAGAATTGATTTTGCAGAGAAGAACTATTTGACAATTAAACATAAATAAATGTAATGTAATGGTACAATCCTTAATTGGACAATAGGTAAGTAGCCAATGGAATTCTTTGTTATTTAACTTTCAAATATATTACATGTCGTTGTTCATATCTTAAAATATTATGGTATTCCTAACTTACATTAACAAAGAGATTTAGTACCTCTTGGCAAAGTAGACATAAAGGGAAAAATTAAAAAAATTGATAACACCAAGAAGAGCATAAAAATAGTCTAACCTAGAATGATTTAAATCTTTTCCACCAAACCATTCCCTGCCGAATCTTCCACTAATTGAATTACATAGAGTCACCAACACAGAACTCATAAACATCCCCATAGAACTTGAACACCAAGACAATGAAGTACAAATACTTCTCATACTTTCAGGTGCTTCTGAGTAGAAAAATTCAAGCATTCCTCCCATTGTAAGTGTTTCAGAGAACCCTAATAAAATATACTGGAACATTAACCAAAAGACAGAAAGTGTATTCTCATTCTTGAATTCTTCGAGCCTTTTAGATTCCATGATAGAAGCCACAAACATTGACATTGATATCAATGCTAATCCTATTCCCATCCTAAAAAGTGGTTGGTAAAATTTATTGTTGGTTGTTATGCCTTTACTTTTGTTCATGTGTTTGAATTGTTCGAATACGATTATGAATGTAAGCGATATTATGATTGGAATAATTGCTAGAGATTGTGTAGGGATTGTGAAACCGTATATCTTTCTATTCATAAGATTCCCTTGTTGTACTGTGAATGTTAAGCTTTGCGCCACGCTACAATTTACCATGATTGTTGTGAGAAAAATTGAGAGAAGTCCTATAAAGGTTTTTGTTTCCTTAACTTGAGCAACTCCAATGTTTTGATCCATCAACGCTTTATTTAAAAACCTGTAAAAAGTTACAATATTTTATTTATTTTGTGATTCTTAGTATCTATTTATTCATATTTTAAAATACCATTTATTTAAATATCTAATCTATGGAAAAAAATAAACCAACCAAACACTAAGTTATATTTCAATTTTATAATTAATAAGATGATAAAGAGCTTACTTGAATTTATCATGAGATTTCTCTTGAGGAAGTAATTGTTCTGTGATGTCATGATTCAAACTTTCAGTAGTTGTCACCTTTGCATTTTTTATTGAAGCAGCAAGTACTTGAATGATTCGATTCACCGGACTTCCAGCAGGGCGTTTATATCTATAAAATGAAAAACCAGACACAAAAGTGCACAATGCTAAACTTGAAACAAAAACCATTATCATAAAACTTGTACTCCATCCATATTTTTGTTCAGTTGAAACCATAACACTTGTTGCCAAAAGATTTCCTGCGCATAAACTAAAAAAATACCAACTAAAGTAAGAGGAAATGAGACTCTTGTTGGTTTGATCAAGTTGATCAGCCCCATGAGCAGCCAAGGTAGACCTGGCTCCCCCAATTCCCATGGCAGTACAATAAAGTCCAATGTAAAGGTAAACAGCTTGAATGTATGATGGTGTTTTATTCTCTTGTGGCTGCAAATTAGGGTTTTGTGCTTGGTAAGTTAACATGACTAGTCCCTGAATTTTAAAGAAAACAAAATATATTGTATATTAGAAGTGTGCATGGTGAGGTTTGGATAAATTTTGAAGTAAAAAAATATTCGGATTAAATGATAAATTTATTTGCAGTTCAATTTAATTTTGAATGACAAATTTAAAAAATTAGATCCAATTTAAATTATAAATTATGATTTTTTATTAATATTGATGTTATAAGGCACAATAAAATAAAATTTAATATTACAAGATAATTTATAAGATATAAATTAAGCTTAAATATATTAAATTAAACTAATAAGTAGCATAGATAAAATTAAGAATTAAACAATAACAAAATAGTGTAATCTAATATGCCCTACTAATAAAATAATAGAAAAGTATTAAAATATATATCGGCATTATAGTTCGATTTTGAAATTCAATTTATAATTTAATTACGGAAAAAATGCAAACATATTTAATAATTTTTTCTATTATATTCAAATTTTAAATTAATATTTAATATTTTATATAAAATTTGATATATGAAAAATAAAAATAAAAAGAGAGAAAATGAGATTTTCGTACCATAAGTTCTAAGCCACTAGAAAATACAAATACAGTGAATCTTGTTATGTAAGAGTCACTGATAAATCCCCAAATAATGCTGAGCAGAAAAGCTGTTCCCAAAAAGTTGGTAACCATAACTGAAGATTCAGAAACTGAATAATGCATTGACTTCAAAAAGTAATCAACTAAGGTAACTCCATTGCATGAGATGATCAAACTCTGCATAATCTCTACAACTGCACACATAAAAATGGCCATTAGATTTATTAATATGTATCATGTCATAATCATATTTATACTTCTTGTAACATTTAAAAAATTAGTTAACTTGATATATTTCTTGATAGAATTTGTGAGGAACTTTTCTAAAATAATTTTTAAATAAAGTTATAGAAATATAATAAGTATTTTAACAACTATCTACAAGGTGAGATATGATTAACTAAAAATTTGATATAAAATATATTCAATCAATATTAGTAAAATAGTAGATTTTGTAAAATAAATAAATAAATAAAAATGTAATGTTTTATGTTACTAAAACAGAGTAGGGTCTATTTTTGAACCATTCCCATTAAATAAATATAATTTTTTTTTTTTACAAATCAAGCATTTTTTTATTACAATGCTAGGTTTGTCGTAAATGGATTTTTGGATTCAATATGCAAAAAACAAAATCGGCAAAAAAATAAGAATAAATATCACTATATAAAAACGAAGGATATAAGTTAACAATAATTAATTTTAATATTAAAAAATTAAATATATATATTTTTGAAAAGAATAATTAATTGTATATGTGTACTATTTAAAAAATACATTTTGAAAAAAGTAACTGGTAAATTAATAATCAATAATTTGAACATAACTAAGTTTCTATGATATTATGTTATATCTTTTTAATTATTAAAAATATTAAAATAATTTGACATACATTACAATTATTTAAAAAATAAACATCCATAAAGTTTATTAAAAAAACCTTGAAGATTTAATTTTTTATTTTAATTGAGTAATTAATTGATAATTTATATATAATTAATTCATCTAGATAAATATGATATCATTTATCATAGCATTTAAAATATATTAGATCACTACTTTTATTGAAAAATATAAAAATGAGATAAAACTATAAAAACAGAGAACTTAATATTAAAATAAAAAACCAATTTCATGAATGAATAAAAATAAAAGAAACAAAATTTCACTTACCACATGCAAAGGAAGCAGCTTTTTTTCCACCATGCTTTCTTCTATCTGCTGTCTTGCCTTTGAAATCAGTATACTCACCACTTCCAATATAACTAAGTTCTGGATCCTATATACATATTTGAAATTAAGTAAACAAAATTTCACACAATAAAAATAAGAAACTAAACAGAAAATATAAAGCTCATAAATTAAAACTATAGAGCCAAATTTAAAAGACACAGAAAAACAGAAAAAATATACCATGGGTGAATGGATGATTATTATTGTTGTTGTTACACAATATAGGGTTTGTTATGAAAGAATTAATCAAAACAAGTGACTTAACAATATTTTATAGCAAGAAAATTCGTTTAGCTGTCAACAATATTTTTTTAACTTTTTGTCAAAAAAAACTAAAAGAGTAGATTTTTTTAAATAAATAAACAAACAGGTATGATATTATACTAAAACTTAACAAAGACTATTTTTGACTATTTTTCAAGGTTCATAATGCAAGAACCAATAAATAAATATCTATAAAAAAAGGATTTTGTTCTTCCCTTAGAATCTTTAAGATATTTTCTTTTTAATGATTTGAGTTCTAGAGGATTCTCTGATTCATTGTTTCTCTTTAGTAATAGTACTCAACATTAAAAAACTTATAGAATTATTTATTGTTTGTTTGATATTAGATGAATTTAACAAAACTATAAAGTAAATATTTGTTAAGGTATCAATAAAGATTTTGTTGATTAGAGTGTCCATGTCTAAACACGTGCAACAAATCGTGTGTAAAGTAAATTTGAATTTTACCTTAAATATAGATTTGTCAAAAAATATTTGAATGTAGATTTTACATTTTTAAGATTAGCTTATATATGTAAGATTTGAATTTTTAAAGTTGCTATAAAGTGATGAAATATTATTGATTATTACTCTGAATCTTGTTAAAGTTATTGACCAGTAATTATTTCTGATAAGACTTTATATCTTTAATAAAACTTAACTAAACTATTTAATAAAAAAATTTACGTCATTAATGAATACAAAAGATTAACTACATATGTTAATCACGGGCATTAAAAGTAATTTTTTTTCTTCAAATTAATCATTTTTTTAAACATTAGTTTTTCAAAATAATCTGTTTTTTTCAAATATATACCAAATTATTCATCTTTCAAACAAAATAAATTTGTACTAAAACATACTCAAAATAAATTTGCACTAAAGAACATACACCGTCAAAAAAATTGACACATATGTGCATTTGCTACATGTATGTGTCAATTCTATTGAGGTCTATGTGTATTTGTTACGGCAATTGATGTGACACATGCATATAACAAATGCACATAGGTGCCAATTGGTCAGACACATGCTTATATAATAAATGCACAAAAGTGTCGGTCAGTCTGGTATATTCTCTTTACTATAATTTTTTTAAAAATATGAATAATTTGATGTATAGTTGAAAAAATAGTAATATTATAAATTAAATTGGAAAAGAAGGCTATTTAAAAATTTTCAAAAGTTTTCAAGGTTGAAAAAAAAAAGGCACATCATAAATACAAAAGTTATAAAATGGAAGTTAAGCAACCAAAGAAATAGAACATGTGTTCTTAAAGAAGGCTTACCCTTAATAAAGCCTTTAAAGAGTTTTTTATTTGTGAGAAATACTTAATCTTATAGGAGACACTCTACAGATTTGAAAATTCTTATTTTAACTAGAGATATACTTTCGGATGCACTTTAAATTACACGACTCTCGTATTTCAATCAAACATTCTGTTTTTGTCAAAATCTATTCAGAAGACACGTTTCCTTATATTATTTGGGGTGTATTGTAACGCCCGTTTTTAGTTTAACGGTTTATTAATTGTGTATTTTGTGAATTATGTGTTAATTATGTGGTTAATTGGTTTTATGTTATTTTGTTAAGAATTAGTAGTAACGATAATGAGACTAATGATATTGGGCCTAACTTAGAATTAGAATTAGGAAATGGGAGGTGTAAACTAGAGCACATTAGTAATAATAAGAGTTGATAAGTTTAACAAAATTAGGAAAATTAGGAAAATAGAAAATTAGAAGATCATTTGGTGAAAGAGAGAAAATAAGAGAAAGAAGGGAAGAGGAGAGAAAGCTAGGTCAAATCCCAATTTAAAGCTAGTGTTGTCTTCAATTCAAAACCCAAGGTAAGGGTGAGATTCTTTCATAATAAGGGATTGTAAGATGATAGATTATGGTGGGGTTTTGATTGTATGCTTAGTATCCATGTTTGTGAAATTGAAATTGTTAGGGTTTATGCTAGATTCTATGAATTTGTGTTTCTAAAAATGTTTTGATGATGATTGTTGTTAATAGATGTTGAATACTGGTTATATTTGTTGTCAATTTTTAACTGAAAGTGATTTTGAGGAGTGGGATAGCCTTTTCGCAGAACTGTGTGTGTTGTCACTTTTCTGCAAAATCGCACGTCCGCTAAGCGACTACTAGTCCGCTAAGCGAAATCTGGGAATATTTTTGAAAATTCATGAGCCCACTAAGCGAGACTGGCCCGCTAAGCAGAGCTGCGAAAGAGGTTCGTTTCTGTTTTTAGTTCTGTGAAGCACGCTTAAAGCGCGCTAAGCGAACTTTGTTGTCAAAAACTTTTTGAAACTTCTAATTAATGTATCTTTTGATCCGTAACTCCTTTTTACACGCCATTTGAACCTGCGTAAAGCAAAATTTAATTCCTGTTTAATGAAATTGATTTGAACGATTTTTGATAACTTTTCTTGAATGGTATTTTCCGATTATTGGGATGTGTTGTGAAGTGAAATAATGTTGTATGATGATACGACATAGTGACATGATTGGGAAGTGATGAATTATTATATATAGTAATGATTGTGTTGTTGTCGTTGTATTTAGGCATTGAGTCGATGTTGTTGAGACGATGTTGTTGTGTGTTATGAATGTTGTGTTTTGTGGAAGTGCATCATTGAGTCACACTCATTGCATAGTTTGAGACGGCCTGAAAATGGCAACCACGCCGATGGCCTGAATATAGCAAAGTGACGATGGCCTAAGCGGCAAATGCTTGAGACGAGAGTTTTACTCCAAATGGTATCACATGCATATGCATAACATTGAGTCACATTTGAGTTGCATTTGATTTTCTTTTTGATTATGAAGTGAATGTTGTAATTGTGGCTGGCTTAGTTGTGAATTTGAATATGTATTATGATCAATTCTTAACCTTGTCGTTGTGATGTAATTTGCTTTGAGATGAGTAGTGGTGAATAGTGTATGATATTATCTTTGCTATAAGTATTATCATACGTTCCTTTATACTATTTGATATCTCACACATTCTGTTTGAATGTTACCCTTTGTTGGTAACGTGCAGGTAACAATGTGGAGTAGCCGTTACAGTTAGTAGTTCGTGTTGGTGTCTTTTGCTCTGATACGTAACACTCGGGGGGATTTATGCTTGTTTCCTTATATTATGTTTATGATGGATTATGATGTTGTCTTATGAAAAGTTGTGTTTTGTATTTTCATGTTGGATCAAGATGTTATAGTTTGAAGTTTATGAGTTATTAAATTCCGCTGCACTGTCTTAAAGTTAATTTGGTTATGAAATCTCCCTATTGTTATATGCTATGTTTTTGTTTAATTAGCTTTTCTGCGAATATGTTTTAAGTTGATAAGTGTGACGCCTCAAGTCTGTTGTTTTGAGATTTTTGCACTCTGATTTCCTTTATAAACCGTGGGTAGATTTTGGGTGTTACATTAGTAGTATCAGAGCCTGGTTGGTCTGTCTGGCCAATTGTCGTGTCGTAGTTAGTTAACAATCGAGTATTGTTAATTGTTTTGATCATTTTTTGTGTTGTAGTGACGAGTTGAGATGGTCGGGAGGAAAGATGCTGCAATTGCTGGTGCATTGGAGGCTATGGCTCAGGTTTTGAAGCATCAGCTGAACGTTGGTGAGAATGCAGCGTCTCGCAATTTGGGTACCTTCCAAAGATAGAATCCACCTATTTTCAAGGGTACTCATGATCTTGATGGCACATTGACCTGAGTGAACGAAATTGAGAGAATATTCCATGTGATGGATTGTACTCCAAATCAGAAGGTTCGGTATGGGACCCATATGCTAGCAGTCGGGGCTGATGACTGGTAGTTGGAGACTCGTCAGAGGTTGGAGGCTAATGGTGAGGAGATCACTTGGGTTGTGTTCCATAGGGAGTTCTTGAGGAAGTACTTTCTTGAAGATGTTCGTAGCAAGAAGGAAATCGAGTTCCTTGAATTGAGACAAGGGAATAAGTCGGTTGTTGAGTATGCTGCTAAGTTTGGAGAGTTGGCTAAATTATATCTGCATTATGATGGACCAACTGGAGAATCTTCAAAGTGCATCAAGTTTGAGAACGAATTGCACCCGGAAATCAAGAAGACGATTAGTTATCAGAAGATTCGTGTCTTCGCCGATTTGGTTGATAGTTGTCAAATCTATGAGGAGGACAACAATGCTCCTTATTGGGTCATTAGTGATAAGCGAGGCAAGAGTCAACAAGGTCGTGGCAAGCCTTATGATACTCCAGTTGGAAAGGGTAAGCAGAAAGCTATTGAGGGAAAGAGAACTAGTGGGGGAGATGCTCATGCTGGTATTGTATGCTTCAAGTGTGGTAAAGCTGGTCATAATAGTAATGTGGCTACTACTGATGCGAAGAGGTGTTTCTGTTGTGGGAAGTTTGGACATGCAGCGTTTGAGTGCCAGCATAAGGAAGTGGTTTTCTTCAAATGTGGTGAAGAGGGGCACATTGGAAGTAAGTGTCAGAAACCAAAGAAGGAACAAGCTAGTGGAAAGGTATTCACCTTGTCGAGAACTCAGACCACTAGTGAAGATGCACTCATCAGAGATACATGTTTCATTAATAGCACTCCTTTAATTACTATTATGGATATTGGGGTTACCATTGCTTTATCTCTGGTGATTGTGTTAAAAGATTGGGTCTTAAGTTGTCTTCCATGAATGGAGAGATGGTCGTCGATTTTCGACAAAGACTTTATTGTTGATTTTGTTTGCTTGCCGTTAAGAGGTTTGGACGTGATCTTAGGTATGAACTGGTTAGAGTATAACCATGTTCATATTAATTGTTATGACAAGTAGGTGAGGTTCTCTACTCCTGAAGAAGAAGGTGTTGAATTATTGTCTGCTAGACAGTTGCGCCTATTAATGAAAGAAGAAGTGCAAGCGTTGGTTGCATCAATGTCTATTGAGAATCAAGCTATAATATATGAGTTGCAAGTGGTGCGAGAATTTCCTAAAGTTTTCCCTAATGAAATTCCTGATGTACCGCCAGAGAGGGAAGTTTAATTTTCTATTGACCTTGTACCTGGTGCTAGACCTGTGTCTATGGCACCGAATAGGATGTCTGCATCAGAATTGTCGGAATTGAAGAAGTAACTAGAGGAACAACTTGAGAAGAAGTTTGTCGGACCAAGTGTGTCGCCGTGGGGAGCTCTAGTGTTGTTAGTCAAGAAGAAAGATGGAAGTATGAGACTTTGCAATGATTACAGGCAGTTGAATAAGGTAACAATCAAGAACAAGTATCCACTTCCAAGAATAGATGACTTGATGGATCAATTGGTTGGTGTCCGTGTGTTTAGTAAGATTGATTTGAGGTCGGGTTACCATCAGATTAAAGTGAAGGATGAGGATATGCATAAGACGGCTTTCAGAACACGTTATGTACATTATGAGTATTCTGTAATGCCCTTCGGTGTTACTAATGCGTCGAGAGTATTTATGGAATACATGAACCGTATTTTTCATGATTTTCTATATTGGTTTGTGGTGGTGTTCATTGATGATATTTGGATTTACTCTAAGTCAGAAGCAGAGCATGCTGAACATTTGAAACTGGTGTTGCAAGTTTTGAAAGAGAAGAAGCTATATGCGAAGTTGTCCAAGTGTGAATCCTGGTTGAAGGAAGTCAGTTTTCTTGGCCATGTTATTTCAGGTGATGGCATAGCTGTGGATCCATCTAAAGTAGATGTTGTGTTGCGATGGGAAACTCCAAAGTCGGTTACCGAGATTAGAAGCTTTTTGGGATTAGCTGGTTATTATAGAAGGTTCATAGAAGGTTTTTCTAAGTTGGCACTTCTGTTGACTAAGTTTACTTATAAGGGTAAGGCTTTTGTGTGTGATCTTCAGTGTGAAGAAATTTTTACCGAGTTGAAGAAGAGATTGACGTCGGCTCCAATTTTGATATTGCCTAAACCAGAAGAATCTTTTGTGGTATACAGTGATGCTTCTAAGATGGGTTTAGGAGGTGTGCTTATGCAGAATGATAAAGTTGTTGCTTATGCGCCAAGTTACTTGAGAGTTCATGAGAAGAATCATCATACGCATGATTTAGAGCTTGTTGCAGTTGTGTTTGTGTTGAAGATATATTCTTTCATGATCTTCTGTTCAGCTTGTATTTCAACTTATGTTGTATGTTGTTGCACCCCAAAATTTGCCCATCTAATTATTCTTAATTAGGCTTGCATACCTCATAACCATCTGCATTTTTAGGTCATAAATAAAATTATGCATTTATCAATAACCTGGAAATGAGAGCAAGGATCATGGATGTAAAGATTCATTTGTGGCTCTTTGTAAATATTCACATACTTATGGTTATTATTTGAACAAGGTATATTATGATATTCTCTGACTCTATCATGCACCGATTCAAGGGGTTCCTAATGCTGATTGAGATACAAGAAATAACTCATGGTTTGTGCAATAAGGGCGGTGATGAGCTTGTTTATCTTGTGACATATCAAGTTAAGGCCTTATGCATATTAAGGTTGCTTCAAGTACTAATTATTATAAATTTAATCAGGAGCGCTCAATTTGGATCTAATTGTTATGGAACTATGAAAAATATACAAGTTTGATTCTAAGGTCTTCATTCAAGATTAATACAAATGGCATTTGTGATTCAAGAAAGAATATTCTCACTCTTTACAAATCATAAAAGGATTACAATGCCAATCAGATCCTGTTACATCTAGAAGGAAAAAGGGCCATTACCATTATACTTCATACACACAAGAAAAATCCATTTGGCATATTACAAAGTGTCCATTACGATTTACAACCAAATATGTTTCACCAAAATTCATCCAAATACCATTCATTCATTATTCAAGTGTTCAAAACTCAAAATTCATTACATCATTTCCTATACCCATTCTTTACAAGATTCACCATAAAAAGGCCAAACTTCTAGAATTAATTAAGTGGCAATTGCTGATCTTCATACTTCCATAAGCCTCCTCAAAATCTTCAAGTATTTTTTAATCTTCAAGGCACCATATGTCTCTTCACATCCATATCAAACCATAACTCAAAGCCTGCATACCAAAATGACATCCATGGATTAACAAAATCAGTTTCAGCCAGTCCACACATCATTACAAAAATCAAATAAAAACCATACGGCCAAATAAAGCAAACCCAACTCAGTTCAGTAGCATACAATTCCTTTAACTACCCTGCATTACAAAAAATCCAGCATACATATACACATTCCAGTTATGAATAATTTCACTAACCTAAGCTAACTTCCAACCAACCTCCAACTAACTTTCAGCAAATAAGTTACAAATAACAAACTCCCTAACTGTCATAACTAACCTAACAGCATAACCAACTAACACATAACAGAATCCTAACTGATTCCTAACTACCACAATTACTAACAGATTCATAACAGAAGATACCAGATATAACAGAAAGGGTTTGGAGGGAGAGACTCACCTATATAATCAGAACCACCAGAACTCAGAAGCTCCTCCACCATTTTTTCTTCTTCATTGATCTTCAACCACTTCATTCACCATTTTCTCCTCACCATAACCTTCTTCCACTCTAAATCTTCAAACTCTCTGAACCTTCATCCTTCATACTCCAATCTTCATCAAATATCAATCTCCTCCATTGATCCCACCTTCAATCAACCATATCTTCAATCCCCATTGTTCAGAAGCATCTTCAAACATCTTCAGGAGCTCCACGATATCCACTATCTTCTCTGAATTTCCGTTCTGCCAACCTTCAATCTCAAACTTCATCTATCGTCTTCAACCTTCAATCTTCATCAGACTGCACACACACACAACAACAGCTCATCCACACGAAAAAGCAAAAGAAGAAAGGGAAGATTCGCAGGGCACTGAACGCAAGAAAAGAACTCAACTGAAAAGAGAGCTCAAAGATTTACCTCTGGTTTCTCATCCACTCATTCAACAATCGACGATTCAGGTAAGTCTTCGAGATCCTCCTTCTCGTATGTTCTTGATATCTCATCGTGGTTTAAAGGTTCAATTTCCTAAATTTACGTTCGTCACCGTGAAATTGGGTTAATCGAGGGCTTAGGGTTAGCAATCGGAGACGAGAGAGATTTGAGGGATGAACAGGGAGGAGGTCGAGAGCGGAATTGAGACGAGATTGAGGGAGACGAACAAGGCTATGCTAGGTTTTGGTGTTCGAAGGCATCTCCGCCGTGGTCGCCGCCGGGAGGCGATTTCCGGCGAAGTTATTTGAGTATGAGAGAGACGAGAACGAGAGTGAGGGAGCGTGAGAAGACGAAGGGTCACATTAACACAACTCTAAATTCCCAATTTCACTTTCGTTTATTTTTATTTTTATTTTTATTTATTGTATTAATTGTTAATTTTGTTATTCTTTCTGGATCATAATAAAATCTGAATAAGCTTTGGGCCACGAATTCATCCAATTACCCCTGGCCCACGTTTTTTTTCAATAACAATGTAAAATGAATCACAACAATAATCTGAACATTCGGGCCTTTTGCTGTACGCACCCCCATCTGGGCCCATACTGCCGTTTTTGGCAAGTCAATGCTGCAATAAAAATAACCTTCGGGCCAACACCATGGCCCAGCGCCTGCACTACTTTCCATCACCATAATTTCATTTTACACCCCCCTGATTCCATTTTATTTAATTAACAAATTTAGGCTTTAATTAGTTTTTTGTCACTTCTTTTACTAATTAAAATGCTGATTTTTTCTCCTATATTCTTAGACATTAGTACTAATTTTTGACATAAAAAAAAAATATATAATAATGTTCCATAAAAATAGTAGTTTTAGGCTATTTTGTTTTAGTCTTTTACTTGACTTGCAATTCAATTTCTCCCATAAAAATCAACATAAAAAAATAATAGTATTTTTACTTCATTTTTGTACTATATTTTTGACTTGCTATTTCATGCTTGTGTATAACTTTGTACCATTGTATCATTCTTCACTTTTGTTTCTAATTGTGGCTTTAACTTTCATGCTCCTTTAGTCCTAACCTTTAGGTAGAAACCATGATAACATTAGGTAGAAATTCCCTTCACTTAGGCTAGTTTCTTTTCCTTTTCAACCTTAAAACATCTAACAAATACTTGAATTAAATCCCATAAAAAATACAAAGAAAACACTTAATAAAACATTAATAAAAAAGTGAAAATCATTAAAAAGGGAATGGAAGCTTGAACGTCCCTTGCTTTAGGGAACGTTCGAGTGCTTGGATCTCCCTTGCTTTAGGGTTCCATTCAGGCGTAAGTTCCCAACTTCTAAAAAACACAAACCAAAGAGCAACTCGAGTCTCCCTTGCTTTAGGGTTCCACTCGAAACGTTCAAAATCTCTTCTTCATCTCGCCTCCGAGGCATTCTTTAATCGGACACGTTATTTCCGCTCCATTCCCAGCTTAAGACTCCAGAGGTCGAGCAGCGGAGTGCGAATGTAACTTCGTCCACTAAAAAACACAAAAACAAACAAAAACTAAAGAGCCGAACTACGGCGCTCTGATTCCTGAAAAGGATACGTAGGCATTAGGTCGCGGGGCCTAAGCGAGCACAACTATTTAAAAACCTTATTTTCCCCGTGTTTCTTTTCTTTCATTTGCATGCATTCCCTTATTGATTAAGCTATAGATTTACACACCCTTTAGATAGCAACGAACATAGGTGGATACCATCGAGTACGATGGGCGTGAGGGGTGCTAGCACCTTCCCCTTGCGTAACCGACTCCCGTACCTTATCTCTGGTCGAAAGACCTCGTTCTTATTCATCTTAGGTTTCCTGATATTCCTTTCCCTCTTTGGGATAAATATATTGGTGGCGACTCTGTTCATCATTTCGCGAGCGTGCGACAGCTGGCGACTCTGCTGGGGATGTTGCTAGACCTATTGCGGGTCCATTCTTAGCAAGTCGATCCTAGCCTGCGTTTGTCTGTTTATTTACTGGGTGTTTACTTGTTTTATGTCTATACCTTGTATATATGTTTGCATGCTTATTCTTTGCCTGCATATCATGTTTAATTCTGTTTGCACACCATGCATATGGATTATATTTTGTGTTCCTTGGGGTCTTCTGTTCTGTTTTGCAGGTGGGGGGTTTTTGTGAGGTAAAAGGCCCACTACCCAGGCCAGTGACACATAGGATTAGCGTGGATGCTCATGTTGACTCCCGTGGCCCTTGCTACGATCGAGTTCAACATGGGGTACCACAACTGGGCGAGGTTCTTTCATGGAACACTGTGTCTGGCACGCTTATTGCCTCAAACACTTTGTACCCCATGGGAACTGTAGACCCTGGTGACCATTAGGGACCACTTGTCCGTGTCTAGACTACATACCTGTGAGCTTGGGATGGGACAGGAAACCTGACCTCCATCATACCCGGATTTCTGCTATTCAATAAAAGACGTCGAACCTTTGATCCTGGGACATTTGACTTATATAGAAGTTCTACATCAGTTATCTATCAGAATCAACGTCGAACCTCTGAATCTGGAGGGTTCGACCATTTTTGACTTATGCACAAACTATTTATCCAGAGAGCAACGTCGAACCTCTGAATCTGGAGGATTCGACCATATCTTATTGACCATGAGAAGTTGTTATCCAAAAGGCCTTGATCCATGATCCCGATTTATGATACATTTGCATCTTCATTAACATTTTTGCATTCATGCATGTGCATCCATGGTTATCAAGACTCTTACCACTCTTCCTCTCCATCAGATCAGTCAAGACGATTCCTCCACACCGATATCTGACAAGAGCTCACAGAAGAAGAATCATGGAGAACTATGAACAAGATCAAGCTGCCATTAGAGAAGAGATGGATCAAATGAAAACTAAGGTCGATGCTATCCTGGAAGCTATCCAAGCCTTGCGAACTGAAAGGGTTCCTGCTACACAAGAGATTCCCGTTGTTGGTAACCAAGCTGCTGCTAGCCAACTTGAGGTCGTTCCACCTTCTTCTACTCCATTTGAGTTCCAAGCAAGGACTAATGCTACTCTTGGGATGCCATTCAACTTCATGACTGTTGATACCCTTGGAGCTCCAAACCAAGGTGGGACTATACCCGTGACTTCTGGAGCAATGACTATGGCTGATCCCGTCTTCCCATTCCCTGTGCCACCTTCTCAAACAGAGATTCCTATTCCTGCTTTCTGTGGTACTCGTTCTGCTAATCCAGAAATGCAAACAATAGCAACTGCTGAAAGAGCTCGACCCGTTGAGAAATCTGCTGAGAAGTACAAAATCCTTGAGGAAAGAATTCGAGCCATTGAAGGATTAAGTGCATATGGGATGGATGCTGAGGATATGTGTCTAGTTCCTAATCTGGTTGTCCCTCCTATGTTCAAGACTCCCGACTTCCAGAAGTACAAGGGTTTGAGCTGTCCGAAGAGCCATATCATCATGTATTGTCGTAAGATGGCTTCTCACATCCACAACGACTCATTGCTCATTCACTGCTTCCAAGATAGCTTATCTGGGGCATCTCTGAACTGGTATATGAATCTGGAGCGTAATAGAATCCGATCTTGGAAGGATTTGTCTGATGCTTTCCTCAAGCAATATCAGTATAACATTGACATGGCACCGACTAGGTTGCAACTTCAAAATCAAGTGCAAAGGACCAATGTGACATTCAAAGAGTATGCTCAAAGGTGGAGAGAAATGGCTGCTCAAGTGAATCCACCACTTTCTGAATCCGAACTGGTTGACATATTCATGAACACTCTTCAAGGACATTACTATGAGAGAATGGTTGGTAGTGTTTCTTCTGGTTTCTCCGATCTAGTCAGGATTGGTGAAAGAATTGAGAATGGTTTGAAAATTGGTAAGATCCAGAATCCCGCCAATGCTGCTGCTGCAAACCAATATGGGTACAAGAAACCTCAGGGTAACTTTGTCAAGAAGAAAGAAGGCGAGACCAGTGCCACCTATGCTCAAGATCAAGCTCCTTGCTATCAAGTGGCCGCCACCGCCCCTCAAGCTTATGTGGCACCTGTTGGTCAACAACCTTGGGTCCCTTATCAACAATATGTCCAACAACAACAACAAGGTTTCCAACAACAAGGTTATCAGCAGAGACAAGGTCAACAGAGGCAGAATAGGCCTAAAAGGGTGTATGATCGTGTACCAATGACCTATAGCCAACTTCTCGCCGCCTTGCTTGATCAAAAACTGATTCAATTAGCTGAAGCGAGGCCTCCTCCTGATCCTCTCCCTCCAAATTACAAGATTAATGCCAAGTGTGAATTCCACTCTGGAGGATCTGGTCACACCACTGAAGAGTGCAGAGTTCTCAAAGACAAGGTTCAGGATCTGCTTGATGCAAAGGAGATTACATTCACACCTGCGGCACCTAATGTGGTCAACAATCCCATGCCACCTCACAATGGAGCTTCCACCAGTGGAACATGAAGACTTTTATGTTTGTCAGAGAACATTTCATTTGCATTAGAATAAGGCCAAGCTTGCCATTGTATAGATTTCTTTAGTATTTTCAATTGTATTACTTTTGTTGTTATCAAGTACTTCTCATTGTAAGAAACCCATTCTGTTTGAATAAATAAAAATAATGCAATATACATGTTTTTCTCAAATCATTTCATCTTTGTCATTATGTTCATTGATACTTCACTCATTTGTCTTAAGCAACTAAAAAAGAATGATGAAAAATCAAAAACACATGAATCACTAATTGTATGCTTTTGGAACAAGATCCTGCTGACGATGTACAGGCATTATTTCAATTCCCAAACACTGGAGTTATAAGGGAGTGAAACCTTCGTCAACCCCTTTGAGCCTAAGGAGTAGTAGTTTCTTTTCAAAGATGCAAAAAACCCTCAATCTTAACCAGGGGCAGGGTAGTCTTCAGTTAGTACGACCGAGCACTCAACTTTCAGGTATTCCATCAGAGGATCAACCATATCTCAGATCTCACAACAAAAGAAGAAGAGCACAATCCACAATGGATGTCCTCATTCACTAAGAAGAAGGCAGTCACAACCTTTTCAAGTAAATCACAAAGTCATACAACTTGTTCCCGAAAGAGGCAAAAAAGAATGAAAAGAAAGTTATGAATCATGATAAAAAAAAAGGAAACAATAGCCCGCTAAGTAAAAAAAAAAATAAAAGCTTGAAAGCGAATGACTTAGGCAAAATTTAGGGCATATCCCGCTGGACAACGAAAACCAAAATCAAAGGAAACTTTTTGTCCAGGCAAAAATTAGGGAAAGCAAAAGACAAAACAAAAGAAGAAAATCCTCCAAGGGACAAGTTGTTGTGACCATCAACAAAAAGCACCAAAGGGTGACTGCCACCTCCATCAAAGCCATAAAGGATCCTCATCCATTACAATCCTTCCTGAAAGGTGAACACTCGTGTCAAACTAGCTGAACGTAGGACTGGAGAACATCACGAAGAAGGGGTGGGTTAAGTAGAACTTGAGCCTTTATCCTTTGTTTCTCAAACCGTGAACCCGGCCACGTTACAACCCTCAAAAGTCCTAATTGAAGCAGGGTTCGTTCTGAAAGCATACAAACTGTGAAATCATGTCAAACTGACTCCTAACGTTGCTGTGTCATTTGTGTTAGTATCAGTACAACATTTTGACAAATAAAACCTTTCTTTGAGATTAACATGTGCATTGCATTCTCATTATCTTTTTCAAAACAGAATTGTCTCTAATCACAAAGCAAGTACTTGATACCAAGTAAAGTTCAACATTGAAATTCCACCGAACAATCTTACAAGGGCAAGGTTGGTCATCCACTAAGCAAATATCTGAAACATCCATTAGGTGGAAGAGTTCCTTTCAATCTGGGGCATTCATTCCATGATCTACACTGGGGCAGACCATTGCTAATCTCCAGGATTCAAGCATATCAAAGTCATATCTCAAGAAGATCCTACAAGCTGGGGCAAGCTAGTAGCAATTCATTTCTTCATCTTCAATCAAGTATAAGATATCGAGATAAGTGTCGAGGAGTCAAGCCACACCTCACCTCCGCAAGTTCTATCCTTCAAGCAACCACATTTCTACAAAGGCATCCTCCATCCATCCATGGTACCTTGGAAAACAAATCACTCCATTCATGGTCATGCACGCATCATGCATATCATTGCATTTTCATTATCATTTCTCCCACATGATCCAATCATCAAAAAGCAGGGGCATCCACCTCACCTTGAATCTCAAGCAGAGTTCAGAACTCCACCTAATCTATTCTCCACAAAGCAGAAACCCTGATCAAATCAATCAATGCATTGCATATAGAAATCATTGCATTGCATCTCCAGAAGTGCATAAATAAATCAAACATTGCATGTGAAGCATAAGCCAAGTTATTCATCAGATGAGTTCTCTACAAGCATTCAATTGATATTTCACTGGATCACTCAGAGTTACCATTGTGGTGTCATCTCCCAAAGTCAATTGTTCACCATTCTTTCAACCCAGAGTTGATATTTTGTGTTCAACCCAAAGTTGATTTCTCCTTTCATCTTTTAACCCCAAGTTAATTATCTTTCCCACTCAACCCAGAGTTGACGGTCACCCTTTGTTCAATTCAGAATTGACTTCTTTTCTCTTTTCCACTCAACCCAGAGTTGACGGTTATCCTTTGTTCAATCCAGAATTGATCCTTTTCCCACTCAACCCAGAGTTGACGGTTATCTCTCTTCCTTCCCACTCAACCCAGAGTTGACGGTCATCCCTTGTTGATTCTCTTTTCCCACTCAACCCAGAGTTGACGGTTATCCTTTGTTCAATCCAGAATTGATTATTTCTTTTTCAACCCAGAGTTGAAGGTCATCCTTGTTTCTCTTTTCTCACTCAACCCAGAGTTGACAATTATCTTTTCTCTTTTCTCACTCAACCCAGAGTTGACAGTTACCTTTTCTCTTTTTCCATTCAACCCAGAGTTGACGGTTATCTTTTATTCAACCCAAAGTTGATCTTCTTTCCTTCTTCTTCAACCCAGAGTTGATTCCCTTTCTCAACCCAGAGTTGATGCCTATATCTTGTCCCACTAATACTGGTTTCTCTTTCCTTTTTCAACCCAGAGTTGATATGTATTTCATTTCCAACCCAGAGTTACTTTATTCAATCCAGAATTGATGTTTATCTCTTATTCAACCCAGAGTTGACTTCCCTTTATTCTTCGACCCAGAGTCGACCTTCCTTTCCTCTTCAACCCAGAGTTGATGTTTATTTCACTTCTAACCCAGAGTTAATTTGTTCAATCCAGAATTGATACCTTCTTCCTCATTAGAGTTGACACCATCTTCTCCCTAGTAGATCATATCTCTCATCAGGCAAATTTTCAGGTTCTTTTGGTATTTAATCTTCTTCCACCTTGAATGTTCGAAAGGCTAGCGCCAATCTCACCTTCAGGTTTAAGATGATTAAATAGGGGCAGCTGTTGCACCCCAAAATTTGCCCATCTAATTATTCTTAATTAGGCTTACATACCTCATAACCATCTGCATTTTTAGGTCATAAATAAAATTATGCATTTATCAATAACCTGGAAATGAGAGCAAGGATCATGGATGTAAAGATTCATTTGTGGCTCTTTGTAAATATTCACATACTTATGGTTATTATTTGAACAAGGTATATTATGATATTCTCTGACTCTATCATGCACCGATTCAAGGGGTTCCTAATGCTGATTGAGATACAAGAAATAACTCATGGTTTGTGCAATAAGGGCGATGATGAGCTTGTTTATCTTGTGACATATCAAGTTAAGGCCTTATGCATATTAAGGTTGCTTCAAGTACTAATTATTATAAATTTAATCAGGAGCGCTCAATTTGGATCTAATTGTTATGGAACTATGAAAAATATACAAGTTTGATTCTAAGGTCTTCATTCAAGATTAATACAAATGGCATTTGTGATTCAAGAAAGAATATTCTCACTCTTTACAAATCATAAAAGGATTACAATGCCAATCAGATCCTGTTACATCTAGAAGGAAAAAGGGCCATTACCATTATACTTCATACACACAAGAAAAATCCATTTGGCATATTACAAAGTGTCCATTACGATTTACAACCAAATATGTTTCACCAAAATTCATCCAAATACCATTCATTCATTATTCAAGTGTTCAAAACTCAAAATTCATTACATCATTTCCTATACCCATTCTTTACAAGATTCACCATAAAAAGGCCAAACTTCTAGAATTAATTAAGTGGCAATTGCTGATCTTCATACTTCCATAAGCCTCCTCAAAATCTTCAAGTATTTTTTAATCTTCAAGGCACCATATGTCTCTTCACATCCATATCAAACCATAACTCAAAGCCTGCATACCAAAATGACATCCATGGATTAACAAAATCAGTTTCAGCCAGTCCACACATCATTACAAAAATCAAATAAAAACCATACGGCCAAATAAAGCAAACCCAACTCAGTTCAGTAGCATACAATTCCTTTAACTACCCTGCATTATAAAAAATCCAGCATACATATACACATTCCAGTTATGAATAATTTCACTAACCTAAGCTAACTTCCAACCAACCTCCAACTAACTTTCAGCAAATAAGTTACAAATAACAAACTCCCTAACTGTCATAACTAACCTAACAGCATAACCAACTAACACATAACAGAATCCTAACTGATTCCTAACTACCACAATTACTAACAGATTCATAACAGAAGATACCAGATATAACAGAAAGGGTTTGGAGGGAGAGACTCACCTATATAATCAGAACCACCAGAACTCAGAAGCTCCTCCACCATTTTTTCTTCTTCATTGATCTTCAACCACTTCATTCACCATTTTCTCCTCACCATAACCTTCTTCCACTCTGAATCTTCAAACTCTCTGAACCTTCATCCTTCATACTCCAATCTTCATCAAATATCAATCTCCTCCATTGCTCCCACCTTCAATCAACCATATCTTCAATCCCCATTGTTCAGAAGCATCTTCAAACATCTTCAGGAGCTCCACGATATCCACTATCTTCTCTGAATTTCCGTTCTGCCAACCTTCAATCTCAAACTTCATCTATCGTCTTCAACCTTCAATCTTCATCAGACTGCACACACACACAACAACAGCTCATCCACACGAAAAAGCAAAAGAAGAAAGGGAAGATTCGCAGGGCACTGAACGCAAGAAAAGAACTCAACTGAAAAGAGAGCTCAAAGATTTACCTCTGGTTTCTCATCCACTCATTCAACAATCGACGATTCAGGTAAGTCTTCGAGATCCTCCTTCTCGTATGTTCTTGATATCTCATCGTGGTTTAAAGGTTCAATTTCCTAAATTTACGTTCGTCACCGTGAAATTGGGTTAATCGAGGGCTTAGGGTTAGCAATCGGAGACGAGAGAGATTTGAGGGATGGACAGGGAGGAGGTCGAGAGCGGAATTGAGACGAGATTGAGGGAGACGAACAAGGCTATGCTAGGTTTTGGTGTTCGGAGGCATCTCCGCCGTGGTCGCCGCCGGGAGGCGATTTCCGGCGAAGTTATTTGAGTATGAGAGAGACGAGAACGAGAGTGAGGGAGCGTGAGAAGACGAAGGGTCACATTAACACAACCCTAAATTCCCAATTTCACTTTCGTTTATTTTTATTTTTATTTTTATTTATTGTATTAATTGTTAATTTTGTTATTCTTTCTGGATCATAATAAAATCTGAATAAGCTTTGGGCCACGAATTCATCCAATTACCCCTGGCCCACGTTTTTTTTCAATAACAATGTAAAATGAATCACAACAATAATTTGAACATTCGGGCCTTTTGCTGTACGCACCCCCATCTGGGCCCATACTGCCGTTTTTGGCAAGTCAATGCTGCAATAAAAATAACCTCCGGGCCAACACCATGGCCCAGCGCCTGCACTACTTTCCATCACCATAATTTCATTTTACACCCCCCTGATTCCATTTTATTTAATTAACAAATTTAGGCTTTAATTAGTTTTTTTGTCACTTCTTTTACTAATTAAAATGCTGATTTTTTCTCCTATATTCTTAGACATTAGTACTAATTTTTGACATAAAAAAAAATATATAATAATGTTCCATAAAAATAGTAGTTTTAGGCTATTTTGTTTTAGTCTTTTACTTGACTTGCAATTCAATTTCTCCCATAAAAATCAACATAAAAAAATAATAGTATTTTTACTTCATTTTTGTACTATATTTTTGACTTGCTATTTCATGCTTGTGTATAACTTTGAACCATTGTATCATTCTTCACTTTTGTTTCTAATTGTGGCTTTAACTTTCATGCTCCTTTAGTCCTAACCTTTAGGTAGAAACCATGATAACATTAGGTAGAAATTCCCTTCACTTAGGCTAGTTTCTTTTCCTTTTCAACCTTAAAACATCTAACAAATACTTGAATTAAATCCCATAAAAAATACAAAGAAAACACTTAATAAAACATTAATAAAAAAGTGAAAATCATTAAAAAGGGAATGGAAGCTTGAACGTCCCTTGCTTTAGGGAACGTTCGAGTGCTTGGATCTCCCTTGCTTTAGGGTTCCATTCAGGCGTAAGTTCCCAACTTCTAAAAAACACAAACCAAAGAGCAACTCGAGTCTCCCTTGCTTTAGGGTTCCACTCGAAACGTTCAAAATCTCTTCTTCATCTCGCCTCCGAGGCATTCTTTAATCGGACACGTTATTACCGCTCCATTCCCAGCTTAAGACTCCAGAGGTCGAGCAGCGGAGTGCGAATGTAACTTCGTCCACTAAAAAACACAAAAACAAACAAAAACTAAAGAGCCGAACTACGGCGCTCTGATTCCTGAAAAGGATACGTAGGCATTAGGTCGCGGGGCCTAAGCGAGCACAACTATTTAAAAACCTTATTTTCCCCGTGTTTCTTTTCTTTCATTTGCATGCATTCCCTTATTGATTAAGCTATAGATTTACACACCCTTTAGATAGCAACGAACATAGGTGGATACCATCGAGTACGATGGGCGTGAGGGGTGCTAGCACCTTCCCCTTGCGTAACCGACTCCCGTACCTTATCTCTGGTCGAAAGACCTCGTTCTTATTCATCTTAGGTTTCCTGATATTCCTTTCCCTCTTTGGGATAAATATATTGGTGGCGACTCTGTTCATCATTTCGCGAGCGTGCGACATATGTGTATTCGCAACGGTTTGGTGCAGACTCAGAAGCTGGCTTGACGACTTAAGTATCTCTTGCATCTTCCAAGTTTTGATTGTGCTGATACTGGTACATCTTCTAAAATCAGAAATATATGATTAGAGTACCATGTTTGCTTATACAAAATTTATTTGTTTGTTATCATCAAACCACAAAAATATGATTAGAACCAAACTATGTTCTAACAATCTCCCCATTTTTGATGATGACAAAACATTTACGTTCTGATCTAAAATTTTGTATATATGTGAGACAATCTCTTCTTTGATATGTATAGTCTCCCCCTGAATTATATATTTCCCTTAAAGGTATAATCTCCCCCTTAAGGTATGAATCATCCTGAAATAAATATTTAAAGAGAAATATAATTGATAACTTCCCTGAGTGTTTGTCTCTTCAGCGCATTCCTTCTGAGATTGGATAAGATGGTATATGTTGTGGCGCTTTTCTTCAGAAGATTGATTTATTTCAGCTTTTTACTTCAGAAGATCTTTGTTGGACTTTCTTTCAGAATTTGTTACTTGTTCATTAAAGATCTTATATATCTTCAGAACATCTTTCACACTTTCTTCTTTAGATTTGTTCTTTGTAGTTCAGTGTAATATTCTTTTAGAATATTGAATTTGTACCTGCATTTCTTTCAGAAAAAAAGATTTTGCACTTTTCGTACAATTTGGTACTTTAGTACTTGTTAGTAATGTTTGAGATTCTATATCTTATATAACTGTTATATTTTAATCTCTTCAAAATTTCATCCTACTTTCTCCCCCTTCTTGTCATAATCAAAAAAGCATATGATGATGTATGAGTTGTTCTAGTCAGGTAGCACTGTTATAAACATTAAGAAATCAAATTATTACAGACAGAGAAAAAGTATTTTTTTTATCAGAAAAAAATTGGTACAGACTCAAGGGACACAGACACCCAGTAGTTAGACTCATAATAGCATCCATGGAAGAAAAAACTATCACAGCGCTCAGCATACAGTGCTTCTCCTTTGTTCGGAAGTTCTGAGATGCGAAGTGTATTCACTATTCCTGAAGATTTAACACTTGCTGACAGGACTCTTCCATAGGGTATGAAGAATTCTTGACCACACTTGAAAGCAATTAGAGAATCTCTCAATTGTCCAAATATGATCCCGACAAGGTTTACGGGTTTACTTGACTCCAGGCGATTGATCAAGAACCTATCTCTAGCATATAGGATTTTATAGAATTTTCCTCGAGGAATGAAGTTTGAGAGAATCATCCTAAACTGGACTTGTTTGGATGAAGAGAGGTAGTAGGGATTGTTTTTGAGACGACAAGCTAGTTTACTTAAGTCGATTGGAACAAAAAAAGCACTAGCATAGTCAAAGACAGTGAGACATGCAGCATTGTTCCTAGCTGGACATCCAATTACTTCAGCAATGGATGCTTCAGAAATTGTATGATGAATTCCATGAATGGAGGAAATAATACTCAGGTTATCTTCACTGACTGAAGCATTTATCCATAAGTTTTTGACAATATTTGGAAGGACAGAACCATTTAGGAGATAAATGTAGGATTCACATCCTTGTTTATGGCAGAGGTTGATGTAATGGTTGTCTCTTTTGGCTAGCCATAGGTTTTGTTCTTTTATGACAGAGAGGGATGTTTGAGATGACATGATGGAAAGAAGTTTTAATGAGAGAACAAACTGACACGAATTGAATAGATGGATGTTAGAAAAGGAAGACTTTTATAGAGGATTGATGAGGAGAGAAAATGTTTGGACTAGGTAATCAATGTATAGACTCACATGCATTATGGAATGAAGAGAAAAAGAGAGAGATGTTTCAATGACTAAGAAAATAGTAGCGTTATGATTAAAAACATTTTAGGGATAACATAGAAAAATTAATGTATTAGTTACCAATGACTTATTACTCATTTTGTTTTACACGCGCGACCTTTCAGATATATGAACATGTGCTCAATTTTTCAGGTTCACGTGGATCGGCAGTTTTATTTTTTGAGCTTCTGATTCATCTAAGAAAACAAACTTCCGAACCAAGTGGGTCAGATATTTCTAGATGATAACTGTAGCAACCTTCCCTAAAATTGAAGGTTTAGAGTCGCCACCTATTCTACCAAGGCGAATAGGAAACCTCGCGCAGTTAAGAGATCAGGGTAAGATACTATATTCAGGTCGAGGGAAGGTGTTAGGCACCCTCAACCCTTTCCTAAGGTTTGCATTATAAAGCTAAGGTTTATGGCTAACATAAAGAAAGATGACAGACAATTAATAGGGTTAAGGCAAATAATTATCATAATTAAAGGTTTGTAATTCAAAGAAATAAAATCGGGACAAAATGAGATTTATGGGGGAGGGGACTCGCCTTGTTGCCAAGTGCCTACGTACCTCCTTATGGAGGATCAGAGTCTACGTAGTTCGGGGACAGGGTTGTACGCCTTAGAATTTCATATGAAGTTATTTCAAGGCTTTTTGAGTTGCCTTATCGTAGTTTTGGAAGTTGTGATTTGAAAGGCATTTTGAGTTGCCTGATTGAAAAGGATGAAAATCCGTAGTTTGACTTGAAGGGTTTTGAATGTTTTTTGATTTGGGCGTACAACCCTGATTTTAATTTGTACTATTAATCGAGATGATCAATAGGTTTGATCACCATAATTAACAGATTAATAAAAGCATCGCTAATTATTCTAATCGATTGGTTCGATTATCACCGTTAGCAAATTGATGTGTTTTAATAATTAATTATTGATTTTATCATTATCCCTCATAATCGACATATTCGATTACAAATAATAACGAGTTTTTTAAAAGGTGTGCTAATCATCGTAACCAATAGATTTGGTTAAAACCCTTTAGCAGAATGAGTTTATCTTGAATTATATTTTAATTAAATAATTAAATAATCGACTTATAGAATATTACCCATCGCGACCAATATGTTTAGTCGAAACGAATAATAAATTAAATCCTAAGATTTCGGCTAAAAAAGCTAATGGGATTGGACAAACCCTGATATCGTAGATTACCGTTATAGGGTTTTTGCGATTTATAATTAAAGTCAATTAAACAAATTGGGTCGACATAAACGGAATAATCGGATAATCGGGAGATAATATAACCCCAAACCCTAATCATTAGCTACCCTTTGGCAAAAAGTTGCAGACCCTTTGGCAACGCTTTTTCTATGTTGCCATAAACCTGCAAATTCGAACCTCATAATAAACACATAATAAATAAAATCCAAAGACATATTTCGATTCTAAATTACTCTCTGAATTCATTGGTGCCACTCTTTTGGTCCAATTTTGCCTTTAATGGAAACCCCCGAATTGAGACTTTCAAACCCCAACAATGGTGATTCTTAAAACCTGCGCTTAAACACCAATCAAATTTCCCAGAAAGCTTGTGAACATCATCATGAATACAAATATACAACAAAAATCAATTTATAGTGCCTATATTGTGAGAATCGAATCAAACTTTTGGCCGAAAATCGTGACCCTGTTATGGCGATTCTGGGCGGTAGAGATGATTTGTGATGATCCAACATTGTTCAGAAAAGGCCAAGGAATATGTTTTGATCAATGGAAGCCCTTGGATTGGCCTTGAATCTTGAATTCGATTTTTCTTTCTTTCTTGAGTTTTTTCCGGTTTTGGTTCTTCAGCCCCAGATCCTTTTGCGACCAATCCTCCCCCTTTCTCTGAATTGACCCAGCCATTTATAGTGGATGAAATAGGTCAACAAAACTTAGTAAATCTTCTTCTTTTGGGAGATTAAGATTTGATTTAATATAGAAATTTTCTAGTTTAATCACCAAATCAATTTTCAATCATGCCCTGCACGGTCCCTTCATCATGTGTATCATATTTCTTTTAGAAAGATTCACACATACAATCTTTCTTTATTTTAATCCAATTATTTCATACCTTTAATGATTTTTTTTTCTTTTTGTCTATATTTTTTATTTTTTCTTTTGATTAAAAACACCACAATAATAGTTAATAAAATGTAATCATAATAATTAGTAGTAAAAATAAAATAATAACATTAAAATACTAATAGAGTATATTTTTATTTAACTATAAGAAATCAAGTAATAAAAAATAATAATGATAAATAACAATGATTGAAACTAATAAATATGATAATTCTATTAAAACTAATTAATAATAGTTAATAATAAAAATGAATAAACCAAATATTAAAATTAATAATCAAACAAAAATTCGTAAGGCATATGATCAATTGTGAAACAGACTAGAACCTCGAAAACGGGATAGATGGCTGGGCTCAAGCACCTTCTAACCTTAACCCTCATTTTAAATCAGGATATTCTATAAGAACGCAGGTTTGACAATAGGAATGTCAAACCCCATGATTCTTAATTTTGATCCTTGATTAATTAAAAACATGAACTGACCGGGCAAATTTTGGGGTATGACAGCTGTCCCTGTTCAATCTTCTTAAACCTGAAGAGTCAGATAGGCACGTCTGCCTATCGTGATCTAAAGGTAGAAGATGATTGAACACTGAGAATACCCTAAAATTTGCACTTGTCGGGAAGGATTTTCTGCGGGAGATGGGCTTAGAGATGCCATCCAAGGTAAATACCCCTCTTTTTCTTGGATGTGAAGCAGATACTTTTGAAAGGGACCACTGTGTTTTGCTTGTAGCACGGCCTAAAAGGTAACCTGAATTTTATGCAATGTTATGATGCATGCGATGTATGATGCCATGAGCTTCTCAAAATAAATGAGAGCGTTGTATGCATATGCATTATGTATGAATGAGATATGCAATTGAATGATGCATGACTGTTAGTTATGTTGAAATCTTGAAGAAGATCACTGCCGAGGGACTAACGTGATAAACCCAATTGAAGAACTGTTTGAGAAACCTTGTGATCAGGAAAAATAAATCCCTATTTGTAAAGAGACGTAACTCTATATCACTGCCAAGGGACTAACGTGATAAGACATAACTTATTGCTGCTCAGAGACTAACGCAATAAGTCATGATTTGGATTGAAATTGAAATTGAAATTGAAATGAGTCTTGGTACTAACGTACCAACGAACTCGGTGCCATATCATCGCTAAAGGACTAACGTGATAAGACGTAACGCAAAGGTCACGATTTGGATTGAAATTGAAATTGAAATGAGTCTCGGTTACTAACATACCAAAGAACTCGGTGCCATATCATCGCTAAAAGACTAACGTGATAAGACGTAACGCAAAGGTCACGATTTGGATTGAAATTGAAATTGAAATGAGTCTCGGTTACTAACGTACCAAAGAACTCGGTGCCATATCATCGCTAAAGGACTAGCGTGATAAGACGTAACGCAAAGGTCACGATTTGGGTTGAAATTTGAAATTGAAATTGAAATGAGTCTTGGTTACTTACGTACCAAAGAACTCGGTGCCATATCATCGCTAAAGGATTAACGTGATAAGACGTAACACAAAGGTCACGATTTGGGTTGAAATTGAAATTGAAATGAGTCTTGGTTACTTACGTACCAAATAACTCGGTGCCATATCATCGCTAAAGTATTAACGTGATAAGACGTAACGCAAAGGTCACGATTTGGGTTGAAATTGAAATTGAAATGAGTCTTGATTACTTACGTACCAAAGAACTCAGTGTCATATCATTGTTAAAGGATTAACGTGATAAGACGTAACGCAAAGGTCACGATTTGGGTTGAAATTGAAATTGAAATTGAAATGAGTCTTGGTTACTTACGTACCAAAGAACTCGGTGCCATATCATCGCTAAAGGATTAACGTGATAAGACGTAACGCAAAGGTCACGATTTGGATTGAAATTGAAATTGAAATTGAAATGGGATTTGAATAGGGTTGGAATAGGATTGGAATAAGATTGGAAATAGAATTGAAATAGGATCGGAATAGGATTGGAAATAGGATTGGAAATAGGATTGGAAATAGGATTGAAATAGGATTGGAAATAGGATTGAAATAGGATTGGAATAGGATTGGAAATAGGATTATGTCTTAGAAAAGATTGGATAAATATTTTAAGAAGGCTACCTAGAAATGCATGATACGCCTTAAACAAGAGTGACCTAGATAGGCTGAGATGTGTCTTTAAACAAGATTCACCTAGAGAGGCTTTTAGAAAGGATATGGAATGTCTTAAACAAGATTAACCTAAAGGAGTTCCTGGAAAGGATATGAGAACGCCTTAAACAAGATTACCTAGATAGGTTATGATACGTTTTAAACAAAACTACCTAAAAAGGTTTCCGGAATGGATGCGAACATTTGTCTTAAAGAAGACTACCTTAAAAAGGTTCTTAGCAAAGGACGCAATTTGTCTTAAAGAAGACTACCTAAAAAGGTTCTGAGCGAAGGATAAGGAATGTCTTAAAGAAGACTGCCTGGAAAGGCTGAAGGATATGTCTTAAAAAGACTACCTAAAAAGGTTCTTGGAAAGGATGATGGATGCCTTAGAAAAAGGCCACCTAAAAGGTTCTTAGAATGTCTTAAAGAAGACTATTCGGAGAGGTTCCTGAAAAGGATGACAAATTATCTTAAAGAAGACTACCTGAAAAGGTACTTAGAAAACGAATGTCTTGGAGAAGACTACCTGAAAATAGGTACTTAGAAAAAGAATATCTTGAAGAAGACTACCTAAAAAGGTTCTTGGAAATGACGATGATTGTCTTAAAGAAGACTACCTAGAAATGTTCTTAGAAAGGATCGTAGAATTTGTCTTAAATAAGACTACCAAAAAAAGGTTCTTGGAAAAGGCGATGATTGTCTTAGATAAGACCACCTAGAAAGGTATGGTGTCTTGTATCAACCAAAATATGTAATGCATGAATGTTTTTGCATGATGCTCCAATGATGGGTTGTTGATAACCAAAGCGTATATAGTTTGCTAATGTTGTAAGGTTGTTGGATGCTAGCGCGATTTTCCAATACTTGTTTTTTGAACTTTGAAGATCGTAGTTAGGAGAAAGATTGATTCGAGGTTGCAAAGTATGAAGACGCATTTTCCTTTTGTTGTGCGTCTTATGGATTTGATATCCATTTCCCCAATATTTTGTGGGAAAGGATGCTTATGAAGGAAATGTCCTAGGAAATAACCTTGTCATATGCTTCGACGTTTAGATTGAAGGGTATGCCCTTGGTTTCCAGGATATGGAGGGTTATCCATAGTGTTCTATCCTTTTTTTGAATTTATCCTATGTTTGACATGCCCCTGATTGAGATTGCTTCGAGATGTAACCTAAGTCGATTGGACCTTAGGAAGAATGCCCCTAGTAAATAGGATGTTTGGTTGTATGCCCCTGTTTAGGAAAACCCTCTGGACGTGGTTTCCCCATTCAAGAGTCTTTATCAGAAATGATCGCCTTTGTGCTAAGTGTATATTCGTAGGTGGTGTTGTACCCTTTGAGAAGTAACTTCAATGCAATGCAAATGCAAGTTTTGAAATCGAGGTCCGTTATGAATTAAGACTGACTGATTAGAGATGAATGCTTGAAGAAGTGTAGTGATTAGCAATAGTTTTAACAAACTTTAGGAGTCAGTATAACAAATCCTGCTTAATATGCTTTCGTAGTTGACCTTGCCTCAATTAGGACTTTTAAATGTTATAACTTGGCCTGGTTCATGTTTTAAGAAACAATGGATATAAGGCTCAAAATTTATTTGACCCACCCTTTCTCCTTGATGTACTCCAAATCCTAAAAATTCGCTTAATCCAATGAATGCGCTTTGTTTGTAAGAGAATCGTTTTAGTTTCGATGTTGAGCAGAAAGCTTTAGTAAAGATCCAAGCATCGATGAAGAATGTGGTAGAGATCCAAGCATTATTGGGAAGCTTCGATGATTTAGCAGTCACAAGATTACCCTTGGTATTTCGTATTTTGTTTTGTTTTTATCCCTTATTTTTGCATGAACCAATTCCTTTGCATTTGATCCATCGGGATGCCCTAAATTTTGCCTAAGTCATTTGGTTTTGTTTTCATGGAATTTTCCGTTTTGACTTAGCGGGCGCTTTCTTCTTCTTTTTTTGAATACTCCTTTGGAAATATTGATCCTTGGATATTGAATGTTGTGACTGCCATATTGGTTTTGATTTGTAAGCTTCGACTTTGACACTTCCTTGATCTTGAATGATATATTGAGGAAGAAAGTGTTGTGGATATTATCTTCTATTGCCTCCTCAATCTTGGATGAACGCGAGGAGGAGAATATGCTTGAACCTTATGCTTGAACCTTATGCTTGAATCCTTGCTTGGATTGATTGATTCTCTTGACAACCAAAGTACGCCATTGAATTAATCGAAATCTACCCTGCCCCTGGTTGAAATCAAGGTTTATTTGAAAAGTAGAAACAAACTCCAACTCCTGGCTCGAGGGGGTGACGAGGGATTAACATCCTTATATCTCCACTGTTTGGGAATTGAAACTATGCTTGTACATCGTCGGTTCGGTCTTACCTTGAAAGCATATATTGAGATGGACTTAGTTATTTGTATTCGTCATTCTCCCTTAAGTTTGTTAATAATTGAAAGTCGAAATTGAAATAGAATAGAAGGGTGCGAGTGGAAAGTCGTAGTAGTGAGCGAATGAAGCGAATGAATTGATTTCAAAACATGCATGATTATTTTATTGAATTATTATTCAAAAGGTACAACGTTTTACATCAAATAACACTTTGTGATCGTAGAAGTTACAACTTGAAATGATAAACTTATTGATCCTAGAGGCAATCTCCTTTGTGAATCTGTTGACTTTGTTTTACTCCTTAGTTCGTGGACTTGTAGAAGTAAAAGGGTAATCGTGAATTCTCCTTGGGCACGTCGAATCTGTCGGGAATAAATTGTTAGCGGTGGGTTTTCGTCGTATCGGAATTTCATGAGTTTCCTTTGACTGAACCTTTTTTGCTTTTTCTAAGGATAGTATCACACCGTTCGCAATCCTCGGGGTTCGTAGATTGATAAAGGAAATGTAGGACCCTTTTGCCCTTTGGTGGGGAGTCAACATATGTCGCTTTCCCTCCATCGCAGTTACGCATCATTGTTCAGGATATTGCCCCCATTAGGACTATTCCTTGCCCCCCAGGTTATCGTAGAGCGTCTTTGTAAATTTGATGTGTTCTAAGATGAACCCCTTTATGGCTAGATACCCCTTGAGTGTATCTATGAGGGAACTCTTTCGTTGAACTAATCCTTGCTCGACGATAGCCTTTGTTGTATTTATGATCTTATTTCGAAAAAGGCATGAACACGTGGTTGGCATAGTGGAAGCCATCCTCTTTTTTGGTAGTAAGGCCGAGATCGTTCTCAATAACTTATCCTCCTTTCTCCATAGGTGATGATCTTCTTATCTCTTTGGGAGTGTTGGGAAACCGGCTAGCACGGTTAGTATGGAAGCAGGCGAAGATAGAAATGCAAATGTGAATGTAAATGTATGACTGCATGAAAATGCGAATGCACGCGTATGCAAAGGACTCCTTTATTTTTTGTATATTATGACTCCTTGTATGTAATGCAATGCGGAAGTGCGATAGATATAATCCTAAGGATAGCCTATGCGGATTTAGGGATAACATTAGACTCTAATGAGATACTTGCAAGCTAGATATTATGACACGTTAATAGGAATAGATTTGGGAGTGCATGGAAAGTAGCAGTTGATGACCGTTTAGGACAATCACCAAGTCTCATGACCTTCGAGAGGTCGTTCGACGTGTACTTACGAAGTTGTCCCTCGTGGGAAAGTTCTCGATGTGAAACGCAGCCTATCTAAGGACGATATTGGAGGGAATGAAATCCCTACAGGCTTAGGGATGAAAGATGTATAAATGGTAATTCAAAACCCTACGAGTTAGGGGATGCGCGGGAGCAAGCACGAGGTGACCGTTCAAGACACTCACTATATCTCATGGCCATCGAGAGTCCAATCGACATGCGTTAATAAAGATGTCCTTCGTGGGAAGGACACGTGGTTGTAAAAATACAAAGATGTAAAAGGAAAATCCCTACGGGCTAGGTAGTGCGTACGAGCAAGCATAGAGTGACCGTTCCAAACAGTCACTAGATCTCATGGCCATCGAGAGGCCAATCGACGTATGCGTACGAAGGACACGATTTTAAGAATAGGATCCCTATAGGCTAGGGAATGCGTAGAGGGAAACACGGGGTGACTATTCAATATAGTCACAAGGTCGCATGGCCATCGAGAGGCCAATCGACGTGCGTTAATAAAGATGTCATTCGCGGGAAGGACGCGTAGTTATAGAAATACAAGGATATAACAGGAAAGTCCCTACAGGCTAGGGAATACGTAGGGATACCTGAAAAATTGAAACGCATAGATACTCAAAGCATATAAATTGCAAACATATAATAAGCACATAAGCACAAAAGTCCTAGGTTCATAGGTTCGGCGTAGCGGCTTAAGGGAGCCTACCCTTTCAATTGGTATGTCCTAGACACGGGTCTCATGGGGTCGTTCGTAGCCTCCGAGACTTTTTGTCTCTTTGGATTTTAGAACAACTCATTTTATCCAATGAGGTTCAAATTTTTGGGGTAGGTTCTCGGAGAGATCAGCTGAATACAAAGTCCTGCCCTCAACAAGGTCAAGACTCGTATTGGACATTTCCGGATATTCAACCCACTCCGAGTGGAGTTATCAATGAGACTCGTAGGCGATTCAAGTCCCCCCTGATCTCAAGGATAACTCCCACACTTAGGTTTAACAACAATTTATATTATCCCAGAAGTACGGTAAAACAAATACGCAGTTAAATATATATTGAAATTACTGCAAAAGAAAATTACGGGAATTTAAGATAATAAATAAATCAATTAAATTAAATTTAAATACTAAAACTAACCTCAAAATCCAGCCGCTTATAATTCGAAAATATTGTAAAACAGTAATTAAATAAAAATTTAAATTACTTTAATTTAAGGCTGTAAATAAATAAATAAAATTAAATTTAAATATCTAAAACTAACCTCAAAATTCAGCCGCTTATAATTCGAAAATATTGTAAAACAGTAATTAAATAAAAATTTAAATTACTGTAATTTAAGGCTGTAAATAAATAAATAAAATCAAATTTAAATATTTAAAGAACTAACCTCAAATCCGGCTGCTTATAATTTAGACAATGCATTAAAGCAGCAAATATTTAAAATAAATATATATTTATTTAACTGACGTAAATAGATGGAAATGTAAATAAATAAAATAAAAATTTAAATATTTATAAAAATAAACAAACCCTAAAAATGGCGAATTAGCCAAACCCTAAAAAGTTTGCCAAAAACCTAAATAGTTTGCCACTAACCTAAACCCTTCCAAAACCTATAGGAGTATAGTAGTTCACCATTAAGTATATTCCCCAGCAGAGTCGCCAGCTGTAGCAACCTGCCCTAAAATTGAAGGTTTAGAGTCGCCACCTATTCTACCAAGGCGAATAGGAAACCTCGCGCAGTTAAGAGATCAGGGCAAGATACTATATTCAGGTCTAGGGAAGGTGTTAGGCACCCTTAACCCTTTCCTAAGATTTGCATTATAAAGCTAAGGTTTATGGCTAACATAAAGAAAGATGACAGACAGTTAATAGGGTTAAGGCAAATAATTATCATAATTAAAGGTTTGTAATTCAAAGAAATAAAATCGGGACAAAATGAGATTTATGGGGGAGGGGACTCGCCTTGTTGCCAAGTGCCTACGTACCTCCTTATGGAGGATCAGAGTCTACGTAGTCCGGGGACAGGGTTGTACGCCTTAGAATTTGATATGAAGTTGTTTGAAGGCTTTTTGAGTTGCCTTATCGTAGTTTTGGAAGTTGTGATTTGAAAGGCATTTTGAGTTGCCTGATTGAAAAGGATGAAAATCCGTAGTTTGACTTAAAGTGTTTTGAATGTTTTTTGATTTGAGCGTACAATCGTGATTTTAATTTGTACTATTAATCGCGATGATCAATAGGTTTGATCACCATAATTAACAGATTAATAAAAGCATCGCTAATTATTCTAATCGATTGGTTCGATTATCACCGTTAGCAAATTGATGTGTTTTAATAATTAATTATTGATTTTATCGTTATCCCTCATAATCGACATATTCGATTACAAATAATAACGAGTTTTTTTGAAAGGTGTGCTAATCATCGTAACCAATAGATTTGGTTAAAACCCTTTAGCAGAATGAGTTTATCTTGAATTATATTTTAATTAAATAATTAAATAATCGACTTATAGAATATTACCCATCGCGACCAATATGTTTAGTCGAAACGAATAATAAATTAAATCCTAAGATTTCGGCTAAAAAAGCTAATGGGATTGGACAAACCCTAATATCGTAGATAACCGTTATAGGGTTTTTGCGATTTATAATTAAAGTCAATTAAACAAATTGGGTCGACATAAACGGAATAATCGGGATAATCGGATAATCGAGAGATAATATAACCCTAAACCCTAATCATTAGCTAATCCTAATTTCATTATTCTAATTTTGATTAAATAAATTAATTAACTTAAATATAACTAATTGATCTAAATAATAAAAATAAAAAAATTATTGAAGAACCTGGTTTTGATTCTATACAGCGTGCCTGGGAAACTCCATGGTGCACCTGCATATTTATGTGCGTTGGATCTAACATTAAGATCATCCAAGGGTCTTCATTCGCGGGCGCATCGTAGTTGCTCGTGAGAGGACAGCACTGGATCTGCAGACTGAGATCATCCAAGGGTCTTCATTCGCGGGCGCATCGTAGTTACTCGTGAGAGGACAGCACTGGATCTACAGACAGACTATAGCATACACTTTATATAAAAAATAAAGCGTTGAGGGTAGGGTTCGAACCCAGACCCTCACGCTGATTGCTAACATACCTTCGCCAACTAAACCATTCGCTTTAGCTGATGTTTGGCTGGCGCCCGATCAATATACAGGTTAACTCGCCGTGAATAAATTTTAAAATCCGCGCCCAGCTTCCTTGTCTCCTTCGTTGATTTTCTGGAAAAAGTTGCAGACCCTTTGGCAACGCTTTTTCTATGTTGCCATAAACCTGCAAATTCGAACCTCATAATAAACACATAATAAATAAAATCCAAAGACATATTTCGACTCTAAATTACTCTCTGAATTCATTGGTGCCACTCTTTTGGTCCAATTTTGCCTCTAATGGAAACCCCCGAATTGAGACCTTCAAACCCCAACAATGGTGATTCTTAAAACCTGCACTTAAACACCAATCAAATTGCCCAAAAAGCTTGTGAACATCATCATGAATACAAATATACAACAAAAATCAATTTATAGTGCCTATATTGTGAGAATCGAATCAAACTTTGGGCCGAAAATCGTGACCCTGTTATGGCGATTCTGGGCGGTAGAGATGATTTGTGATGATCCAACATCGTTCAGAAAAGGCCAGGGAATACGTTTTGATCAATGGAAGCCCTTGGATTGGCCTTGAATCTTGAATTCGATTTTTCTTTCTTTCTTGAGTTTTTTACGGTTTTGGTTCTTCAGCCCCAGATCCTTTTGCGGCCAATCCTCCCCCTTTCTCTGAATTGACCCAGCCATTTATAGGGGATGAAATAGGTCAACAAAACTTAGTAAATCTTCTTCTTTTGGGAGATTAAGATTTGATTTAATATAGAAATTTTCTAGTTTAATCACCAAATCAATTTTCAATCATGCCCTGCACGGTCCCTTCATCATGTGTATCATATTTCTTTTAGAAAGATTCACACATACAATCTTTCTTTATTTTAATCTAATTATTTCATACCTTTAATGATTTTTTCTTTTTGTTTATATTTTTTATTTTTTCTTTTGATTAAAAACACCACAATAATAGTTAATAAAATGTAATCATAATAATTAGTAGTAACAATAAAATAATAACATTAAAATACTAATAGAGTATATTTTTATTTAACTATAAGAAATCAAGTATTAAAAAATAATAATGATAAATAACAATGATTGAAACTAATAAATATGATAATTCTATTAAAATTAATTAATAATAGTTAATAATAAAAATTATTAAACCAAATATTAAAATTAATAATCAAACAAAAAATCGTAAGGCATATGATCAATTGTGAAACAGACTAGAACCTCGAAAACGGGATAGATGGCTGGGCTCAAGCACCTTCTAACCTTAACCCTCATTTTAACTCAGGATATTCTATAAGAACGCATGTTTGACAATAGGAATGTCAAACCCCATGATTCTTAATTTTGATCCTTGATGAATTAAAAACATGAACTGACTGGGCAAATTTTGGGGTATGACAATAACTTGTAACAAGTTGTACTTCAGATAGTTCATCTTGCACTTCAGAACTTAACCAAGATATCATTCAGGACACAAATCCATACTAATATTCTTTAGAATGAACTTGAATCTATCTTCAGAAAGTGGTTTTGTGAAAATATCAGCCCATTGATGGTCTATATCAATAAAGTTTAAGCTTAATATCCCTTTTTTAATATAGTTCCCGATGAAATGATGCTTAATTTCTATGTGTTTAGCTTTAGAGTGAAGGATAGGATTTTTGGAAAGACATATAGCATAAGTATTATCAGAGAAAATAGGAATTTTACGCTCATAGATGTGATAATCTTCTAACTGACTCTTCATCCAAAGCATTTGAGTGCTACATCCTGCAGCAGCAACATATTCTGCTTCTGTAGTTGATAATGCAATGGTAGCTTGCTTTTTGCTATACCAGGAGATCAGATTATTTTCTAGAAACTGACAGCTTCCAGATGTACTTTTATGTTCTATTCTATCTCTAGGAAAATCAGCATCACAATAACCTACTAAGTTAAAGTCTTTGGATTTTCTGTAACATAGTCCAACATTAGTAGTACCTTTCAGATACCTTAGAATTCTCTTGACAGTAGACAAGTGTGATTCTCTAGGATCTGATTGGAATCTTGCACATAAACACACACTAAACAGAATATCAGGCCTATATGCAGTTAGGTATAGTAGCGATCCGATCATACCTCTGTAGAGCTTCTGACCTACCTTCTTACTTACCTCTTCTTTGCCTAAGATGAAAGTAGGATGTTGTAATACGATGAACTGAGTTTTAAAGAAAATGTTGCGGATAGCATGAGTCGCCACCGAATTTTATTTTATCCAATTTATAGAAAGGCTAAAAGAACAGAAAAAACCGTTTTGAAAGAGATTGAGTTCGGGGGGTAAGTTATACAAAGGGAAGGTTTAAAGCACCCTTTATATCCATGGTTATCCATGGGCTCTTAATTTCTTAGCCCACTTTGGTTTTAAAAAACGTTTGAAGTGTAGTGCGTGAGTGATTCATGGACTATTGACGTAAACCCTATTTTAATCAAGAGGCGAAATAAAAATAAAATGATATATAAACAAAAGAAATTAGAAACTTAGCTTTTTTTAATCTGGTAGGGCGCGTGGCTGAAGGATCTTTGATTAACCCTGAAAATTGGGCACGAAGAAGAGAAATATTAGTGCATTAAAGACCTCAACAATTATAACGTGGCAGATCAAAATTAAAATAGTAATAATTTAGGCAAACAAATAAAATGGGCGAAGCAAAAGGAAAATCCTGAATGGGCTAAAAGTTAACCAGAGTTAATAGAAGAAATAGGTAAAAACCTAGACTAGGGTTAATGGACAACACCTACCAGAATGAGATTCTTAGAGTTAGGGGCAAAGGTCAAAGAAATCCTAAGGTTAAAACCTACGGACTAAGGTTTAAAATTATACCAAAATTAATCTAGTAAAAACCTAAATCCTAATTTGAAATAATTGAAAAAAAGAATTATGTAAAACAAATAATTTTAATGTTTAAATAACAATTAAAAGTTATTTTGTAAAAAAAAGTCGAACATTCGATTAAATATCATAATTATATGATCTTTATTTATTTATATAATTTTTTAGAAAAAAAGAAAATAACTAATAATGATTTATAATTATTAAAACAATTGATATAAGAAATATGCAATTAATTATATATAAAAAAGGTTTAGAAATGTTAGATTTGGATCTTGTGTGGAGGCTTCATGATGGAGTACCATGGGGCTTCGCTTCTGTAGGCGTTGGATTTGTGATTAGAAGGATCTGGCGGCTGCGAGATGAAGTGCATCGTAGACATGGTTTGATGCGTTGCGTTAGATTGTCAAGGAACAACTTTGAATAAATATTTGTCGCGCCTGGGGTTCGAACTAGAGTTCTTCCAGTCACCTTGTTGTCCACTTTGCCAATCAGGCTATGCGTTTTAACTGTTAACAAAACAACCCAAATTAATAATATATAAATTAAACGGTAAATACCACAAGTCAAAGATCAGACGCGTGGGCCCCCCTGGATGTTTCGAATAGCCAATAGAAAGGAGAGAGGAAACTGTTGAATGTTTGAGTGGCGAATCAAACCCACTCGCGTGCTCCCAACGAGGCCAAGTGGACTGCGAATCATCTTCAACCTTGGAACACTATATTTGCTGCAAATTTGCTTCAAACCTGGCTGCCGTTTTGCTACAGTTTTACTGGTAGCTAAATCTGGAAACTTGAAACCTACAAAAAACGTAGCGAACAAAGAAACCAAACGTCCAGATCTTCTTAAAATTAACCCCTGAACACGAATATGGAATTCGTTTTGGCTAAAACATCTTGGAACCATGGATCCGAGAGGACTCACGACTCATGTCCTAACAATGGCTTTATGTGATACCTGCACTAAAGCTCCAAACTAATGGTTCAATCTTGTTCTAATCATCAACAGGAACTCTCACATGTAATTAGATTCCATTTAAACACACAAAATCGTGAGATACAAGATTCAAGAATATATGCAAATATGACAAACATGACATACGAGTTTCTATGTACAATCAAGCATGGCTAAGGATTCAAACCTTCGTTTTCTTACCTTTGGAGGTTGATAGGAAGCTCAGAATTGCTTGAGAACCCTTGGAATGACCTATGCCAATTTTCCAACTTTCTTGAAGTTCTTGAAGTTGCAAACCTTAGTGCTCTCTCTCCAAAATTTCGTCCTCCTTGCTTGAGAATGCATTGAATTATTCAGAATGGTGAGAATTAGGGTATAAGTTTGCTTGGAAATCAAGTTCCTGAGATTTGATGAAAATATGACAAAATACTTCTATTTTGGTCCAATTTTTATCTTCTCTTTCCAATCTCCTCTTGCACAAAATTTGGATCCAATATTTGACTTAATATTGATTGGAAAATAATTTAACATCATATCCTCCATATTTTCTATCATTTATTTAATTAATTTTGAATTTAAATCATTAAATTTCAAAATCAAATAAATAATAATGATAAAAGTAAAAGATTGGTCTCATGGGTCCCCAAGGTAATTTTCAGATTGCTCAAGAAATTGAAAAAAATATTCTCACCATCATTTATCATTTAATTATGATTATATTTAATTTTATTTGAAGTTAAACTGATTTAATTCAAATAAAAATGAAATAAAATCAAGAAATAAATGATAGTTGGTTAATGGTCCTCTTGTAAGCTTATGACCACGTGGGAGTTTCAAAATTAAAGGCCCATTGTTGAAAAATCCAAAATTTCTCACTTAGGGTTTCATGCCTTTCCCAAAAATTGCCCAACTTCTGGCATTCATAACTCTCTCAATTTTTATCATATGAAAGTGTTCTAGAACTTTTTGGAAAGCCCAAGATGTCCTTTACAATCCACTATGGAACATATTTTGCATTTGAGGATTTTATCTTGATGATATTGCTTCTGACAAAAAACTGCTTTTTGTGAGCTTCTAGAAGGACCTGTAATGTTTTCACTTATATCTCTTAGGCGGAAGCATTTCTTGACCTTGGGCCCAACATCAAAGTTGTAGAGAATTGAATTTCCTTGAGAATGAGCCTTGGTTGGAGAATTTCTGATAAAGCATGAGAGACTTATGTCCAGTCAAAGTTGGTTTGACTTTTAGTTCAAAACCCTAAATTAGTAACTTGGGTATTTGGTGATTTCTGAGCTTTCCTTGATGAATCATGATCGATCCTTGATCAAATGATGAATGTGTCTTCAAAATATTAATGTTGTCCAAAAATCAGGAGTTTTGACTGTGATTTGACCATAGTTGACTTTTAGGCCAAATTGGTCGACTATTGACCATTTGAGCCATTGAGTGGTCAATCCTTGGAATTGAAACCTGTATTTTGTCATGGAGATAGTTTGAAACATCATAAGCAATATGAGACACATTGGAGCCTTTGATTCATTGATTTTCTTTAGAGAATTCAAAACCCTAATTCCTTGAGCCCTTGTTTAGGAGAATGTGCCTTTGAGTCTTGAGTTTTGATATGAGCTTGGGAAGTAAAACGAGATGGGAAAATTTTGGCGTATGACAGCTGCCCCTGTTCAATCTTTTTAAACTTGAAGATGTAGATTGGCCTGGGTGCCTGTTGGAATCTGAAGGTGGAAGAGGATTGAACACTAGAATACCCAGGAAATTTGCCCTTGCCGAGATAGGGTCTTTTCGTAGGAGATGGGCTTAAAGATGCCATCCAGGCAGAGTATTGTCGGAGATGGGCTTACAGATGCCACCCAGATGTTGATAGACTTGATTGAGATGGGCTTAAAGATGCCATCCAGCTTGTTAGACTTGAGAGTCAGAATACGTTGTACGTTAGATTGTATCTGAAGGATATACTTAGGATGAGTCGTACGTTAGACTGAAATATGGGTCGTGCATTAGACCGGATCCAATTTGCATCAGTAGATGTCTGGAAAGTCGTGTGTTAGGCTGAAGGACGGGTCGTGCGTTAGACCAGATCCAATTTGCATTTGATAAATGTCTGGAAAGCCGTGCGTTAGGCTGGATGATGGGTCGTGCGTTAGACCGGATCCAATTTGCATCGGTGGATGTCTGGAAAGCCGTGCGTTAGGCTGAAGGATGGGTCGTGCGTTAGACCGGATCCAATTTGCATCGGTAGATGTCTAGAAAGCCGTGCGTTAGGATGAAGGATGGGTCGTGCGTTAGACTGGATCCAATTTGCATCGGTAGATGTCTGGAAAGCCGTGCGTTAGGCTGAAGGATGTGTCGTGCGTTAGACCGGATCCAATTTGTTGTCAGAAAGAGTCGTGTGTTAGGCTTTGCCTTTGAATGGGTTTCAGATTTGAATTATTGCGTTGACTATCTTTGTAATGTACCTGTAAGATAATATTCACTTGGTAACAGTGTCATTTTTATGCAATGTTTATGATGCATGTAATGAATAAGATGACATTCTCAAAATAAATGAGAAGCTTGCATGTTATGTATGAATTTATTATGAGGTAATGTACTCAATGTATGAATATGTTTATGATATATGATGTATGAATATGATTTATCCTGTCTTGATTTGAGAAAATAAATCTCTGTGTCGTTGTGATTTTATTGTCTGATTTTGTTTTGAAGATGCTCAGCTGGGGATTTTTGGCTTCTGCTTGGGGATGAGAGCCATTTAAATTATTGATCTTGATGTACCCTGACTGGAGATAAGAGAGATGAATAAATTTGTTTGGAGAAGAGAAAAGAGTCGGGGAATCGGCAGTGTTGAAGATATAAAACTCCGTCGAGGAACTAAGTCTTTGTTGGGACGAGAACATTTGAAGGTATCTTCTTAATGATTGCTCTGTGGGGATATGATCCTGTGAAACCGGCTTTGTGGGAAGATATGGATGTCTTGAACATTGCCCCCAGTGATTATAGCACTTGCCATTCCTGGAATCGTATTGATTGGAAAACACCAGTGAATATTGATCGAGGTGTTGAACATGCCTTGCATAGCTTTGCCCCAACTATTAGGTAATTTGAAGAGATTCGCCTTGCGAGGACCTTATGAGATGCGTATTATGGGTGACATGCCCCTTGTGCTTAGTATGATGCCCCTGACTGATCGGGAAATAGCTTCAGACCCACTTGGGTGCATGCCCCTGATTGTTTGACGTTTCTGAGTGATTCTCTTAATCTTGACCTGATTGCCTCAGATTGACTGGTCGAAGCATGTCATGCCCCTTGTATTCATTGACTTCTAATCAACTAAGTCAGGTATAAGAGATGTTACTACCGAGATAGTTTCGTCTGTCGGGATGACTTTTAATCATTAGTTGTACCCTGTGCAGATTCTTTCTGATGCTAACACTTGAAATTATGTAGCAGAATATGTTTAATAATGAATTCATGAGATGCAATGCATATATCTGTCTTGAGTTTTTTGGAAAACATTAAAACAGGAGATGTAAAAGCGTGATGTTTATAAAAACGTGATGTTTGTAAAAACAGGATATCAACTCAGCATTTATGGCAAATCTTAAGGAGTCAGGATACCTTTTTTGGTGACAGTATGCTTTCGAATTAACCATGCTTCAGTTAGGACTTTCAAGGGTTGTAACGTGGTTAGGCTCACGGTTTAAGAAACAAAGGATAATGGCTCAAAGTTTATTTGTACCCATCCCAATCTCCATGATGTTCTTCAATCCTATGCTCAGTTAACTTTGCGTTTAAATTCTAGCAGAGCTTGAAGTCGTAACATTGACATTTGATGATGGTTTAAGTACCGGAAGTTTATTTGGACAGACAGTCATCCTTTTTGTAATGTTTTCTTTTGTCGAGGATTTGTAGTGACCTCTTTTTTTTGACTTTGTTATCCATAACTTTTGCCTGAACTGTTTATTTTGAGATTACAGTCAGTGGGATGTTTCGCTTTTTTTTTGTGGATATTGACTGCCTGACTTAATGGTTGCAGGAGCCCATCGGCTAATATAATTGAGTTAACTAAGTTACTACCCTGCCCCAGGTTATGATTAAAGGGTTTCAATTTGCACGTGAAAGAAAACTCATACTCCTTAGGCTCAAAGGGGTTGGCGAGGGATTAACATCCTTATATCTCCACTGTTTAGGAATTGAAACAATGCCTGTACATCGTCAGCATAGTCCGTTCAAAAGCACACTGTATGAAGTTGCGGTATCGTTTTCGTCATCCTCCCTCAAAAGACTTACGGCTTAGCAGAAGTTGAACATCACAACATAAAAAAAGTAAAGACACGATTTAAATGAGTGAAAGCGAAGTAATTTATTCAAGACAAACATATGCAATGCACTGATGATGATTATTGAAGCAGATAATGTCTATCATAAGTCGAATGTTTAAACAAACAGAAAAGAAAAATTGCAAATAAAAGTAAATCTAATGATTCGAAAGACATCCTTCTAGCCATCCATATCATCAGCAGTCTTGTTGTGATTAGGCATGGGAGCAATGATCACTACAGGAGTCTTGGGATGGTTGAACTCAATTTCACCAACACCGATCATATCTTGAATCTTGTTCCTCAGCGTCCAGAAATTATTTGTATCGTGACCAGGGCTACCAGAGTGGTATACACATCTTGCACTGGGATTATAACCGCGAGCGGTAGTACTAGGATTCTTAGGAGGATCCTTTAAAGTAATCAACTCTGACTTCAGAAAGTATTGTAATGCCTGAGCCAGTGACATATTGATCTTTGTGAACTGATGCTTAGGTGCATCTAGCTTACGTCGTTGTTGTGGAATTGGTGTAGAGATCTGAATTTCCCCCACGGATTGGTTGCGTTAATTACGACCTTTCCAATTGTACACAGCATTAGCCATATGAGGTTCCTCAGGTAAGTTGAAGTCAATGATCTTGTCATCAATGAGGTCTTGAATCTTGTGCTTCAATTGCCAACAATCCTCTGTATCATGACCAGGACTATTCGAATGATAAGCACATCTCGCATGGTACTTGTACCCAGGAGCAGGATTGGTAGGAACTGAATATGTAGGCAAAAGAGGTATCAAGTTTTGATTGAGCAGTTGTTGTAGAACTTTAGACAGCGGTATGTGTAACAGAGTAAATGACCGCTTAGGCTTGGATTTCCGATTGTCTTTACTAGCTTGATGCTTATGTTGATCCTTCTCTTTCTCGATCAGAGGTGCCTTCAATTCTTCTTTCCCCTTGGCCAAGTTAAGGATCAGCTCTTGGAACTGGTTGTTTTGAACCTGAAGATTCTTGACTGATTGCTCGAGATCCATGATGCTGAAACGAACAACGAGGAAGGATGAGAGACCTATTGTAAGAAACCTGATATGCAATGTTATGAATGCGGATGCAATGTTTTCAAGGAACTTTAGAAAATTTAGTTAGCAACATTGGAAAATGATTTGGTCGCATCTTTATTTGAAGAACTCTGATTCTTGGATGTTCTTCTATGGGAATCAAGCTCACCATATCCAGTGGGTCATAGCCTCTGATTCGGGATACCTCTGAATTTGAAAGTATATGGCTAGAGGAAAGTAAATCCCCTTGCCCCTTGATAGGCACGGTGCCTCTGAATTAGAAGGTACGTGGCCAGAGGAAAATAAATCCTCTTGCCCCTTGATAGGAATTCAGTCCTTGATAAGAACACCTGAAATTGTGCGCCCTAAATTCCTAATATCCTTGAAAGGGTTAGTTAACATGTTATGTTATGATGTTATGATGTCATGATGTTATGTGAATGCAGTGCATCAAGCAAAGCGTAAGATAGTAGGGACAAATAAGTCCTACAAGCAAAACCTGCAAGGAAATAGAAGGGTTAGTAGCACACACAAGCAAGTCACACAAGTGTCTTTAGGTTTAGAAGCTTGCATGAAGTTCGTAGGTAAGTACTCTCCCCACTGAAGTTTAGTGGTTCAACCTGTCCTAGAATAGTAACCGGGTTCTATGGTGCTCATATCCCTGATCTTTCTCAGGGGCATTGTCTCAACATGGCGCTCGATCGGCCAACCGAAAGCATCCCTAGAGTCCAATCTCAATGAGTGTAGCATCGAGTATCAACCGGATTCAGTCAGGAATCCAAAGCCAGCTATCTCGCTACTTCCTATAAGCCAAAGTCAAGTTCAACTAAGGTTCTAAGGGCGAATTAGTGCTTATGACACCACGCGGTAGCCAAATGTCTCCTCGATCATATTCAAGGGCCATCAAGACAAACCAAAGCGTCGCACTAACGGTGGCCACCAGTTCAACCATAACGATACATGTCGTACAGCCTCTCTGGTCTAATGCCACATACCTAAGGTACACTAGATCTGGGTGTAGGATCTTTCACACAACTGAATGCCCAAAACAACCTTTAAGATAAATCAAACAAATCAAACAAGTGAAAACATTTAAGTGAATCCTAAACTTTAAGGTAACCCCTCTTTTATTCGAAAAATCCCCAGCAGAGTCGCCAGTTCTGTAATACGCTGAACTGACTTTTAAAGAAAATGTTACGGATAACATGAGTCGCCACCGACTTTTATTTTATCCAATTTATAGAAAGGCTAAAAGAACAGAAAAAAACCTTTTTGAAAGAGATTGAGTTCGGGGGGTAAGTTATACAAAAGGAAGGTTTAAAGCACCCTTTGTATCCATGGTTATCCATGGGCTCTTAATTGCTTAGCTCACTTTTGTTTTAAAAAAGGTTTGAAGTGTAGTGCGTGAATAGTAAAAACTTTGAAGAAGAACTTTAGCTTGTAAATAAGCGTAGTCTTTTTTAATTTGATTTGAAAAAAGAGCGGGAAAAGATTTTGAATTTAGAGCAAGCAATTAGTAGCAACTACCATAAGTTTTAAAATTTGTTCTTTTAGCTTTTCAGGGCTATCCATACCATAGGAGGGTAGGAAGTCCTTTTATTGGATGTTAAGGGTCATCGAGAAATCATCGTTCGCCATAAAAATGTCCCTACCATATAGAGGGTAGGTAGTCTTTAGGGAAGGATAGAATAGTCATTAATTTTTTAGGCATCATGCGAGGATACCTTAGCAATTGGGACAATCATCTTTTACCGAGGCAACTTCGAGGGACTAGATGATTTTCAATCTCTTTAGGCAACCTTGCTTTAGGTATCCTCGGAATCGAGGGACTTGACTATTATTTAGTGTAATTAGAGGCAACAGAATCATAAGGCAACAGGCAACAAAGGCAACAAGAGGGATTACCCTAAAGGTGTGTGGGTGCACAATCACGTGATTCAATTCGATGATATTATCTTGTAATTAGTGACCTAAGTTATTTAACAGGCTTGCACTCCCTAGGATTACTAACCACGACAGAAAATAAACAGTTAAAATCCTACGCTATTACAATAAACACCTGCGGGGAAAGGGAAATAAAAGGCAGAAAATAAGAGGGAACAATAATTAGTATAAACATCTTTGAAAGCCTTGATCTTCCTCGAACCTTGATCAACTCTGAAAATGAAAAGGAAAATAAATAAGAGTTAGTGTATGAGTGATTCATGGACTATTGAATTGAACCCTATTTTAATCAAGAGGCAAAATAAAAATAAAATGATATTTAAACAAAAGAAATTAGAAACTTAGCTTTTTTTAATCTGGTAGGGCGCGTGGCTGAAGGATCTTTGATTAACCCTGAAAATTGGGCACGAAGAAGAGAAAAATTAGTGCATTAAAGACCTCAACAATTATAACGTGGCAGATCAAAATTAAAATAGTAATAATTTAGGCAAACAAATAAAATGGGCGAAGCAAAAGGAAAATCCTGAATGGGCTAAAAGTTAACCAGAGTTAATAGAAGAAATAGGTAAAAACCTAGACTAGGGTTAATGGACAACACCTACCAGAATGAGATTCTTAGAGTTAGGGGCAAAGGTCAAAGAAATCCTAAGGTTAAAACCTACGGACTAAGGTTTAAAATTATACCAAAATTAATCTAGTAAAAACCTAAATCCTAATTTGAAATAATTGAAAAAAAGAATTATGTAAAACAAATAATTCTAATGTTTAAATAACAATTAAAAGTTATTTTGTAAAAAAAGTCAAACATTCGATTAAATATCATAATTATATGATCTTTATTTATTTATATAATGTTTTAGAAAAAAAGAAAATAACTAATAATGATTTATAATTATTAAAACAATTGATATAAGAAATATGCAATTAATTATACATAAAAAAGGTTTAGAAATCTTAGATCTGGATCTTGTGTGGAGGCTTCATGATGGAGTACCATGGGGCTTCGCTTCTGTAGGCGTTGGATTTGTGATTAGAAGGATCTGGCGGCTGCGAGATGAAGTGCATCGTAGACGTGGTTTAATGCGTTGCGTTAGATTGTCAAGGAACAACTTTGAAAGAATATTTGTCGCGCCTGGGGTTCGAACCAGAGTTCTTCCAGTCACCTTGTTGTCCACTTTGCCAATCAGGCTATGCGTTTTAACTGTTAACAAAACAACCCAAATTAATAAAATACAAATTAAACGGTAAATACGACAAGTCAAAGATCAGACGCGTGGGCCCCCCTGGATGTTTCGAATAGCCAATAGAAAGGAGAGAGGAAACTGCTGAATGTTTGAGTGGCGAATCAAATCCACTCGCGTGCTCCCAACGAGGCCAGGTGGAACGTGGATCATCTTCAACCTTTGAACACTATATTTGCTGCGAATTTGCTTCAAACCTGGCTGCCGTTTTGCTACAGTTTTACTGGTAGCTAAATCTGGAAACTTGAAACCTACAAAAAACGTAGCGAACAAAGAAACCAAACGTCCAGATCTTCTTAAAATTAACCCCTGAACACGAATATGGAATTCATTTTGTCTAAAACGTCTTGGAACCATGGATCAGAGAGGACTCACGACTCATGCCTAACAATGGCTTTATGTGATACCTGCACTAAAGATCCAAACTAATGGTTCAGTCTTGTTCTAGTCATCAACAGGAACTCTCACATGTAATTAGATTTTATTTAAACACACAAAATCGTGAGATACAAGATTCAAGAATATATGCAAATATGACAAACATGACATACGAGTTTCTATGTACAATCAAGCATGGCTAAGGATTCAAACCTTCGTTTTCTTACCTTTGGAGGTTGATAGGAAGCTCAGAATTGCTTGAGAACCCTTGGAATGACCTATGCCAATTTTCCAACTTTCTTGAAGTTCTTGAAGTTGCAAACCTTAGTGCTCTCTCTCCAAAATTTCGTCCTCCTTGCTTGAGAATGCATTGAATTATTCATAATGGTGAGAATTAGGGTATAAGTTTGCTTGGAAATCAAGTTCCTGAGATTTGATGAAAATATGAAAAAATACTTCTATTTTGGTCCAATTTTTATCTTCTCTTTCCAATCTCCTCTTGCACAAAATTTGGATCCAATATTTGACTTAATATTGATTGGAAAATAATTTAACATCATATCCTCCATATTTTCTATCATTTATTTAATTAATTGTGAATTTAAATCATTAAATTTCAAAATCAAATAAATAATAATGATAAAAGTAAAAGATTGGTCTCATGGGTCCCCAAGGTAATTTTCAGATTGCTCAAGAAATTGAAAAAAATATTCTCACCATCATTTATCATTTAATTATGATTATATTTAATTTTATTTGAATTTTAAGTGATTTAATTCAAATAAAAATGAAATAAAATCAAGAAATAAAGGATAGTTGGTTAATGGGCCTCTTGTAAGCTTATGACCACGTGGGAGTTTCAAAATTAAAGGCCCATTGTTGAAAAATCCAAAATTCCTCACTTAGGGTTTCATGCCTTTCCCAAAAATTACCCAAATTCTGGCATTCATAACTCTCTCAATTTTTATCATATGAAAGTGTTCTAGGACTTTTTGGAAAGCCCAAGATGTCCTCTACAATCCACTTTGTAACATATTTTGCATTTGAGGATTTTATCTTGATGATATGGCTTCTGACAAAAACTGCTTTTTGTGAGCTTCTAGAAGGACCTGTAATGTTTTGACTTATATCTCTTAGGCGAAAGCATTTCTTGACCTTGGGCCCAACATCAAAGTTGTAGAGAATTTAATTTCCTTGAGAATGATCCTTGGTTGGAGAATTTCTGATAAAGCATGTGAGACTTATGGCCAGTCAAAGTTGGTTTGACTTTTAGTTCAAAACCCTAAATTAGTAACTTGGGTATTTGGTGATTTCTGAGCTTTCCTTGATGAATCATGATCGATCCTTGATCAAATTATGAATGTGTCTTCAAAATATTAATGTTGACCAAAAATCAGGAGTTTTGACTGTGATTTGACCATAGTTGACTTTTAGGCTAAATTGGTCGACTGTTGACCATTTGAGCCATTGAGTGGTCAATCCTTGGAATTGAAACCTGTATTTTGTCATGGAGATAGTTTGAAACATCATAAGCCATATGAGATACGTTGGAGCCTTTGATTCATTGATTTTCTTCAGAGAATTCAAAACCCTAATTCCTTGAGCCCTTGTTTAGGAGAATTTGCCTTTGAGTCTTGAGTTTTGATATGAGCTTGGGAAGTAAAACGAGATGGGCAAATTTTGGGGTATGACAAATGCATTGGTGTTTTTGCTTCTTTACTTTCTGATAATTTGAATTTCTTCAGAAGTTCTTTGACATATTTTGCTTGATGAATGTAAGTGTCTTCAGAAGTTTGGTTTATTTTAATTCCCATAAAGAATTTAAGCTCACCCATCATGCTCATTTCAAATTCTTCCTGCATAAACTTAGCAAATTATTTTCCAAGAGAGATATTAGAAGTTCCAAAGATAATATCATCCACATATATTTGACAAATTAAGATATCATTTTTTAATGATTTACGAAAGAGTGTTGTATCAAATTTCCCTCTTGTGAAAACTTTATCTAGGAGCAATGAACTAAGTCGTTCACACCAAGCTCTGGGAGCTTGTTTTAAACCATATAAAGATTTCTTTAATTTTAAAACATGTTCAGGATATATAGAATCTTCAAAACCAGGGGGTTGATGAACATACACCTCTTCTTCAATGTAACCATTTAAAAATGCACTTTTAACATCCATTTGATAGTGTTATGTTAAATTGAGCAGCATAGGCAATTAATAATCTAATTGACTATAACCTAGCGACTCGGGAAAAGGTTTCATTATAGTCAATACCTTCTTGCTGACTGTACCCTTGAGAAACCAGTTGTGCCTTGTTTCTGATGACTTCTCCTTGCTCGTTCATTTTCTTTCTGAGTACCCACTTTGTTCCAATAATGTTGAATCCTTCGGGTCTTGGAACAAGATCCCATGCATCATTACTAGTGAATTTATTTAGTTCTTCATACATAGAAATAATCCAATATGTGTATTGAAGAGCTTCATCTACTGAGGTTGGCTCAATCATTGACACTAATCCAAATAAAGAATTTTCATTATTTCTTGGGAAAGCTCTAGTTCTGATAGGATCATCTTTCTTGACAAGGATAACATCTTCTGAATGATGTGTAGTTAGTCTTGCAAATCTTTTATGAGGATTCTCTTCAGATAGTCTCATGTTCTCCGTGGTTGATGTGATTTCTCTTCAGTTAGTCTTGTAAAGTTCTGTTTTTACGTTCTACAGCCTCATTCTGTTGAGGTGTCCTAGGACAGGAGAAATTGTGAGAGATTCCATTTTCTTTGAAGAACTTCTCAAAGAGATGATTCTCAAATTCTCATCCATGATCACTTCTAACCTTAATGATTTTAGATTCTTTTTCATTTTGTATTTGATTACATAAATCAAAAAATTAAGTATGTGTTTCATCTTTATGTTTTAAGAATTTTACCCATGTCCACCTGCTGTAGTCATCTATGATGACCAATCCATATTTCTTACCTCTTATTGATGCATTTTTCACTGGACCAAATAAATCAATATGTAGAAGTTCTAAAGGTCTGGAAGAAGAAATAACATTTTTTAGATTTGAAAGAGGATTTTGAGAACATTCCCTTCTGACATGCTTCACAAAGAGCATCTGAGTTGAACTTTAGATTGGGGAGTCCTCTTACCAAATTGAGTTTGTTGAGTTGAGATAATCTCCTCAGGCTAACATGTCCCAATCTTCTGTGCCAAACCCATTGCTCATCATTTACAGATAAAAGAAAAGTTACTTTCTGAGATTTTAGATCAGAAAGAGCAATCTTATAAATGTTATTCTTTCTCTTACCAGTAAAAAGAATTGATCCGTCTTTCTGACTTACGGCCTTGCAAGACTTTTAATTAAAGACTATATCATAACCATTATCACTTAATTGACTAATAGACAACAAATTATGAGCTAATTCTTCAACAAGTAAAACATTAGTTATAGAGGGAGAGTTACCATTACCAATAGTTCCTGAACCAATGATCTTTCCCTTTTGGTTCCCTCCAAATCTAATGTCTCCGCCAGATTTAAGTTCCAAGCTTTGGAACATAGACCTTCTTCCCGTCATGTGACGCAAGCATCCAGAGTCCAGATTTAAGTTCCTAAGGGAATATGCAACATAGATCATTTTCTTCTTAGGTACCCATATCTTTTTAGGTCCTTTGATGTTAGTGTGCCTGAAGCTTTGTTTTTAGCTTAGGTCTAGCACAATAATTTTCAGAGTAGGATGTATATTTGATGTCATGAGTGTGACCATAGTTAAAATGTGTGTGCAGAGGTTTCTATTTTATCTCCATATCATCAACCGATTTAGGTAGATATGGTTCCTTACCCTTAGGTGTTTTGTAGCCAATTCCAGTTCGATTGCTTCTACTAACACCATAAATCATTGAGGCTATTTTGCTTCTGTTTATGCTTCTAACAAGAAATTTTTGAAAACTATCATCATATTCTTTTGGAATATCAGATTTTAAAATATTGTCTGACTTAAGGGCTTTTGTTTCCCTTTCCTCTATGAGTTGTATATTGTTATCTTTAAGTTCAATATTTTCTTGTTTAAGTTTCTTTGTTTCAGCTAACAATTCATTCTTTAGCCTTTTAAATCTTGTTCTTAATTTATTGTGTCTTTCTAAAAGTTATGATAAACTTTCTTCAAGCTCTTTTCTAGTGAGTTCAGAAAATACCTCATTTGTTTCAGCTTCATAGTCTGAGTCATTTTCTTTGGTGGACATGAATGCTATGTTGACATGTTCATCTTTTGAGTTGTATTCTTCTTCAGATGATTCAGAGTCATCCCAGGTAGCCATCAGACTTTTCTTTCTTTCAAATCTTTTCTTAGGCCTTTCTTTTTGCAGTTTAGGACATTTACTTTTGAAGTGTCTTGGTTCATTGCATTCATAGCACACATTGCTTCTTCTGCTTGTCCTTTTGTATTCAGAGGTTTCTCCTTTGTATTCTGGTCTTCTGAATTTTCTGAACTTCCTTTGCTTGCTCCTCCAGAGTTTATTTACTCTTTTGGATAGAAGAGACAACTCATCTTCTTCCTCTAATTCGGACTCACTTGAGCATTCTTCCTTAGCCTGCAGAGCAATAGTTTCAGATTTTTTAACAGATTTAAGAGCTATAGTCTTACCTTTCTGTCGCACCCAATTTTTGACCCGCTTATTTCATTCATTTAGGCATGCCGCATTTTAATTCATCATTTTATATTTCTCATTCAAAAATCACAAAAAATATGGTTAACATCTTTTTGATTGTAATTCTTTTTTAGTCGAAGTTTTTTTAATCTAATAGTAATATATATTTTGGTTTGATTTTAATTTTAATTCAATTTGAATTAATATTAAAATAAAAATCAAATTAATTATTATTTTTTATTTTTATTTTATTTTTATTTTTATTATTCTTCTATTTTTGTATAATTTACAAGTGGCCTTTTATCATCATTATTATTATTGTCTTTGTTTTCTTGTTTTATGTCCAAATAAGAAAGGGATCGTTAGGACCACAACACGGTTTATGCAATATCAGTAACAAAGACTTGCTGCTCCACTAGTTGCTATTATCCCATGCCAAACAAGTCCCTCCAAAACTCTGCAACTTGCTGCATATAAATGCCAAAGTATTCCCAAAATGATCAAGGCCAAACCTGCATCCAAAAAGCACAAAAAACAGTTAATCAATGTGTTTAAATTGACCCCAATTTCCCCCCAAAACCTCTCAAATTCATCTATAAAAAGACAGCAGTGATACAATGAAAGGGAGGTGGAAACGCTAAAAAAAGAGAATCATACTTCTGCCCAGTAAAAAACCTCACTGCAAAAATCACCATAATAAACAAACTTCACAGCAAAACCGAAGCTCACCATCCTATTGAACTAAAACCTCACGTTTCAATCGCATTATCCTCCCAAAACTCTCACAGACCGATACACAAACAGCCTTCCACATACACTCCATCGACTCACTTCTGCAAAACCTTGTGAGGGGATTCTTGGGTAAAAGAACATATAACTGTCTTATTATAAGAAGCTTTCCTCAGTAGGTCCTGTTATCCATTTACATTTATCATTTTAATTCATGCTTTGTATAACCTCATGTTGCATTCCATATCATATGACATTGCATCATTCCTACATGAAAAAATAAAAAATTCATGCATCTGCATTCATGCATTCAAGCTGTCAATAAAATACTCATTTCATCTGTCTTCACCCTCAAGTGGTCTGTCTACCGTCAAGTTGATTCTTCAACACATTGAACTGGAGGCATGAACCTGGAGACTATGGAAGAACTTCAACGAGTCCAATATTTGCTAATAATAGAAGTTATCCAATTGAAGAGCCAATATATCAGACAAGGCAGCTCATCCTCGTCACTGATTATTTCACTAGGCCATGTTTCCTTACTGTTTGCAATTTCCTTGTTTGTACTGTGTGCTGCATTGAATGTTATTTGTTTCAAAATGTTAATTTTAATAAAATGAGCATTGCATATTTGAATAAATCCATTTACATCCACTATGTGCTTCTTTATGTTTTATCTTTAAAAAAAAAACAAATATATATCTCTTCTTCATTTTCTTTATCAAGCTTTTGTGTATGCAAAGATTGGAGGGAGGATGATGAAAACGAAATACCCAAATTGTTGAATTGTATGCTTTCAAATAAAACTTTGCTGATGATGTAAAGGCATTATTTCAATTCCCAAACACTAGAGAAATAAGGAAGTTAATCCCTAGTCAACCCTTTTGAGCCTAGAAGTTGATGTTTCTTTCTATATTAAAATAACCCGCAATATTAACCTGGGGCAGGGTAGTTCTCAGTTAATTTGGTTGTGCATTCAAATACAAGAGAATCATTCAAGACACCTTTCAATAAGGGTTTCAGTCAAAAGTGACCAAGATGGTTATCATTAACCATTATCAAGGCAGTCACTATCTTTCCAATATCAAAAAATATATATTTCAAAGGAAAAAGCTCGCTAAGTCAAAACCTACGAAGGAGACTTAGGCAAAACTGGGGCATCCCGCTGGCTGTAATCTCAAATGAAAACAGTTCAGGCAAAAGTTAGGGATATAAAGCTAAAAAGAGAAGTCAATAAATTTATTGAACAACAATAAAACATTGTGACTATCAAAAGGAAGAAGTGACTGCCATCTCAAAGATTCCCTTGGTCTTTAAACCATCATCATTATCATAGGTGCAATTCCAAAGCCTCCTGGAACCTTAATGCATGATTTGAGTTAACTGAGCGTAGGATTGGAATATCATCGCGGAGAATAGGGTGGGCACAAATATATTTTGAGCTTATATCCTTTGTTTCTAAAAACCGTGAACCAAGCCACGTTACAACCTTCAAAAGACCTAATTGAAGCAAGGTTTATTTTGAAAGCATACTACAACAAGGTTGCGTTAACCTGACTCCTAAAGATCTTTGCAATTCGTTTGTTTTACCATATCTTTTGCTTTATCCATCACTTTGAATGTCTAGAATTCATTTGCTTTACATCAATAATATCATTCCTAAATGACTTTGATTTCAAAATATGCTTTGAGCGTTGCATTAAAATTACCATTTTGAATGAACATTTTATTTGCAAGTACTCATCTTTCAAGAAAGTTCAAACAGTCGAGAAACTTGATCAGTGATCCTATCAAGAGCACGTTACTTCGAGATCCTGTTGTTCAAGATTTATACCGGGGCAAGCATTCCCAACATTCATTTCAAGGATTGAAGCAACGATCAGATAACAATCAGCCAGTCAGGGACAATCTCCTTCAGTGATCCCCAAGCAGTTTATCAGTCCTTCTCAAAAGGATCACCAGGGTGACAAAACCATGTGAGCATTGTTCTTGTGTTGAGGAATCGAAGTCTCAATCTTCCCTCACAAAAGAGTTTACCTCAGTTGTCACAACCAATTGCATTACATTGATCATTCACATATCATGCATAGAAAATTCAATATCATGCATCGAAATAAAATTCATACTCATTTGCATTCTTTCAAGGTCCCGTTGTTATCAACACTTTATCTTGTTATCAAAGCCCAACTTACTTGGCACCTATCAAAACAGACGTTTGTCATTTATGTCTCCTCTTCATCCATTGCTATTCTTGGATGTATAATTGTTTCTTTTCATCCAAAGCTACTCTTGGATTTGTAATTGCTTCTCTTTGTCCAATGCTACTATCGGATGCCTTTCTGTTTCTCTTTATCCAAAGCTACTCTTGGATTTGTATTTGTTTCTCTTTGTCCAAAGCTACTGTTGGACATGTTGTTTTTCACCTTTTATCCAAAGCTACTGTTGGATATCACAATCCCTAGTAAAGTGTTATTCAAAGCTACTGTTGAATGATCTTTATATCTCTGAGCGGGAAATATCATTCTTTTCTCATCCGAAGCCACTCTTGGATGTTCTTGAGTTTGTCTTTTCATTCCCATCCAATGCTACTATTAGATGGTCGCTCGTATTTTCCAAAATTGGTATCCATCTCATCTATTGCTCCTCAGGATAACTCTGATATATTTCTAGGTTCCGGTCTCCTTTTTGCATTCAAAGCCACTGTTGAATCTCTTTGGTTTCCGTTTTATCCAAAGCTACTGTTGGATTATCCACGTTGTTTTCAGAGTTTGGATTCCATTTGTTCGAAGCTACTCTTGGACGTCTCTGCCATATCTCCGAGTTTGTAGGTCTCCTCTTGCATTCAAAGCCACTGTTGAGTCTTGTTGGTTTCCTTCCATCCGAAGCTACTATCGGATGTCTCCGATATTTCCCCAGAGTTTGGATTATTTTCAGATTCATTCAAAGCCACTCTTGAATGTCTTTGATGTTTGGTGTCTTCTAAAGCCACTCTTAGACGTTCCTACCCAAAGTTTTGTTTCAGAATCATTCAAAGCCACTCTTGAATGTCTCTGATGATTTCCACCGTCTAAAGCTACTCTTAGACATTCCTACTATCTTATTACCCACATTTTTTATCTATCATTTCCAAGTTTCTTCATCAACAGTTTGTCTTTTGTGACACTATATTCCCCACAGAATTCAGAGTGTCTCATATCATATTGTATTCAAAATAACAAAAAAAGAGTCCATGCATTACATTTGCACGTGAAGGACAAAAATTGTGTACTTTGTATTTAAGTCTCTTCACATCTTCGATGGAAGAAACTTAAATAGGGGCATCTGTCGCACCCGAATTTTTGACCCGCTTATTTCATTCATTTAGGCATGCCGCATTTTAATTCATCATTTTATATTTCTCATTCAAAAATCAAAAAAATATGGTTAACATCTTTTTGATTGTAATTCTTTTTTAGTCGAAGTTTTTTTAATCTAATAGTAATATATATTTTGGTTTGATTTTAATTTTAATTCAATTTGAATTAATATTAAAATTAAAATCAAATTAATTATTATTTTTTAATTTTATTTTATTTTTATTATTCTTCTATTTTTGTATAATTTACAAGTGGCCTTTTATCATCATTATTATTATTGTCTTTGTTTCCTTGTTTTATGTCCAAATAAGAAAGGGATCGTTAGGACCACAACACGGTTTATGCAATATCAGTAACAAAGACTTGCTGCTCCACTAGTTGCTATTATCCCATGCCAAACAAGTCCCTCCAAAACTCTGCAACTTGCTGAATATAAATGCCAAAGTATTCCCAAAATGATCAAGGCCAAACCTGCATCCAAAAAGCACAAAAAACAGTTAATCAATGTGTTTAAATTGACCCCAATTTCCCCCCAAAACCTCTCAAATTCATCTATAAAAAGACAGCAATGATACAATGAAAGGGAGGTGGAAACGCTAAAAAAAGAGAATCATACTTCTGCCTAGTAAAAAACCTCACTGCAAAAATCACCATAATAAACAAACTTCACAGCAAAACCGAAGCTCACCATCACATTGAACTAAAACCTCACGTTTCAATCGCATTATCCTCCCAAAACTCTCACAGACCGATACACAAACAGCCTTCCACACACACTCCATCGACTCACTTCTGCAAAACCCAACATAAACTCACCATAACATTGATTCAACCTCCAAATTCATTCACAAAAACATTGAGCTTATTCACCTTCAAAACACACTCAGCAAGAACACCCATAACTTCACACCTTTCTAACCCAACCTCACCTCCAACCTTACTCATCATCACCGCCTTCTTCACCTCAAACAGACCACACACTTAAACCTGCGTAAATCCAGACCTCATACACACAACGTAACAACTCGCTCGATACGCACAGAGCAGCTGCACGGATCCACGACGCATCATCGACATCAACACATCAACACCGACATCAGAAGCAACACCAAATCTCGTAGGAGCAGAGAAGAAGGAAAATAGATCGAAAGGAAAATTGAAACACGTACCTCCATAAACTCTTGACGGTATCTTCGAACTTTATGTATTTATTTTATCTCTGTGATTCGAAATTGTTGTTACTATGAGAATTGATGTTGTTGTTGTTTGTTTCTGAACCAATTTCCGTTGTTGTTTTTAAATCGAATTATTGTTGTCGCGATAAAATGCCGAAACCGAGTGAGGCCACCCATTGTTGGTGTTTTTTCGCATAGAGAACCATCGAGAGAGAATCGAGAATGAGTGAAACAAGAGAGGTGAGGGATGAGCGTTGAAAGAGTTGGATATCTTTTGGTTGTTATTAGGGTTTTGTGTTTAAGCTTGATATGGGCTTTTTGTATTTAGGCCCAATTCGATTTGCTATGTCATCACTCCTATTCTAATCCTCACCACCCTTGAACTAAGTCTTCAAGTGACTTAGGGCCTAACTATACCAGCATCAACGAAATTCCACCATGAACAGCCCCCATTCTGTTTACACCCCCCATGTTATGCTTTGTTTTTTAGTCTATTTTATTATATTAGTTCACTTGTTTCAATTTTAGTTATATAATTGTTGAAATTTCCTATTTAAAAATACAAAAATATGTTTATATATTTAAATTCTATTTTTTATTATAAAAAAATGCAAAAATATTAGATTAATCTCGATCCAAAAGTCAATAAATCTTGGTCCAACGCCAAGGCGATTCAAATAATTTCTCGATCCAACGTCGAGTTTCCTCTTTTAAAACTTTATTAACCAAACCAAGAGATTAAGTGACAAGGGGTGAACACCTCTTGAATACCTTAATCTTTTGAATCAAAAACACATTAATCAAACCAAAAGATTAAGTGACAAGGGGTGAACACCTCTTGAATACCTTAATCTTTTGAATCAAAAACACATTAATCAAACCAAGAGATTAAGTGACAAGGGGTGGACACCTCTTGAATACCTTGATCTTTTGAATCAAAAACACATTAATCAAACCAAAATATTAAGTGACAAGGGGTGAACACCTCTTGAATACCTTAATCTTTTGAATCAAAAACACATTAATCAAACCAAAAGATTAAGTGACAAGGGGTGGACACCTCTTGAATACCTTGATCTTTTGAATCAAAAACACGTTAATCAAACCAAGAGATTAAGTCACAAGGAGTGAACACCTCTTGAATACCTTGATCTTTTGAATCAAAATACATTAATTAAACCAAGAGGTTAAGTGACAAGGGGTGAACACCTCTTGAATACCTTGATCTTTTGAATTAAAATACATTAATTAACTTGGACAACACGTGACAATGGGGCTCGCTCCTGTTGAATACCTTGGGTAAAGACGCGCTAGGTGCACACCTATGCTCAATCCTTTGCTAAATGTACCTTTAAAAAACAACTTCAATTTCATTCAAACCTTTTTGCCTTATGGATTTTAAAACTCTTTTCATAAACGAGACACTTAATCAATTTTCAATACGAACATACTTCCACATGTGAAGATCGAATATCTTCCACTCGAATGCGATGATGGCCAAAATCTCGTCTTACCCTTGATTTAGTCATCCATTCTTGTAGTGATCTCATATCCATGTGCGCGTAGTATTTCCATTTGAAAGCGATCGAGTACCTCTCGCTAAAATCAACCAACAAAACTTTTCGTGGTTCTTCGCCCGAACTACGATTGCTCTGACTTTCCCATTGCACTAGGGAATACGTAGGCACAAGATACAAACGTCTTGGCGAGCATAATAATAAAAAATATTTTCTTTTTCTTCACAATAATAAAAAACTTAAAAATCTTTTCTTTTATCTTTTCTCTATTAATAAGTTAAAGAACACAAACATCATGCTAACACTCAAACACGAAACTAACTAAATGGGTCCCATCGAGTACGGTGGAGGTGAGGGGTGCTAATACCTTCCCCTTGCTTAACCGACTCCCGAACCCTAATTTGGTTGCGATGACCATCTTATCCATTTCTTTTTTTTACTCGTGGGTTTTATCGATATTTTCCCTTTCCTTCTTGGAATAAATAAAGTTCGGTGGCGACTCTGTTGTATTTCGAGCGCGCGATTACGCTCGAGTCACATTTTTTACCGCTACACTTTCTTTTGAGGCTCATTTGCATCGAGCTCAATCTCATGACTTCTTAACGCACTGTTGAGTTCTTCAAGGGATACTTTGTCAAGATTCTTTGTGACTTTGAACGCTGTAACCATTGGCCTCCATCTTCTTGGTAGACTTCTGATTATTTTCTTTACATGATCATCTTTGGTGTATCCTTTGTTTAGAACTCTTAGGCCAGCAGTCAGGGTCTGAAATCTTGAGAACATGGCTTCAATAGTCTCATCGTCTTCCATCTTGAAGGCTCCATACTTCTAGATTAAGGCCAGATCTTTCGTTTCTTTGACTTGAACATTGCCTTCATGAGTCATCTTGAGTGACTCAGATATATTATGTGCTGTATCTCTGTTGGTGATTTTCTCATATTCTGCCTGTGAGATAGCATTTAGCAAGATAGTTATGGCTTTGTGATGACTTTTGAATTCATTCTTTTGTTTATCAGTCATGTTCTTCCTTGCTATCTTTGCACCTGCGTCTTCTGGATGATTGTAACCATCTACCACAATATCCCATAGATCAGGATCTTGTCGTAGAAATAAACTTTATATCCTATCTTTCCAATATTCAAAATTCTCTCCATCGAACACAGGAGGTTTTGTGTAGCCATTGTTGTTTAAATCATCCGCCATAATGTTTTCCTTCTGGATCTTTTTCTCACACGGTTAAGTGTTTGCACCCAGAACCAGGTGCTCTGATACCAATTGAAGGTTGAGAAAACACTTAGAGGGGGTTGAATAAGTGGTTATGTAATACGGTGAACTGACTTTAGTTCGAAATGTTGCGGATAGCAAGAGTCGCCACCGACTTTTATTTTATCCAAATTAATTAGAAAGGCTAAAAGAACAAGAAAAACCTTTTAAATAAAAACTGAGTTCGGGGGGTAATTATGCAAAGGGGAGGTGTAAGGAACCCTTTGCATCCATGGTTTTCCATGGGCTCTTAATTGCTTTGCTCTTTGTTTTCAGAAATGTAGAAGAAAAGAGTATGGACTTTAGCTCGTAAATGAGTGTAGCCATTTTGAAGGTTTATGAGAAAGAATATGAAAAAGGTTTTAGAGCTAGGCAAAGCAATTAGGGGCAATTACCTTAATAATGTAGAAGAGGTTCTTTTAGCCTTTCAGGGTGAAAGGGTCTATCCATGCCATAAGGGGGCAGGAAGCCTTTCATTTGGAGGTTGAAGGGTCATCGAGAGTTCGTTCGCCATAAGACTGTCCCATGCCATAGAGAGGCAGGTAGTCTAAGGGAAGAACCAGAACAGCCTTTAGCGTATCGAAGGCAGCATCATTAGGGACCCATGATCTTAATCGAGGCAACATGGCTGAGGTATCCTCGTATTCGAGGGACATGGCTATTCTGCAAAAAACACAAGGCAACAGGCAACAGAGAGGTTACCCCAAAAGTGTGCGTGTGTGCACCAATCACATGATCAGTTCAGAATATATTATCTTATAATTATTAAGTGATGCTAATTTAATTCAGGGTTGCACTCCCTAAAATTACTAACCACAGCAACTAATATTAACAATTAAAATAATAATGGGGAGAGGGAGAATGAAACCAGCGGGGGGGAAGGGAAATTGAAACCAGCGGGATAATAACGCTATAGGTCTAACACAAGTAATAATTAAGATCGGGGTTTAGGGTTACCGATATTCGAAGATTTGGCAATTGGCAAACCCTGAAAAGGTGGAAAAATAACAAACAAAAATAGGGTGAGTGCATTATCGGTTCGGAGGCAAACATGGCTAACCCTAAAAAAATAGGAGGACAAAAGAAATTAAAATAATTAAATAAATAGGCACTTAGCTTTGAATTTGATCTGATATGGTTGGCGGTCGGAGGAAACCCTGTTGCTAAACCTGAGACAAATACACAAAGAAAAAATTTTCAGTGTAGGAATGATCTCGTAATAAACTTCACAACCCTAATTGGGGCGCAAGTTAACCATGGTTAATAGAACGAGACAAATTAATTGTTGGTTTTCAACCCAATTAATTAAATCGGCAAAAATTAGGTTTCGAGTAAATTACCTAACCCTAACACATATTTTAATCAAATAATAAAAATTAATTAACAATTTAAGCAAATGAATTAAATACATTAAATTGATTTTAAATACTTAAAATAAAATTATTTAATGATAATAATAATAATAATAAAAGTAAAATAAATATATTCTTTTATTATGTATTTTAAAAAGGTTAATAAAACAAATTTGTTTGTTTTTTTCTTTTAAAAGACTTTTAATGAATAATATATAAAAGCAAGTTATGTAATAAAAGAAAAAGAAAATAAAAGTAAAAGAGAAACTCAGCTGGATCTGGTGTGGTATGTCCTTGAGGGTACATGGTGATTAATCATCTTGATGGGCGTTGGATCTTGCTTTGGGAGAATCTGAATGCCCTAATCCGAAGGTGCATCATGGAACTTCTTGAAGCAGCGCGCACACGATCTGTAAATGAGAGTTAACATGAAAATAAAACAAGCAATTGCCTGAGGGTGGAATCGAACCGCTCCCCTCGCGTTTGTAGAGACTAAAGACGCGTCTTTCTCCACTGAAGCACTTTCCACATGTTCCTACCAATTCTCGCTGAAGATGTAACGCCCGGAAAAAAACAAGTATATGCTTGATTTGGACGTTGTGACGTTTATTGAAATTTTACCGTTTTTGGAGTCATTTCAGTCGGTATTAGTTCGGGATGGAGGACTAATATTTAATTGAAGGTAATATTCCGCGTTTTGGGGCGTTTGAACGATATTTGAGCGTAGGGGCATTTTGGTCATTTCTGCGGGGTAGATATTTTCTTTATAAGAAAGAGATATTTGTGAGAAAGGAAAAAAGGGTGGAAAGAAAAAGAAGAGAAAGAAAGGGAAGAGAGAAAGAAGAAGAGCAAAGATGGAGAGAAAGTGAAGAAGGGGATTTTGGAGAAGATGAAGAATCAAACCAAGGTAAGGGGGTGAATCTAATTTATCTTGGATGTATGATTCTTTTAGTCTTGTTCTTGTTCATTTTCTTCATCCTTTCCATGTTTTCCATTCTTGCTTGTTTTGTAAGAAGTTGTGATGTTTTCATGATATAGCAAGATTCAAACATGTCTTGGTTGGTATTTTGTATAGAATCATGTCCTTGTTGTGTTATGGTGATTGATCATGCTTTCTTTTGCATTTCCATGGCTTGATTGAGTTTGAATAAAATGTTAGGTTTTGAGAAATATTGATGAATCAACCATGAAAAGTTTGATGTTAGGTTGTTTCTATGGTTTGTATGTGTTGTATTGGTGTTATAATGTTGTTTTAGAGTGGTTTTGGGGGGTATAAGGGGATTAGAACAGTTATGGTTCGTGCTAGTTTTTTCTGGGTTTTCGCAGGTCCGCTGAGCGGAGGGGGGTCCGCTGAGCGGAGTTTTCTTTGGCTCGCTTCTGGCAGGGTCCGCTGAGCGGAGCTCAAGCGGCCAACAGCATTTTCTGTTTTTCCAAAACTTTGAAACTTCGTAACTCTTGGACCGTAACTCCAATTTTATCGCCGTTCGAAGCGTTGGAAAGCTAACACAATGAAATATACTATTATCTAATTAAATGATTCATAGGATGTAGTCTCATATTATTTTTATTAGGATCAAGTGATGAATTGTGTAGTATGTTCAACTATCCAAACTTTGAAACCTTGTAACTTTTGATCCGTAACTCCGTTTTATGCGCCGTTCGAAGCGTTAGGAAGCTAGTTGGATGTTCTATATGATAGTATAGGCTTGGTTAGCTTGTGATTAATTGGTTATGAGGTGTGGTTGATGAAAACACATAATTATTTATATGCGCGATATGATTGGTAAATAATCATAGTGCTTGGTTCCAATTGTTGTTGATGTGTGGATTAACATGAAATCATGTTCGTATGTGTTTTATATTAATGAATGTTCATTCTTGATATGTGACGATGTTTGGTTTTTTATTGTTAACATGATGTGTGGCCTTATGGCAAGTAATTGTTGTTATGAGAATGATGTATTATCATTGTTGAATTGTTGTTATTACAACTTGTTGATGATGTAGTGATGAAGTTGTGGGCCGATGGCCAATATTAATTTGATGTGTATAAGTGTGTTATACGTTCATCTATGCCGATGTGGCCAGTATGTTTTGATGGTGAATGTGTGTTGTGTGCTTATTAATGCCTGTGTGGTAATTATGGTGTGATGTAATTGATAACGATGTTATTAATTGGTGATGTATCCTTTTGGATAGAATATAAACGGTGTAACGTGAGTATGTGACCGTGTTATATTATTGATGATGTTGTTGTCATGTAATAGAGTCATATATTTGCACAGCATAACATTTCAATACGTTAATGGCGGAATGCTATTAACAGGTGGCCTGAATTGGCAATTATTACCAGTGGGGGCTTAATGCTCGGTAAAAAGGTGTATTTGCCCGAGTGGCAAGAGGTCATCAGTGGGGGCTAAATGCTCGATGACGGTTAGTCGTAGCTTACTGCTCGACAAAGGTGTATTTTCCTGAGGGAAAGAAGTCCCAGCATAATGCTCGGCAAGGTGTATTTGTCATAATGACAAGGAGGAGTTTACTCCGGATTTGGTACCACATGCATATGCATAGTCGAGTCTCATTCATCATTGTCTGTCTTTATAATTTATGTTATCATTCATGTGTCACATTACTTATATATTGATTGTGGTTAAATGAGTAGATTACTTTATTGTATGATTCTTGATGATACTTGTTGGCATTACTATATTTATCATGCTTTTCATTATAAATTATATTCTCACCCTTTTGCTGATTTGATGCTTGAGTGGCATCCTGCAGATTAGCAGCTTTGGGAGTCTTTTGGAAGAGGTAGTTCTCCAGTTGGTCTTGTCGGTCGCTCTGATACGTAACACCGGGGAGTCGGGAGTCTGTTGTTATTTATTTATATATGACTCTTTTGAACATGTATATGTGATGATTGTTAGAACAAGAATTGTTCTGATCAATAATCTTAGTTTTGATGATAACAATGTATATGAATTTTGCTCAAGATAATGTGGTACTCTAATCCTATGCAATTTCCTTTTCAGGAAATATATAAAGAGTATGCACAAATCAGCGCTAAGAAGCTTTGACTCAGAAGGTTCAGTATGCAACTTTAGCACATGGTCTGGCAAGACATCAGAAGATGGTCAAGCAGAATCAGAACATGGTCTATTAGAAGCATCAGAAGAACTTGAGTTCAGAAGCAGAAGCACTGAAGTCATGGAATCACGCTCAGAAGCATATCAAGATCAGAAGATCAGAAGATGCTCTGCACCAAGCTGTTTGTACTCTGATGATATTCAACGTAGTATTTACAAAGAACAAATCAGAATCAAGTACTAGATGGCAGGCTACGCTGACTGACAAAAGGAACGTTAGAAGCTATTAAACGCAATGTCAGTAGTCACAGCAAAAGCAATGCTCGAGGTAGTTGACAAAACAGTGAAACATTAAATGCAATGCTGTACGGAATACGCAAAGCATTAAATGCTCCCAACGGTCATCTTCTCAAACGCCTATATAAATGAAGTTCTGATGAGAAGCAAGGTTACCAATTCTTAACATTTTTCTGTGAATATTAACTTGCTGAAACTCTGTTCAACTCAAAGCTCAGAAACTTCATCTTCAACCTCACTACATTACTGTTGTAATACTTTAGTGAGTCTAAGCTTAAATCTGTAAGAGAAATATCACAGTTTGTGATTATCGCTTTTAAGAAGCAACTGTAATACTCTTAGAATTTGTTTACATTAAATTGTAAAGGACTAGAGTGATCGGGTTATGATCAGTATACTCTAGAGAAGTCTTAGAAGGTCTCTAAGCAGTTGTTCCTAGAGTGATCAAGTTGTGATCAGAAGACTCTAGAAGACTTAGAAGTTGTCTAAGTGGAAAACCATTGTAATCTCGTGTGATTAGTGGATTAAATCCTCAGTTGAGGTAAATCACCTTGTATAGGGTGGACTGGAGTAGTTTAGTTAACAACGAACCAGGATAAAAATACTTATGCAAATTATTTTTATCTTACGAGTTTTTGAAACTACACTTATTCAAACCCCCCCCCCTTTCTAAGTGTTTTCTATCCTTCAATTGGCATCAGAGCGCCGGTTCTAAGGTGCAAGCACTTAACCGTGTTTAGAAAAGATTCAGGAAGAGAAAAACGCTTCAGTAAAAGATGGCTGGTGAAATTCAAACAAATACATCTACATCTACATCTGGCTCAGCTGAGCAATACAATGGTAATGGTAACAATGGTTACACTAGACCACCAATATTCGATGGTGAAAACTTTGAATATTGGAAAGATAAATTGGAAAGTTACTTTCTTGGTCTGGATGCTGATCTATGGGATCTTCTGTTGGATGGTTACAAACATCCTGTTAAAACTACTGGTGTAAGGCTCACAAGAAGCGAAATGACTGATGATCAAAAGAAAGATTTCAAAAATCATCACAAATGCAGGACTGTTTTGCTGAATGCTATCTCTCATGCTGAGTATGAGAAGATATCTAACAGGGAAACGGCCCACGACATATATGAGTCCTTGAAAATGACTCATGAAGGAAATGCTCAAGTTAAGGAGACCAAAGCTCTTGCACTAATCCAGAAGTACGAAGCCTTCAAGATGGAGGATGATGAAGACATTGAGAAGATGTTTTCAAGATTTCAAACTCTGACTGCTGGATTAAGAGTTCTGGATAAAGGCTACACCAAAGCTGATCATGTAAAGAAGATCATCAGAAGCTTGCCCAGAAGATGGGGCCCAATGGTAACTGCATTCAAGATTGCGAAGAATCTGAATGAAGTTTCTTTGGAAGAGCTGATCAGTGCCCTGAGGAGTCATGAGATTGAACTTGACGCAAATGAACCTCAGAAAAAAGGTAAGTCTGTTGCATTAAAATCTAATGTTAAAAAATGCACTAACGCTTTTCAGGCTAGAGAAGAAGATCCTGAAGAATCAGAATCTAAAGAAGAAGATGAACTGTCCATGATCTCCAGAAGGGTAAACCAACTCTGGAAGAGCAAGCAAAGGAAGTTCAGAGGCTTCAGAAGTTCAAAGAGATTTGAACGAGGAGAATCTTCTGGTGACAGAAGATCTGACAAGAAGAAGGCTGTCTGCTATGAGTGCAATGAGCCAGGACACTTCAAAAGTGAGTGCCCAAAACTTCAGAAGGAAAATCCCAAGAAGAAATTTCATAAGAAGAAAGGTCTTATGGCAACATGGGATGATTCAGAATCAGAATCAGACTCTGAAGATGAGCAGGCAAATCTGGCACTAATGGCCACAATGGATGACGGATCAGAATCTACATCAGAATCAGATTCTGAAGAGGTATTTTCTGAACTATCTAGTGAAGAGTTAGTTTCCAGTCTAACAGAACTTCTGGAACTCAAGTCTCAGATTAGTATCAAATACAAGAAGCTGAAAAAGCTATTTGAATTTGAAACTAAGAAGCTTGAAGTGGAGAATTCTGAACTGAAGGAAAAAGTTTTAATTTATCCAAAAATACTGGATCTCCTTTTGTCTCTGAAAAATCTACTCCAAGTCTGAACAATATTCTGAAAGAATATGACTTAAGTTTCAGAAAGTTTTTATCTAGAAGTATTGGCAGAAGTCAACTTGCTTCTATGATATATGCTGTGTCAGGAAACAAAAGAGCTGGCATTGGTTATGAGGGTGAAATTCCATACAAGCTTGAATCTGTGGATGATATGAAAATATCATACAAGCCTCTGTATAACCAATTTAAATTTGGTCACTCCCATGATATTAGGCACACATCACATGCTCAAAGCTTTCACATAACACACACCAAGAAGCATGTGATAAAACCTAAGAAATATCATGGAACTCAGAACATAAACTATCATTCTGTTCCTCCTATTTCATATAATGCTAAACCCAAGTTCAATCAGAACTTGAGGAAAACTAACAAGAAAGGACCCAAGAAGATATGGGTGCCTAAGGAAAAGATTATTCCTATTGCAGATATCCTTGGCTGCAAAGAAGGAAAAGCACAACATGTCATGGTACCTGGACTCTGGGTGCTCGCGACACATGACAGGAAGAAGGTCTATGTTCCAAGACCTGGTGCTTAAATCTGCTGGAGAAGTGAAGTTTGGAGGAGATCAGAAGGGCAAAATTATTGGCTCAGGAACTATAAAGTCTGGTAACTCTCCTTATATTTCTAATGTTCTTCTAGTAGATGGATTAGCTCATAACTTATTGTCCATAAGTCAATTAAGTGACAATGGTTATGACATAATCTTTAATCAAAAGTCTTGCAAGGATGTAAGTCAGAAGGATGGCTCAATCCTATTTACAGGCAAGAGAAAGAACAACATTTATAAGACAGATCTTCAGGATCTTAAGAATCAGAAGGTGACATGTCTTATGTCTGTTTCTGAAGAGCAATGGGTCTGGCACAGGAGATTAGGACATGCTAGTTTGAGAAAGATTTCTCAGATTAACAAACTAAATCTTGTCAGAGGACTCCCTAATCTGAAATACAAATCAGATGCTCTTTGTGAAGCATGTCAGAAGGGCAAGTTCTCCAAACCTGCATTCAAGTCTAAGAATGTTGTCTCTTCCTCAAGGCCGTTAGAACTTTTGCACATTGATCTGTTTGGCCCTGTCAAAACAGCATCTGTCAAAGGGAAGAAATATGGATTAGTCATTGTTGATGATTATAGCCGCTGGACATGGGTAAAGTTCTTGAAACACAAGGATGAGTCTCATTCAGTGTTCTTTGAATTTTGCACTCAGACCCAAACTGAGAAGGAGTGTAAAATCATAAAGGCCAGAAGTGATCATGGTGGTGAATTTGAGAACAAATTCTTTGAGGAGTTCTTCAAAGAAAATGGTATTGCCCATGATTTCTCTTGTCCTAGAACTCCACAACAAAATGGAGTTGTAGAACGAAAGAATAGGACTCTACAAGAAATGGCCAGAACCATGATCAACGAAACCAATATTGCTAAGCACTTCTGGGCAGAAGCAATAAACACTGCATGTTATATTCAGAATAGAATCTCTATAAGACCTATTCTAAATAAGACTCCTTATGAATTGTGGAAGAACAGAAAGCCCAACATTTCATATTTTCATCCTTTTGGATGTGTTTGTTTTATTCTGAACTCTAAAGATCATCTTGGTAAGTTTGATTCTAAGGCACAAAAATGTTTCCTTCTTGGATATTCTGAACGCTCTAAAGGCTACAGAGTATACAATACTGAAACATTGATTGTAGAAGAATCAATCAATATCAGGTTTGATGATAAGCTTGGTCTTGAAAAGCCAAAGCAGTTTGAGAATTTTGCAGATATTGATATTGATATCTCAGAAGTTGAAGAACCAAGAAGAAAAGTTTCAGAAGCTGAAAACCAAAGCAGCAAAGAATCAGAAGATCAGGTTGCTGCATCCTTGGAAAATCTGAGAATTTCTAAAGAACCAACTATCATAAGATCATCTAGACTCACATCTGCTCACTCAGAAGATGTCATTATTGGAAAGAAAGATGATCCAATAAGAACCAGAGCGTTCTTAAAAAGTGAAAATCAGAATCTGCTCTCAGAAGCTTAAAACTAATAGTCTTGTTGTCATCAGCATCTGAAAGCAAGACGACAGCTGTAATCTGGTATCTTCTGGCTGTAAACTCGTGTTGGCTACAGGTAAAAGCGTGCATCTGAAGGGACGTCTTCCTAGGTAACTGTGCAAATCGTTTCAGAAGTCACTCTCTCACCTAACGTCATTTCTCATTAAATGCAATTGATTATATTTGATTTTGTAACTGTTCACTGTCATAAAATGCATTACATTGTCTTTTCAAATCCGTGTCTATAAATTCATTTCAAATTCTTTTAGGGTTTCTTTTCGCTCTCTTTTCATTTTCCTTTGTGTATGCATTGCTGCAATCTGTTCTCTCTTTTCTCTAACCCTAAGCGAAAACCAAGTTCTTGTTCTTCTCTCAAAGTTGCTCAAATGGCTGCCTCATCATCTCTCAATGCTGGTCCCTCTGCACCCATTCATCCTCGCGAAGGAGAACAACCGTTGGTTCTGGTCATCACTTGCTCAATCCCTAAAGACAAGTTGGAAGTTATCTGTGAACTCATGGTTGATTTTGACAGTCTTGAAGAACATGAGTTTCGTCTTAAGGAGGACATGATTTTTCAGGGATGGACATCACTTTTTGCTGAGTTCTGTGGTCCTACTTACCCAGATTTAGTGAAGGAATTCTGGATTCATGCCGTCGTCACTCCTACCTCCATCCTATCCTTTGTTCATGGAAAATTTGTGGTAGTAACAGAAGCAATTCTGAGAATGATGTTTGATCTCAGAACCGCTGAAGGAGCATTTGAACTTAATAAAAGAGAAGACTGGGATGACATTCTATCCACTCTCTATGATGGAGGAAAATACAACAAGCCTGTTAAAGATTTGAAGCTCATTTATCAAATCTGGACAAAGATTCTCTTGGGGTGTTTCTATCACAGGAAATCAACCCACTCTGTTGATTATGTGAAAAAGGAGCAACAATACATTCTGTATTGTATTGCTACCCAGAAGAAAGTTGATGTTATTCACATCATTTTCAAACACATGTGTAAGGCTGTGAAAGAATCTAGGGATACTTTCAAATCGAAAAAGAGCTACATCATTCCGTTTGGAAGAATCTTTACAAATCTTTTGGTCCACTCCAAGATTGTGGAAAGTCTGGAATCAGAAGGAACCATTAAAGATCTTGCAGTTTGCTCAGGAAGCTGCTTGAATGCTCTTACCTTGAGAAAGATGAATGTAATCAGTTCTGTAAAGAACGTTCCTAAGCCTCTTCCTGGAGTTGAAGACAGAAGGGATCCTATTCTTGCTGAATTTGAATCCTTCTTCAGAAATGAGATTCCAGAAGTTAGGACAAGGTATCTCAACTCTCTCAATGAAGAAGCTGTCCAAACTGTCCCTGAAAAAGGCGAAAGGAAAAGAGCCCCTTCTTCAAAAGCTGCTGACTTAGAAGAAGTCCCTGAACCTGCTCAGAAAGCTGCTGTCAACAAAGAAAGAAGGACTAAAAGGAAGCTTGATCGTTCCTCTGGTAGTCAGGATAAAGAAGTTCTTACAGAAGTTGTTCCTGTAGCTACTGACAGTTCTGCTACACTTGAAGCTATAGTTGAATCAGAAGCAGCATCTGAGAAAAGAGCAGAAAAGGAAGAAGATGTTGCTGTTGAGAAAAAGAAAAAGAAAAAGGCATCTAAAGTTGTTGTTGTTCAAAAAGTTGCTGAGAAGAAGAAGAGAAGAAGAATGATTGTGACTGATAGTGAGGAGGAAGAAGTTGCCTCAGAAGCTGTAGAAAAGGAAGAAGACAGTCGAATGGCTGCCAGAAGAAAAGAAATTGCTTCTGGAAAAGCAAAGGTGGTGGAAGAGAAGAAATCCAAGAAGCAGAAGCACCGTGAAGCTGAACTTGCTGCTCTTCAAAATGTCTCTAAAGGTATTGCCTTCTCTGAACCTGTTTCTGCACCTGCTTATCAATCAGAAGCTGCACCAATATCTGTTGCCCCTCCTTCTGAATCTCTAAACCAACCAGAAACAGACCCATCAGAATCACCCATTCTTGTCCGTGTTCTCACACCTTCTTCCTCTCCAATAACTAAAATCACTACTCCTTCTTCTTCACCTATTTCAAATGTTCTCATTCCTCCCTCTCCTTCTCAAACAAAAACTGTGTCTAACCAAGTCATTGAACCCACTGTTCTTGACATACAACCCCTCCTAACTGTCATTCCTCCCACAACATCTTCACCATTGTCTCTACCCCCTCCTTCTGAAAATAATGAACCCATTCCCTGCACCTCACTAAATAATTTTTCAGAAACCGTAGAAAATTTCCTTTTTCCACTTAACCGTGATCCGCAGCCCTTCTCCATACTTAAACCAGATTTTGGGCTACACAAAATCAAACCTCGTCGTCCCTACAGTATTGGTGTACGCTTTACAATTGTAAAGCAGCTTGTAGACAGAGGTGGGGAAATCCTTCGTGCAGCTCATCATGGTGGAATAGATGATGAAGCAATGCGCAAGATTTGGCGGTCCTTTAGATTCATGTCTGATGTTGCCTTTAAAGCCCTTCAGGAGTCTTGTGAATATCTTGCTCCAAGACCTAAAAGGTTTCTAAGGGATGCTGAAGATTTTTGGTTTACTAGTTGTAGTGGCCGATTCTGCTTTGAAGAGAAAAAATTCATTGATGAGCTTGAATTAACAAGGCTCCTTGCAAAACTGAAAGCGAATCCCTGCAGAACTCTTGTGGTCTGGCGACCAAAGTTCATGGTTCTGACTGGTGACTTTCAGGGGCTGTTCAATTGGTTCAGAATGAACCCTTCTGAAAGTGCTCCTGGTATGCACTTTCCAGAAGTGGTCTATCCTGCAACTGTTGCTGGTCCTCCTTCTCCAACAAATCTTGCAGCCATTCTTCAAGCCCTGGAAGATGGAAATTCTGAGTTCCCAGAACCAGAATATGTTGAAGCTATTTCTGAGTCTGACTCAGATGTGGAGATGGAAGATGCTGAAGAGATTGACTGTTCTCATTCAGAAGATCATCCTGCTGAGAATGTGGTGGTACATTCTGATGATCTCCCTAAAGAGACTACCATGGAAGCAGCAGTGGAGAATGATATGCCAGTCAACAGAAGTCTGGAAGTTTCTTCTTCTGGTGAACCCTCCTATCTGGTGCGGACTTTGGAGGCCATGCAAAAGAATCAAAATGACCTGGCTTCCCGTTTGGATAGGCAAGATGAGACCAATGCAGAGTTCAGAGCCTTCATGGCAAGGCAGACTGAGAGCAACAATGGGATCCATGAGACACTAGCCAAGATTTTGTCAAAACTAGGGTCTTAGTCTTTGTGTCTTAGTTATTTTCTGTTTGTTTGTTGCATCTGTTTTCTTCATAACTCTTGTACTTCTGCTTGTTTTATCAATGATTATTTGTTTCTCTTTCCTTTGTCGAATGCTTACATCTGAATCTTTTACATTCTTTTTGATGTTATGACAAAAAGGGGGAGAAATAGTGATAAATGATTTGATTTATATTAGCAGTTGCCGGGAAGAAAGCCCCCACATTACTAACAGAAGCTGCAAGCTTCATATGTTTCTAAGTTGTGTTGTTGCAGGAATTGAAGATTCAAGATCAATAAGCAACAAGATGAATCAAGTTCTTGGATTCTTGAAGCAAGCTGAGTGCTACGAAGCTTCAGAATCAGAAGCAAGAAGGAAGAATGTTCAGATATTCTGATGATAGAATATGTTCTGATACATTCTATATGGCTTACATGGCTCTGATACATATTATGTGTTCTGAAACATATTCTATGTTCTGATTCATTCATGCTGACTTTTGTCGTTTAGTTTTGTTCTGTAACATTTCAGGATGTAGAGATGCTCTGATGATGCTCTGGTACATTCAACAATGTTCTGATACAATCTAGCATGAAGTGATGTAAGAAGAAATTCAAGCTCTGAAGCCGTCCGCTGGAAGCAGAAATCAGAAGCTGTGAATGTTCTGAGGATCAAAGAAATTCAAGTTCTGAAGCTGTCCGATGGAAGCAGAAATCAGAAGCTGTGAATGTTCTGAGGATCAAAGAAATTCAAGTTCTGAAGCTGTCCGATGGAAGCAGGAATCAGAAGCTGTGAATGTTCTGAAGCTGTCCTATGGAAGCAAAAATCAGAAGCAGTGAATGTTCTGAAGTTCAAGCATATGTGAACGTCTCTACTGAAATACTCAGGGAAGTCTTTTATTTATAAAATTCTTCTAGTATTAATTTCAGGGGGAGATTATTCATCTCAGGGGGAGATTGTTAATCTCAGGGGGAGACACATTCACATTATGTTTATATGCTTATGCTATAACTGTGTAATTGTCTTTTGCCGTCTGTTATTCTGATTGCAAATTCATATCATTTATATATGTTTTTGTCATCATCAAAAAGGGGGAGATTGTTAGAACAAGAATTGTTCTGATCAATAATCTTAGTTTTGATGATAACAAAGTATATGAATTTTGCTCAAGATAATGTGGTACTCTAATCCTATGCAATTTCCTTTTCAGGAAATATATAAAGAGTATGCACAAATCAGCGCTAAGAAGCTTTGACTCAGAAGGTTCAGTATGCAACTTCAGCACATGGTCTGGCAAGACATCAGAAGATGGTCAAGCAGAATCAGAACATGGTCTATTAGAAGCATCAGAAGAACTTGAGTTCAGAAGCAGAAGCACTGAAGTCATGGAATCACGCTCAGAAGCATATCAAGATCAGAAGATCAGAAGATGCTCTGCACCAAGCTGTTTGTACTCTGATGATATTCAACGTAGTATTTACAAAGAACAAATCAGAATCAAGTACTAGATGGCAGGCTACGCTGATTGACAAAAGGAACGTTAGAAGCTATTAAAGGCAATGTCAGTAGTCACAGCAAAAGCAAGGCTCGAGGTAGTTGACAAAACAGTGAAACATTAAATGCAATGCTGTACGGAATACGCAAAGCATTAAATGCTCCCAACGGTCATCTTCTCAAACGCCTATATAAATGAAGTTCTGATGAGAAGCAAGGTTACCAATTCTTAACATTTTTCTGTGAATATTAACTTGCTGAAACGCTGTTCAACTCAAAGCTTAGAAACTTCATCTTCAACCTCACTACATTACTGTTGTAATACTTTAGTGAGTCTAAGCTTAAATCTGTAAGAGAAATATCACAGTTTGTGATTATCGCTTTTAAGAAGCAATTGTAATACTCTTAGAATTTGTTTACATTAAATTGTAAAGGACTAGAGTGATCGGGTTGTGATCAGTATACTCTAGAGAAGTCTTAGAAGGTCTCTAAGCAGTTGTTCCTAGAGTGATCAAGTTGTGATCAGAAGACTCTAGAAGACTTAGAAGTTGTCTAAGTGGAAAACCATTGTAATCTCGTGTGATTAGTGGATTAAATCCTCAGTTGAGGTAAATCACCTTGTATAGGGTGGACTGGAGTAGTTTAGTTAACAACGAACCAGGATAAAAATACTTGTGCAAATTATTTTTATCTTACGAGTTTTTGAAACTACACTTATTCAAACCCCCCCCCCCTTTCTAAGTGTTTTTCTATCCTTCAATGATGTGCTGATGTGTATAGTAAACGCTTTATTTTGGAAAACTCCTCTTTGAGAGTGAGTACTATACGTATATATATATATATATATATATATATATATATATATATATATATATATATATATATATATATATATATATATATGTTCATATCTTTCGTGTGTTATGTATCATTTTATTGGCAGGTGTTGTATGCTTTTGGCATCGCTGATGTCCGTTTGTTTTCTAGGTGTTTGTTTGGTTACTTGGTGTAACATCCTAATTGTGTTGTATGAAAATTTAATACTCTGATATTTTATTGCCTAACCGCTTTGGGTAGAATTGGGGTGTTACATTAGTGGTATCAGAGCAGGTTGGTCTGTCCGGCCAGTGTTGTCTAATGTTGTTTAATTCCTCAGTACGTGATAAGTGTGTGGAGCACTGTCTGTACTTATTGTGCCTCTAGCCGGTTGTGTGCAGGAGTGTTTGAAGCTTAGTGGGGGAGAAGATATGCTTCTCGGATATGTTTCAGTTGCAAGATGTTAGTATGCTATTGAGGGCAGCATTACTAGTGTTGTTGGGATTTGTTGTTTTCTGAAGTGAAGGTGACTTGGACTTAAGACTTTGATTGTTAATCAAGTTGGAGTGTCTCGGAGTATATTTTGGTTATTTCTAAAGAATGGAATTTAGAAAGTTGTGATGCTCTAACGCTACTGATGGACTGTGAAGTTGTTGTTTGAGTAGCCTTGTGTGAGGTGTCTTTGTTGGATCAGTGATTTAGGAAAGTATTGTGGTAGACCTGGTTGTAGGATTTTTTGTAAGTAATTGAGACGGTGGTAGGAGTTATTAACGTTGTTGGAAATGTTCTGAAACTCGAGTAAGAATTAGGAATATGAAGAGATGAGTAGGATCTCAGGTATTTTGTTTTGAGATATTGTTAGAAGTGTTTTGGTACGTAGCTACCGGACGTCGGTGTTAGCTGGCTCAGGTAATCTTGGGAGAGTTGTGAATTATGGAATCACAGTGCTTCTGTGCTATGAGCAAAAGTTGGAAAAGAATATTATTAATGTTGGTACTGATAGTTTATACTCTATTATGATTGTCGGCTACCTATTGACAAATTGAGGACCTGATCACCCTTAAACTCTTGTTGATAGTAGACGGGATCGTATTGGACGTGATAGGCTTATCTGGCTAGTTTGATAATATTGGAAGTGAATGAGTCGGTGCAATGTGGTACGATGTTGTTTATGTTGTCGACGACTTTGGATGTTCTTGAGGAATAGCACTTATGGGAATTGCAGATAGTTGTGCATTTGTATAAGTGTTTCTTGAAGGTTTAAGTGATTCGTCGTAGAAAAAGGGGAATTTCATCTGGGAGTTCTATTTTGACGGATTTAGTTCCTAGAACTATTGTTGTGTCGAGGGTTCCGTATCGGATGCCAACTTCTGAGTTGAAAGAGTTGAGGAGTCAACTTAAGGATTTTCTTGAGATGAGGTTTGTTCGTTCGAGTGTGTCGCTGTAGGGTGCACGTGTTTTGTTTGTTAAGAAGGAAGGTTCTATGAGGCTTTGTGTCAATTTTAGACAATTGAGAAAAGTGACAATTAAGGAAAAGTATCCACTTTCGAGGATTGATATTTTGATGGATCAAATTGGTTTGAGCTTGTTTGTTTTGCAAGTTTGATTTGAGGTATAGGTATCATCAGTGTGAAAATGATCATGCTAAGTACTTGAGAATTGTTTTGTCCGTGTTGGGAAGAAGAAGTTGTTTGCTAAGTTTCCTTGTGTGAGTTTTTGGTTGAGTGAAGTGAATGTTCGAGGGGTAAGTGGAGGTTTATGCTTTTATGCGAGTTAAGATTTTTGAAAGGATTTATCTGTCACAAGATTTATAGTTGGCAGTTGTTATTTCTGTTTGGGAAATTTGAAGGCACTAAATTTTCGGATCTAGATTTGTGTGTGCAAGTGACTACAAGAGTTTGAAGTATTCGTTTGATCAGAACGAGTTGAATATGAGAAACCATTGCATACGTCTATGTTGATGATTCGAGTATTGTGATTGTTGAAACAGTTGTGAGATTTGAGTTTGGTTCGTAAAGCGACTTCTTCAAGTGTTGAGCTTTATATGTGAAAGCTTACTTATGGTATTCTTGATGAGATTAGAAAAGGTTAGAAATCGGATTTGAAAAGAGGACTTTGGATGGAGAGTGTCATAGTGATTTGAGTAATCATCCTGATGCTACTAAGATGTATCAAGATTTGAGAAGGTCATTTTTAGTGGCAAGGTAATGCAGAAGTATATGAAGGGATTTGTTTATTTGTGTTTGACTTGTCAGGAGTCGTCTGGTTTCATGTAACTGTTATCCATTCCTGAGTAGAAGTGGAATAGCATTTCTATGAATTTTGTTTCTGGTTTGCCGAGGACGTCGAGTAATTGTGAGGCGATTTGGGTCATTGTGGATATATTGACAAAATCTGCTCACGTTATTTCAATAAGAATGGATTAACCGATGGAAGTACTGGCGAGTGGTATGTTGATAAAATTGTTTGTTGGTTTGTTTGTTTGCATGATGTTTCGTAAGGTAATGTTCGGATTGAGATCCGAGGTTTATTTCTGAAATTTTGAGAAGGTTCGCAAAGTACTTTGGGTACAAAGTTGCGTTTGAGTTTGGCGTATCATCCTCAAACGGATGGTCAGACTGAGAGAGCGATTTGGTCACTTAAGGATCTATGAGGGCTTGTGTTGTGAAACAAGGATGTGTTTGGATTAGTTTTTTTTTGCCTTTGATTGGATAATACAAAGACTTTTGTCTGGTGTGTAAGCTGACACAACAGATTAAGAGGTTGAGTATGTTAAGAGAGGACAATGAGTTTCTGGTGAATACTAGAAAAAGATGGAAGTTGGATATGTAATTGGTAAATATGTTTGTTGTGGGAAATCAGAGTGCGCATCGGAAGCGTGAAATGACGCGGCTCGTATGTGTGTGTATGAATTGTTAGAGTTCAAATTTTGGACAATGGACGTGGTAGGAATGATAAGACTACCAGATGTTTTGATTACATGTTTGACTGCTATGTCTTGGCATGGTTGTTTGGATGCTGTGCGACCGGGTTGTTGGTATTCTAGTTTTGTTGAGGCTGTTCAGAAGTTGCATTTGTCGTGGAACTTTATGTCCTTATCAAAGATGGTGTCTCATTTCCATGGTGATGATTCGAGTGCATGTAGCTAATTCCTTTGATGGGGGATTAGGGGTGTGTTGCTTTTGATGATGGTAACAATCTGGTTGCGGTTTGGTCAATGAGTGCATTGTATGGGTATTGCATCTCGTTGTCGTTGTTGTGTTTTGGTTGTTTTGCTTTTAGCTAGAGTGATTCGTTGTTGGTGCTGATTGTGTCGTTGCTTTCGTGGCTTGATAGTTGGTTAGCCGGATGCAAGAGCGTATCCAAGTTTGTTTGCGTTTGGGATATTTCCGAGGACAGAAATGTTCTAAGTGGGGGAGAGTTGTAACGCCCGGAAAAAAATAAGTATATGCTTGATTTGGACGTTGTGACGTTTATTAGAATTTTACCGTTTTTGGAGTCGTTTCAGTCGGTATTAGTTCGGGATGGCGGACTAATATTTAATTGAAGGTTTTCATATTTTTGGTACTAGAAATATTAGTAAGGTAATATTCCGCGTTTTGGGGCGTTTGAACGATATTTGAGCGTAGGGGCATTTTGGTCATTTCCGCGGGGTAGATATTTTCTTTATAAGAAAGAGATATTTGTGAGAAAGGAAAAAGGGTGGAAAGAAAAAGAAGAGAAAGAAAGGGAAGAGAGAAAGAAGAAGAGCAAAGATGGAGAGAAAGTGAAGAAGGGGATTTTGGAGAAGATGAAGAATCAAACCAAGGTAAGGGGGTGAATCTAATTTATCTTGGATGTATGATTCTTTTAGCCTTGTTCTTGTTCATCTTCTTCATCCTTTCCATGTTTTCCATTCTTGCTTGTTTTGTAAGAAGTTGTGATGTTTTCATGATATAGCAAGATTCAAACATGTCTTGGTTGGTATTTTGTATAGAATCATGTCCTTGTTGTGTTATGGTGATTGATCATGCTTTCTTTTGCATTTCCATGGCTTGATTGAGTTTGAATAAAATGTTAGGTTTTGAGAAATATTGATGATTCAACCATGAAAAGTTTGATGTTAGGTTGTTTCTATGGTTTGTATGTGTTGTATTGGTGTTATAATGTTGTTTTAGAGTGATTTTGGTGGGTATAAGGGGATTAGAACAGTTCTGGTTCGTGCTTATTTTTTCTGGGTTTTCGTAGGTCCGCTGAGTGGAGGGGGGTCCGCTGAGCGGAGTTTTCTTTGGCTTGCTTCTGGCAGGGTCCGCTGAGCAGAGCTCAAGCGGCCAACAGCATTTTCTGTTTTTCCAAAACTTTGAAACTTCGTAACTCTTGGACCGTAACTCCGATTTTGTCGTCGTTCGAAGTGTTGGAAAGCTAACGCAATGAACTATACTATTATCTAATTAAATGATTCATAGGATGTAGTCTCCTATTATGTTCAACTATCCAAACTTTGAAACCAGGTCTATGGCTACGGTTATTTGTGTGTAGCAGTAGGCTTGCAACCATTCAATCCATCATACAATACAGATAAATCTTAATTGAATACTCAGATTAACCAAAAGGCACCTTCTGAATACGATGACGCTGTTAATCTCTCCCAATTCGTCCCGGTGGCAAAATCCCCAACCGAGGAAACTGTAAACCCTAAAAATGGTGTATCATAATACCTGCATCTAAACTTTGAATTAATGGCACAGGGAGTTTCGAGACACCATCACGATCAATAATATGCAGTAATATATTATGTATGATGCTTATATAAACATAATCAGACTCAAAAATTTGACACAAACCGTGGCTCCAAGGGAGACGATTCTGGACTTGGTGATCGAAAGTGATGATGTAGTTCGCTCCAGAGTGCTTCGAGAATTGTTGTTTTATGCTTGTGAGAGCTTGAATCGGCCTCAAGAATTGTCCGCCATGGCACTTTGAGCAAACGGTTTTCTTGAAGCTTGTTTTTGGTTTTTGAGGCTGCCAATAATCCTTATGAAAAATCCTCTCATCCAGAACGAATATGTAGTTATATATAGTGAGATTAGGGTAACTAAAACTCAACAAATCTTCTTGAATCAATCCATGGATCTTTGATTGGAAATACATGTAAAAACCTTCTATTTTTGATTCAATCACATGCCAATTAAATCTTTTTCTCTATCCACGAATTTGGGATCATATATTTGTCCTAATGATTGATTAAAATTTATTTGGAGATCAAATATTTGATTAAAACTAATTTTTTCACATTTATATGATTTATTCCATATTTAAATGAATTAAAAATTCAATTAAATTGGATAAATGTTATAAATATAAAATAATTAATTTAATGATCATTCTAAAGTCCATGGACATGTTTGGAGTGTATTTTTTTGGCCCATTGATCCAAAAATACCAAATTGTGCGATTAGGTTTTTGTGTTTTTCTTGAATTTTGCCCAACTTGTGCAAGCCATAACTCCTTCATTTTTTACTGTATGGAAATGTTCTTGATCTTTTTAGAAAGCTTATGGTGTCTTCTAAATGATGCTTTTGGTTTCATCTTAATTGAATATTCCATTCTCAAGTTATGAGCTTTGACCCAAAAGGTGTTTTCGTTGACTTTTCGGAGGACCTGTAATATATTGGCCCATATCTCTTATGCGGAAACATTTCTTGACCTTGGGCCCAACATCAAAGTTGTAGAGAATCAAATTTACTTGAGAATGAGATTTGGTTGAGGAATTTCTGAGAAAGTATGAGGGATTTATGGCTGGTCAAAGTTTAGTTGACTTTTACCTAGAAACCCTAATTTAGAAACTTTTGAATTTGTTGATTTCTGATCTTTCCTTGATGAACCATGATCAATTCTTGATCAAATGGTGAATGATACTTCAATATGAGAATCTTGACAAAAAATCAGGAGTTTTGACTTTACTTTGACCACAGTTGACTTTTAGGTTAACCTGGTCGACTGTTGACTTTCTGAACAATTGAGTGACCAATTCTTTGAGATGAGACTTTATACTTGTCATGGAGATGATGTGAGATATATTGAGCCATATGAGATGCCTTGGAGCCATTGATTTACTGATTTTCCTTTGAATAAGCGAAATCCTAATTCTCTGATCTTTGCTTAGGAGAGTGTGTCTCGAAGCTTTGTGATTTGATTTGAATTTGAATAGGAGAAAATGTGTGGGAAAATTTTAGGGTATGACAGGTTCTTTAAAAACTCTATAAAGGAAAGATAGATAGAACACAATTATTTTTATCCTGGTTCACCTTCTCAATAAGGCTACCTCCAGTCCACCCTCAACAAGGTGATTTGCCTCTCTCAACGAGGACTTAATCCACTATAATCAAAACCTGATTACACTTGCATGACCAACTACCGTGACTCACATTACCATGCATGAGCCAAACTGTTGGTGACTAACAATCCTGCACAAACCAACTGTTTGTGACTAACCAACTTCTAAGACTCAACTAGTCCTAGACTTCTTGAGACTCCTGGCCCAACTGGTCTCTCAAGGACTCAGTCACCATGTAACTTCTGATGACAGTGTATAGTATTGCTTCTAGAAAGTTGTAATCACCACTGTGATATTTCACTAAGATTAAGTACAAAGTAATGAAATTTGAGAATGAATATGAAAATTTGCTTCAGAGAGTTTTTTCCTCACACTTGATGATTTTTCAGAATAATGATGTTCTCGTGTGTGATTGATATATTTGATTCAAGAGATCATGAGTATATATATACTCAGGATTTTTTTCCTGTTAACTTCAACTCCTTTTTGCAGCATTAAATGGTTTGCTTGTTTGTCTCAGCTTTTGTTTTCTACCAAGGATTTGCATGTGGATAGATTCTTCAATCATCCTTGGGAATTGCACTTTTGAAGTGTTGCAGCCGTCTTAGTAATGATTATGTCATTAACGCCTTTATTTTGAATCGGTCTTCGTGATCTTCTGATTAGCTGTGCATTTCAGCTTCTGTAGTAGATATATTCTTTCGTGATCTTCTGTTCAGCTTGTATTTCAACTTCTGTTATATGTGTATTCGCAGCGGTTTGGTGCAAGCTCTGAAGTTTCCTTGACGACTTGAGTATCTCTTGCATTTATCCAGCTTTACATTTATTCCAAGTTCTGATTGTGCTGGTACTTGTACATCTTCTAAAATATGAAATATATGATTAGAGTACCATGTTTGCTTATACAAAATTTATTTGTTTGTTATCATCAAAACACTAAAATATGATTAGAACCAAACTATGTTCTAACAGGAATCAATATTTGCATCCATATAATCGATAAAAAATTCAACAATCATATTTAGATTAAACGACAACACCGAACACAACCACACAATAGCATAATGAGTAGGACTAGCACTCAATATCATAGAACCACACAATTGCTTCATGATTATTTCACCTTCACTATAACATGACAACACGTCACACGTATTCATATGATTTCATATCCATTCATCATACATAATTAAACTCGTACTCCATCACCATGGGATAGTGCTTTGTGTTAAGTTTTCACCACTTCAAACGACGCGTCATTTGGACCTATGAAACTAAAGTTACGGTATAAATCGTCGGTTAATAAAACATAGTTCAGTTTAGAAAACTTTCAAAATTAAGCCAACATCAATCGATTGACATATGGTGTCAATCGATTGACATCAAATCCATTTGCTCACTGCCTTTTCAAAAATTTCTTCAGGACTTCATTTAATGGATTAATTCAATACATTAATCAATTGGCATAATTTTTTTCACTTTTCACACGCATGCAATCGATTGACACGGGATGTCAATCAATTGACATATTTCCATTTTCTAAAAAATCCAATTTTCCCAGTATCGGTCGTCTTCCTCCTCACCTATCTCTCATACCCCATTCCAACCTTCATTATCACATTCAAAATATACAAATGCACCTTCCATCATGATCAAACATGTCAATTATTCACTAATTAACACAAATCTATCAATTTCAACATGGATTGTTCAATCATGTTCATACCCTAAACAACCCAATTTCACATCAAATTCATCATTTAATCTAGGTTACATCTTAATTCATATTATTAGGGTATTCTAATTAAAATTATAATTATATCCCCCACTTACCATTGTTCTTACTCTTGTAATTCTCTTAATTCTCAAATTAATTCCCTCGTTTCAATTAAAAAATAAAATAAACTATTATTATCTAATTATTAAAATAACTCCAAATTATTCTAACCAACTTCAACGCCTCCATCTCAAGGTCACACACCCTCATAACCCATAATTATTTAATTACCACACATAATAATTAAATAAAATATATAAATTCATTAATTATTCAAATAAAATAATTAAATCAAACTGGGGTTTTATAGAAAGCAGGTTCTTTTGTCATCAAAGTGGATTTTGCTAAGGCTTACGACAACCTTAGTTGGAGTTTTGTCCATAAAACTCTTACTGTGGTGGGATTTTCTCACTCTTTAATCCAAGTCATTATGAATTCCATCTCTTCTGTGTTGATGAGCCTAAGATTGAATGGTAATCAATCGAGTTATTTCAATTATGTGAAAGGCCTTCATCAGGGTGATCATATCTCTCCCTACCTTTTCGTTATCTGTATGGAAGAATTGTCACACATGATAATGGGTTAAGTGGACTGTGGAAGATGGAAAGGTATCAAGGCTGGGAGGACTTGTCCAACAATCTCACATTTGATGTTTGCGGATGATATCATTTTATTTGGAGAAGCTTATTCCCGTTAGATGAGGTGTGCTGAGGAGGTGCTGGAGAACTTCTGTAATATTTTTGGCCAAAGATTTAGCAATGATAAAACTATAGCTTTGTTTTCGAACAATACGCCAAAATTTTTAAGACGCAAGCTCATTCATATGTCAGGCTTCAAAGAGACCAAAGAACTGAGGAAGTATCAGGGTATGCCCATCACGGGGAGAAGCTCCAAACCCAAATATTTCAACCTTATCCTAAAGAATATTAAGAACAAACTAACCAGATGTAAAGCACACCATTTATCTTTTGGAGGTAGGATGACATTGGCGAAGACGATGGTGGAAGCCATTCCAACTTACTCAATGATGATGTGCTCTTTATCCAAGAATTGCGTCAAGGAGATCCATAAACTTCATAGAGGTTTCATACGGGGTCATAAAGATAAGGAGAAGCATATCCATGCAGTCAATTGGAGTAATATCATGCAACCAAAATAGTCGGGAGACCTGGAAGGATTGTTGGTTGAAATATGGGGGCATCCATAACCATTTGGATAACAACAACAATTATCTTCATTTGGAAAAAGTGTCTGACTTGGTTGATAATAACCAAGAGTGGAACTTAGGCTTGCTGAATAGTGATTTTGATAGGGAAACAATGGAGAAAATCAAAATAATTCACCCTTCTAGAATGTATCATAGTGAAGACGCTTGCCTTTAGAAAGGTAATTCTAATGTTGTTTTCACGATCTCTAGTGCATACAACCACATGAATATAGATAACCAGGATAAAGGCAATGATAAAGTTTGGAAGATCATCTAGAGATTGAAATTTCTAGAAAGGATTAGAACCTTCATCTGGATGGTGAATCATGAGAGAATTCAGAAAAGACGTATCTTCATAGGTTTTCCATCTCTGATTCGTGGTGTGATGACTTTGAAGGTGTTGAAGAAGACTTAAAGCATGCCTTAAGGAATTGTTATATAGCTACAGTTGTATGGTTGCATCTTGTTAGTGAGGATCACTGGGGATTTTTCTTTGATTGCAACTTAAAGGATTGGATTTATGGCAACCAAACAAACCAGCTTTATACAGATAACCATAAGATTACTGTAAAAACAAGAGGAAGCATGATGAGAATTTTATCATGCCTAATGATTTTCCTTTGATGATTCATGATCGCGTATGACTTAGTATGTCTAATGAATCTGACTGCAAGCGTACAGTCTTATCGCGTAGCTTTAAAGATTATCGAATCCCAAGGGACTAAGAATCGATCTACCGGTATCTAATTGTTACTGCGTAAATCTAAGGCTAGTAATCTGATTTATTAGGATCAGAGGGGAACTCAAGGAAAATAAAATCTAACTTAAATTATCAGAGGGGAATGCCGGTTTGTAATGGTCGGACTTCGGGAATTTAGTAAACTATTGACGCATGTCGTATTTTTTTAAAACATCTTTCAGTAGAAATCATTAATTTAAAAACCTTGTTCTCACACTCTCGTGTTTATTGATCTAGATCTTATTACTAAACCTAAGTGAGCGCTCTCACTGTATCAGTTAAAGTCTAAAAATAATTTTTGAAAATAAATGAAGTATAATTACGCTTAAAGTGCTCTCGTTGTATTTAAGGTTAATGCTCGATTCCTACTATCTAGTTAAAACCTCAAACTCTCATTTTTGTTGATTCTAACTTCTATCCGCTTTTTACTCTCGTAACAAAATAGTTGATAATTAATATTATAAATTGAAACCAGAAAAATACTTTCATTAAAGTATATGCCGATAGTGTTACTAAACCCCTTAGTTTATGTGACCTTACATAACGGTATAACAAATTTAGCCGGACATAATTTTAAACATCAAACCAGAACAAAAATAACAGATTGACAACAGTCAAAATATGTATTCAATAAATAATAGTAAACAATAATTATGCTGAAAATAGAAACATGGAACTAAGAATGAAATTGAAACGGCAAATCTTCTAGTACCAAAAGCACTCTTCCACAAACTACTAGGCTTTGCTTTGATCTGGAACACAAAACAGATTGCAGCAATTAAATTGATTGATAAAACCTAAACAAAATTCTGAAATCTGGGAAAAAAACTAAGGGGGCAATAGGTTTTCGGTGTGGAAAACTATTGCCAAAATGGTTGGGAAAAAGTAGAACTGAATGTGGAAAATGAATGTTGTAAATTTTGCGAAGAAGGAGAGAGACTTTTTTCTGATAAATGCTGAGTATTTATATTGCTCGAGTTCAGCTAGGTTGAGAAAATGTAGGACGAGATTTCGTTGCTTCCGTCTCCAGGACTCAGTTCACAGAGAGAATTTAGGGAGGCTGGAAAATAGGAGGAAGTTAGGGTGTGACGAGCGCGTCTGAGTGTGTGACTATCGTCACACACTTTTGAATGGGTGGCAGGCGGCAAAAGGGGGAGTGACGGACGTCATTCTCCTGGCTTATGCGCTCCTTGGGCCCGCGCTTGATAGCCAATTGGGCCTTGCGCTTTGGCCCTTCATATTTATTCATTCTTCCACCCCCTTTCTTGTCTTCTATATTTGTATCTTTTTCTCTTCATTTTACCTCTTTTTTGTTCATTTTCTCGTGTAAGCCTAGAAATGTTAAATACCTGAAACATAATAAAAATACTGGTATAATACCAACATAAAGCAACATAAATAAAATAGAATAGGGAAATAATCTATGTAAATTATGAGTGAGAAGCTTTATCGAAGTATCTTTGAAAAACCTCAAGTGGCGAAGAACATTGCTTGGAATTCGACACCTCAGGGCTGGATTTCCGTGAAAGTATATGGGATAATCAATAAGTCATCTAAGGCAGCTTGTGGAGGGCTTCTAAGACGTCATAATAGGGCTTAGTGCGGAGGATTCTCCAAATATATTAAAACTTGCAACATTGAAACAACTAAAGCTTGGGCGGGTTCTGGAGGGTATTAACTTTGTTGTGAGTAAAGGTTTCAATAGGATTCAAATTCGATTGGATAACAAGTTAGTGATTAATAGTATCAATGGCAAGAAGTCTCCCATAGGAGCAACTAAAGGATTGATAAGTCAAATTAATCATGAATTAATGCACTACATCTTGGTTAACTTTACCCGTGTTTTCAGATAAGCTAATCGGTGTGCCGATGCTTTAGCTAAACAGAGTCTTCATATTGATCATGGACCTCAGGTTTATGATGATTTTTTGGAGGATTTATTAAATTTTTTTTTAAGGACTTGTTTGGGGTTGCAACCCGCCGTATTTTTTCCTTGTAATCTTTCTTTTCTCTGGGTTTAGGCCCTCCTTTTTATCAAAAAATAAATAAATTAAAGCCATAACGGATTGAAACGATATAAAGATTTTGTCAATTTCACCTTAAATCTAGATATAAATTTAATAAATAAAACTTTGTCACACATAACAAATATAAAGATAATAGAAATCGATTCAATTCGTAAAGAGTTTACTCTACTCAAACTTCATTAAAAATTAAAATAAAATAACAAATACATATTATTATCTCCACCTTGTGTATAAATATAAGAAGGTGTGATACATTGAGAATCAACTAAATAAGAACTGGTTTCTTAGATAACTGTAATGTAACTGTACAATCTTTAACATGGACACCAGATAAGTGGACCATGGATAACACTTAACAATAACTATTGATTTATTTATTTTTCAATTTATCAATAGATAACATGTCATTATTAAAACATTAAAATATCATCATACTCCTAACTTACATTTTCCAAGAAATTTAGTACCTCTTGGCAAAGTAAGCAAAAAGGAGAAAATTGAAAATGTTGATAACACATAGAAGAGCATAAAAAAGGTCTAACCTAGAATGATTCAAATCTTGTCCACCAAACCATTCCATGCCAAATTTTCCACTAACTGAATTAGATACAGTCACCAATATAGAACTCAAAAACATCCCCATAGAACCTGAACACCAAGACAGTGAAGTACAAATACTTTTCATACTTTCAGGTGCTTCTGAGTAAAAAAATTCAATCATTCCTCCCACTGTAAGTATATCAGACAACCCTAATATAATATATTGGAACAATAACCAAAATACAGAAAGTGTATTCCCATTCTTGAATGCTTCAAGCCTCTTAGATTCCATGATTGAAGCCACAAACATTGATATTGATACCAATGCTAATCCTATTCCCATTCTAAAAAGTGGTTGGTAGATTTTTTTGTTTGTTGTTGTACCTTTCTTTTTGTTAATTTTTTTGAATTGTTCAAATGTGATTATGAATATAAGCGATACGATAAGTGGAATCGTTGCTAGAGATTGTGTAGGGATTGTGAAACTAAGTATCTTTCTGTTCATGAGATTCCCTTGTTGTACTAAGAATGTTAAGCTTTGTGCTAAACTACAACTTATCATGATTGTTGTGAGAAAAATTTGAAGAAGTCCTAGGAAGGTTTTTGTTTCCTTAACTTGAACAACACCAATGTTTTGATCCATCAATGCTTTGTTTAAAAACCTGGAAAAAATTACAACATTTTATTTGATCGTGTGATTCTTAATATCTATTTATTCATATTTTATAACATCATTTATTTAGGCACTAAGTTTTACTAGAAGTAATTCAACTGTGTAAATAAGAAGTTGATAAAAAGATAAATAGCTTACTTGAATTTATCATGAGTTTTCTCTATAGGAAGTAATTGTTCCGTGACATCATGATTCAAACTTCCAGAAGTTGACACTTTTCTATTTTTTACTGAAGCAGCAAGTACCTAGAATCAGAAAATACAAGTAATGTTATTAATTAATGAAAAAAAATACATGTAACTCTCATTTTAACACCATTTCTAACATCTTTTTTTAATTGGATGAAATTTATTAATGTATCACCACTATATATAGAATTCAAATTTGTGATAATCACAAATTTCTCAGTTGCGTAGTTAGAAAATCGATGGTCATTTGATCACCTGAATGATTCCAGTCACTGGACTTCCAACGGGACGTTTATATCTATATAAAGAATATCCAGACACGAAAGTGCCCAGTGCTAAGCTTGTAACAAAAACCATTATCATAAAACTTGTGCTCCACCCATATTTTCGTTCAATTGAAACCATAACACTTGTTGATAGAAGAGCTCCTATGCATATACTAAAAAAATACCAACTGAAATAAGAGGAAATTAGGCTCTTGTTGGTTTGATCAAGTTGATCGGCTCCATGTGCTGGCAAGGTAGATTTGATTCCACCATTTCCCATGGCTATACAATAAAGTCCAATGTAAAGATAAAGAGCTTGAATGTTTGACGGTGTTTCGTTTTCTGGCAGTTGTAAATTAGGGTTTTGTGCTTGATATGTAAGCATGAGTAGTCCCTGCATTTCAAATAAAACAAATTATAGAGCAAATTAGAAAAGTAATGAGTGAAGTTTAGATAAATTTTGAGGTAAAAATTCATCTAATCAAATGTTAAAATATATGCAGCTCGATTTGATTTTGAAGAACTAATTTAAAAAATTCGACCTAATTGTACTTAATTTTATGAAGTTTGTTTTATATCGATTGTTAGATATTTAAATTATAAATTATTTTTTATTAATATCTGTATTATAAAATTATGCTAAAATAATAATTTTAATATAGAATATAATATATAAAAATGTTTAAAAATATGAAAAATGAGATAGGTTTAAAAATAGGTTAAACTAAACTAACAAGTATAGATAAAATATATATAAAAAATAATAATTGAATAGAATAGTGCAATATACTATACTAATGAAAGAATAGAAAAATATTAAAAACATATAAGCGATTTAGTGCGATCTTAAAAAATCAATTTAAAAATCAATCCAAACATATTTTTACAAAGGATATTCAAATAGGTTTAATAATATTAGGCTTTATGTTCAATTTTTAAAAGTTAATTACATATTTTAACTTAGAATCTATAATAAATAAACAAATAATTAAGATTTTCATACCACAAATTGTAAGCCACCAGAAATTACAAATACAGTAAATCTGGTTAGGTAGGAGTCACTAATAAATCCCCAAACAATGCTTAGCAGAGAAGCTGTTCCCAATAAATTGGTAACCATAGTTGAAGAATCAGCAATTGAATAATGCATTGACTTAAAAAAATAGTCACCTAATGTCACTGCATTGCATGACACAATCAAGCTCTGCATTATCTCTACAACTGCACTCATAAAAATAGCCATTTGATTTGTTAATATTGATCAAGTCTTAATCATAGTTATACTAAATTATTTAATTTAATTTAATATTTATTATACAATGGATATTTAAAGGAGAAAAGCGATAAAAATAAAATAATTAATATCAAAATGGAGGATGAATTTGTGAACAATTTATATTACAAAATCAAAATTATAATTAAACTTTAAATAAATAAAATTTAGCTTACCACATGCAAGGGAAGCAGCTTTTATTCCACTATGCTTGTTTTGATCTGCTGTCCTGCCTTTGTAATAAGTATATTTACCACTTTCAACATTGCTTAACTCTGGATCCTATAGATATTTGAAATTAAGTGTAAAAAATAGTCAAACATTTCATAAAATAAGAAACTAATAAGCAAAAAATATTAAGCCTTCTAATATACAAGACAAAGTAAAATTATTGAAATAAATGAAAGCCAGAGAAGAAACATACCATTGAAGAATGAAAGATTTCTTTTGACTAAATGAATTAAAGATTATTACTGTTGTTACGCAATATATATTGATGATTTACAAAAGGATGAGTTTAAATAAGAGAGTTATTATTTTATTTTTGAAAATTTAAAGCAAGGAAATCCTTTGGATTTTTATCAGTCTAATTCCTCCCTTTTTAAAAATTATTTTTACCTCTCAATGTTCTCTTTACAACCTAAGAGAGAAAAAACATATTTGATCATGTATTTTTGCCATTTTACGTTAAAAAGAAAATATTTGACTTATCTTCTAAGTTCATATCATTATATAATGACAATATATGTTAACCAATAATTAGTATAATTAGCTTCGGCTACCCAAAAAAATTCTTGGTCTAATGTGTATCTTATACTTATTAGTTTCGTGTATCTGATAATATTCTATTTTATATAGTGTAGAAATATGGGAGAAATAGTTAATATGTTAATTTCAAGGTTTGAAACATGTAATTTTTTTCTTTTTAATAAATATCCAACAGATCGAATTCAACAGGTCACTTTCTTTTTCACCAGGATAATAAGATTATCTGAAAACAATTCTTTATAAAAAAAATAATTTTACCAAAATAAAAATCAATATATATGTTAAGGGTGAGAAGAAGAAATCATGTTATGATTATTTAACAATTAATAAAATACATTAAGTAAAAAAAGAGGATTACAACTATAAATGAGATGCAAATCTTTGTAAATCTGATTCTTTCTTGATATAGCTAGGACTATAATATAATACGGATAGATAAATATATGTGATATTTCAAGAATGACACAATTTTGTTATAAATATTATTTTTATATTAGATATTTATAAAATATTAAATAAGTTATATATTTATTTTTTTATTTAATTTAAAAATTTGTCAAAAAAATTAAAAGCAAAAAATAAATGGTGTTAGATCACTAAAACTAATTGGATATGTGACCTAGGTATTTGTGACCTTCGTTTTATTAATGTAGCTTTATTGGGGAAATCGCTTGGAGGTTGATCTCAGGCGCTTTTGGCTTGTGATGTATTATTATCCTATATGCTAAGAATGGGACCAAATTGTCGAATCCTTCAAGAGCTTAGGCCTTCTAGTTTCTATTCTACTTCTACCTAGTGGAAATGAATATCACTTTAGGTTCTAAAGTTAATGCATCCTCTGATTAGTTTGCGGATAGGTTGTAGAAAAAAATTGGAGCTGACTTTATCACCTCTTTTTGGGAGGATCTTTGGGTGGGGTCAATCCCTCTTTGAGTTAGGTCCCTAGGATTTATTCTATTTCCAACCATCAATATTATATGGGAGTGGTTGGATATATCATGTGTTTTGTGTAGTGGGCCCTTAGAGTCAATCTCTCGTCTCTTTGTTACTTGTGACTTGGTTGCAACATTGTGGTATAGAGTTTTTATGTGTTGGTTGCAACGTTGTGATATAGAGTTTTTATGCATCTGAGGTGGCCTTTTGTCCTTTGTAGGGACGTTTTGTTGCTTTTTGAGGTCTTTATTTTGTTGTGGATTTTCTATAATTAGATATTGTCTCACCTTGGTTTGGAACTCAGTATTACAATATATCATGAAATCCCTGAATGATTTTATTTTTCCAAGTTTATTAACGTGAAAGATTTGGAAGATAAGAGCATTTTTCTACTTAGATGTGTGGCCTACTCATGTCATTTTGTTCTTTTCTATTTAGATATGTGGCCTACTCATGTCCTTTTCTCCTTTCTCCGACTAATTTCTCAACCCTATTCTTTGTTTCAATCAATAGTACTTAAGAGTTTTTAACCCAGATCTTCGAGTGAAGTGTTCTTATAGCCTTTTTTGAAAAAAATTTGTTTAGATGATGGTGGTTATTGGTGTTGAGATCTAACCTATTTTTCCTTAGTGGTGTGGTGGTCTTAGAACGGTTACTTCATTTTGTTATGGTTCTTTAGCGGTTTTGTGGCTTTTCTTCTCCTTTATTTGATTATTGCTTTTCTTCTCCTTTATTTGATTATTTCAGGATTTCAAGAGGTTAGCTTGCTAGCTCTTGTGCATGTGCTTGATTTTGTATTGTAATATCTAACAGTGTTTTAAAAATCAGACCAAACCGATCGAAACGAAAAATCCAGATGAGTCATCGATCTGTTGTGATTATTGAATTAGGTATGCTATTGAACTAGTGAAAACTGATCAGAACCAATGAAAACCAGTGGGTTAAATGCATTTTTTTCAAATAAAGCAGCGTCATTTTGGTAATTTTTAGATTTTTATTTTTGGGTTTGATTTGTTTTGATTATATATTTTAAAAATAAAATATAATTAGACTTTATTGAAAAAAAATCATTCATTTATGTTTCATACCAGTCCATAATGAAGGGAAAAAAAGTCATAAAACCCATCTCTAATCTCTAATCTTCATACAAACCTAGAAAAGAATTCATAATCCTAGGAAAAAAATCCATAATTCATAAATCCTAAGAAAAAAATCCATTGCCTTTGCATATGATCCAAAATCAAAATCGATTGTGGTGCCAGATAAATTCAGAAACAAGTTTCAATGTGATAGAGGGGTATAATATTATTTATTAGTATTTATTAGTATTATTATTATTGGGCTTTTAGTAGTGTTTGGGCTTTTATATTATTAGTATCCATTAAGAAAGTTATATAATGTAGTCTCATAGAGACATTGAGAATCAATCAAAGAAATGAAATTTATCTTTATTCCTTTTATTTTATCTTCTTCATAGTTTATATTTTCCAGCTTATAGTAGTCTTGTTAGGGTTCTTATTTAGCATCCTAACAATTGGTGCTTTCATTTTCGATCTCACTTCCGCTTAAATTCATGACAATATTATTGTTTGATGGAGAAGAAGATGTCTATTGGTGGATTCTTTGTGTTGAGAAATTTTTCAAGGAGCATGAAACACCGGAGTCATTGAAGGTTTTGAAAGCTATTGGAGCATTAAGAGGTTCTGCTTTCAAATGGTGGATATGGTGGTGTCGTTTTCATCGCAGATATAGTTGGGATACGTTTACAACAGCAATATTATGGCGTTTCAAGCCGGAGTGGAGACCCATTTTACCGCTGGATGATGAAGAAGAGGAACCACCGTATGAATCAATGGAGTCCTTTTATTCAACCAGTGATTATATTGAGGAGAACGAAGAAGAAACTGTTGAAGAATCGTCGTTCTTGAACGAGCAAAGTTGTATTGCCGAGGAGAACCTAGAAGAATCACCGGAGCAACCCAATCTATATGACGAAACAAAACCACCACATAAGCAACCCCTATTGCCGACAAAAGATGAGGAAGAGGAACATGCTATGGATTATTGGGACAATGGGTTGCCTTTAGTCCCAAATTCCTCCAACATTGCTTCTCACTGTTTTGAAAATCTTGACGACACTGTTAAAGATGAAACACCACAACAACCAGGCTCTTGCATTCAAAAACCTAATTTGCTTAATTTCCTTCCTCATTGCTCATTAACACATTCCACAACCTGTGTGTGTTCTTATCGACGACCCATTTCCTCTGAAGCAACAGGCAAAGATTTCGACAACCCTATTGTTCTAATTGATGATGGGATACCCCCACTAGAACCTCCCGACGGAATCACGGCCATGGCATCGTCCCTCATGAATCCAACAATTTATGATTCATATATGTTCTTCATCACTGAGGTAAATCTTGATGCCAACTTCTCATGTTACTTTGCTCGGAAAACTTCTCCATTGGGCTCTTCACCGCAACTTTCCAAGAAACCCCTCTGCAATATTGTTGATGGTCCGGGTATCATCAATGGGGTTTTAACAGTGGTAAACACAATCAGTTTCTTTAGTCTAAACCGCAACTTCGCCATCATCTTTGCAAGTTTGGATATGGACCGTTCTTCATGCTTTATGAGCTTTAAATCTGGAAGCACTGTCAGGGGAAGAATTATAGAATTTCTCATGAATTTGGGAAGACTATCCAAGATAGCTATTGGACCTGATGGAAAAATTCTCGATGCTGAAGAGGCTTTTCATATAGCTGGAATCGAAACTAGTTTTTTCGATTTGCAATCGAAAGAAGAACTTCTGTCGGCTATTTTCGCCGAGGTTATGCAAGGAAATTCTGAATTTAGTGACCATTTGACTCATAAGTTAAAACATCATCCTGGTCAAGTTGAGGTTGTTGCTATAACAGAACATATTTTAGATGGAAGTTATTATGTTAAGGCCGCACAAAAAGTTCATGAAATTGATCAACTTCAGAAGCGTAAACAAGATAGGTATGTGCTTCGAACATCGCATCAGTGGCTTGGACCGCAGGTTGAAGTGATTTGACACACAATAAATATGATTGAGAGGGAGATAAATTCTGTTAAGGACAATCAACTTATTGCTGTTTCAAGGAATAAAGCAGTTCATGGAGGAAATCTCCAAGGTACACCAACCGACATTTCCATGGATTTTGAAGATGATATGCATGATGCCAATGATCTTGAGTCTTTCGATAATGATTTCTACAGTGGCAAAACTGAAGATGCTCCCATGGATTACTACTCCGAATACGATGCTAATGCTGATGATTACTTTGATGATAGTGATGATTCTGACCCCGCCGACTCTCGCAGACCTGAGCAAAATTTTACTATATTGAAAGAATCAGATATCTGGCAACGACAGGAAGATGATATCAGTAGAGTAGCAGCAGTTCTTTCCATACTACGGGTTGCTGCGAGTATCCTACTTCGTCATTATAATTGTAGTGTCAGTAAAGTTAATGATGCTTGGTTTGCTGATGAAGAACAAGTTCGAAAAACAACTGGTTTGTTGGAGAAGAAAGTTTATGTGAATCCTGATGATTCACATAGGACAGGAATGCGCAGTGCGTTTCGTGAGTCAGGGTATAAGGCTTTGGACCTTCCTACTTCTTATGTGCCGATTAGAACTCCTACAAGGAAGCTTCTTGCTACACCGACACTTATGGGGACTCCGCTTTATCAAATTCCTGAAGAGAATCGTGGTCCGCAGTTTCATATTCCTAAGGAAGCTCCTGGTGGTTTGCCTTTCATGAAGCCTGGAGATTATCAGTATTTTGGGGCTTTGTTGAATGATGAAAATGAAGAAGAATTTACTCTCGATGAGCAGAAAGAGAGGAAGATTATAAATCTTCTGCTTACAGTGAAGAACGGTACACCACCACAAAGGAAAACATCTTTGAGGCAGCTAACTGATAAGGCTTGTGAGTTTGGTGTTGGACCTCTGTTTAACCAAATTCCGCCGTTGCTTATGCAGCCTACTTGGGAGGACCAGATTCAGGTTCAGCATCAAACTCCTATCAATGTTACGGCACCGTCGAACGGCGGCGTCAGTGCTGCTCCAAACGCGAACCAGTTAGTTACGACGTCGTTGTACGTCGGTGACTTGGAACTGAATGTTAGCGATTCACAACTTTATGAACTGTTTAATCAGGTTGGACAAGTTGTTTTTGTTAGAGTTTGTAGGGATTTGGCTACTCGCCATTTGCTCGGTTATGGTTATGTTAATTTCAAGAACCCTCTGGATGCAGCTAGGGCTTTGGATGTGTTGAATTTTACCCCACTGAAAAACAGCTCTATTAGGGTTATGTATTCTCACCGGGATCCTAGTATTCGGAAGAGCGGCTCTGCTAATATTTTTATCAAGAATTTGGACAAGACAATTGATCATAAAGCTTTGCATGATACTTTTTCTACTTTCGGACATATTCTCTCATGCAAAATAGCTAATGATGGTACTGGCCAGTCTAAAGGTTATGTTTACGTATCTGCTCAGAATGCAATTGATAAGTTAAATGGAATGCTAATCAATGATAAGCAGGTGTATGTTGGTCATTTCCTACGTAAGCAGGATAAAGATAATGTTCTTAGTAAGACAAGATTTAATAATGTCTATGTCAAGAACCTATCAGAGTCATTCTCGGAAGAAGATTTGAGGGTTACATTTGGAGAATATGGTAGCATTACTAGTGCTGTTTTGATGAGAGATGCAGATGGTAGGTGCAAGTGTTTTGGTTTTGTCAATTTTGAAAGTTTAGATGATGCTGCTAAATCCGTTGAGGCTTTAAATGGAAAAAAAGAGTGGTATAACGGTGGAGACTTGGATATAAAAATGCTAGCTAGATCTTCTTTATTCAAACAATGGGATCGAGGAAAAATATCTCCATTTTGGTATTAATTTTAGAACCTTGAGGACAAGGTTCAAGTGAACCCGGCGGCAATGATAGAGGGGTATAATATTATTTATTAGTATTTATTAGTATTATTATTATTGGGCTTTTAGTAGTGTTTGGGCTTTTATATTATTAGTATCCATTAAGAAAGTTATATAATGTAGTCTCATAGAGACATTGAGAATCAATCAAAGAAATGAAATTTATCTTTATTCCTTTTATTTTATCTTCTTCATAGTTTATATTTTCCAGCTTATAGTAGTCTTGTTAGGGTTCTTATTTAGCATCCTAACAATTTATGAGACTACATTATATAACTTTCTTAATGGATACTAATAATATAAAAGCCCAAACACTACTAAAAGCCCAATAATAATAATACTAATAAATACTAATAAATAATATTATACCCCTCTATCACAATGATAAATTCAAACCCAAAATATAACAAATTCAAATCAAAACAAACCAAATCCAAAAACAAAATCACTCCCAAAAATTTCAAATAGAAGACATTTTCCTCAAAATTACATAAAGATATTCTCATTTCCTCAAATATTTAACTCGCAGCTAGAAAAAAGACAATGTATTAAAATCCAGAAAAGAGAAGCAATTTCCATTTTCATCTAATCCATCGCTTCAGAAAAACCCAAACTCAGACATTTTCAACAATTTCCATTTTCATCAATTCAGAAAAATGGCAATGTATTCTCATCCCAAACACAAGTCAGAAATTTTCAACAATTTCCATTTTCATCAATTCAGAAAAATGGCAATGTATTCTCATCCCAAACACAAGTGTTCCTCATCTTCAACAAATAGAAAAACCTGTCTGCAAACACCAATGGCATCAACTCTAAACATCATCACAAGAACAAATCGTTCAAGACGAAATCGTATATTGGAATAAAATCATTTTATTTTCCCGCAAAGTCATGAGCCAGGAGAAGAGAAAGCACACTCTGATATCATTTAGTGCTTTGCCTATAAAATTACATATGCAGTATTGCATTTTCATCTATGAAGCACGGACACCTCTAGGAGTAGGCGTGTCGCGGTGTCCGACACGCGTCGGTGTCAGACACTTGTATGACACCCGTACGACACGTGTCGGAAAAGTCAAACAAGTGTCGGAAAAGTCAGACAAGTGTCCCCTAAAAAATGGTTTTTTTTTTTGCGCCGACACTCTTTTAATCAGTGTCCGACACTCGTATGACACTCATACCACATATTTCTGACAACTTAGACAAATATTTCAAACAAAAATTTGTTTTATTTCTTTACTTTAAATCACATTTATATATTTTTTGGACAAATCTCACACAGATCTAAAAGAGTTAAACATGTATTGAAACAATGTTATCAATAAAGAATTTCAGACATTAATTTTGATCAATATATGGATAAATGAAACTCAATTATTAGCTTATATGTAGCGGTGTCGGTGTCCTATGTTTTCAACATTATCGGTGTCGGAGTGTCCGTGTCGTGTCGTGTCCCGGTGTCCGTGTCAGAGTCTGTGCTTCATAGATTTTCATTGACATCAAACAGTCCTTAATTATAAACATTACCAAGATACGATGAATTAGAGCTAACCACAAAATATACCTCAAGAACTTTTCACTCATATCGGGGAATCTCACCACCCATTACCCTCCACGGACCGCCATAAAACTTGGGTTTCATGAGAGGAACTGCTTTCCCAGGGTGCTCTTCCCAGTACTTTTCCTGTGATAAAGCAAGATTCATTGTAAAGATCAGAATTTCAAATATAGGTTCTCCTAATGCATAACCCTTAAAGTTAATAGAATAGAACATATTAAGATGGAATTGAAAGTATGGCAAAATCTCAAACCAACATGATTTTGATAAAAAATAATCATCAATTGATGGTTACGCCATTTAACTGTCAAACATCACTCTCTTCGTCACAAGGTGATAAAGAGCAAGGTAACAAAAAAGGCTCAAAACCAATAAGTGAAAATGTGCGTAGTGATTTTTATCGTTAACCAACAATAATTAACCTGAAGCAAGAACACGGAACATTTTACATACAGACCTATTTTAAAATAGAGTACGAGCATAGAAGAACAGAAGCAGATAACACAGTTAAACAAGCCTTATAATCAAACTAAACAGTGCCGTTTATTAGTAATATGGAGTACCTGTTGCACTTCAGAAATAAGTACGATACAGATACTGCTATAAAAATGTAGAATGATATACAACTCTTCAGATACCAATAGAAATAAAACATGAATCCCTCTAATCACTAACCCTTTACATCTCACGTTGGGGAACAAGCATGCGCAACCCAAGATGATAAAACATGCTCAAATTCACGAACAAGTAGGAAGGAAAAAAGAGGTGAGGTTCGTTGAATCATTTACAGCTCTGTTTTTGCATGGCAGAACACAAGGGCTTCTTCCTTTCCAAAGACTAAATATGTCACTCTCTCTCAGCACACTGCACCTTTTAGATTTAGAACTTTTTTTTTTTTGCGCAGAGAATGGAGTAGCTTTTTTCTCCCCAACAGAAGATAAAGTCCCCCCGTGACACCTCACCTCTTTATGTTCCACAACAAAATGAACTTGTATATTCGTAGAGTACTACAACGTAAGTCAAGATCTGATCTAAAATCTAAAATCTAAATTTCACTATATAATACTTGAATTTCAATTCAATGGCATGTATCGGTTGTGCTTTCCACATGTTATAAGTTTAACTAGGCAAAACTTTCTCTAAGGGTGTGAGAAATTATCAATTCCTCAGCTTCTCACAGTATTCCTTCTTAACTTTATTTTTTCTGACAAATCATCTAAAACAAGAAAGACGTCTCTATCTCTATCATTTTCTTGAAGAAATTCAACCACTGTCATGTTTTAGTTATTCATAGTTAGTTATTCATAGTTAACACGTCGACATCGGTAATAATTTGAAAAAAAGTTAAAAGCAAACCTAATCACAGGTGTCTGTGTTAGTTTTGGACACCGACCGATACGATACACTTTTTATCAGAGGTGTCAGTGCAACACAGTCGGCAACACACTGTCAGAAACTAACTGCCAAATGACTCTAAACTGATGCTGCAGTATCAGAATGTTGAAACTGTAGAAGTCAATATTGAAGTTAGCCCTAAATCCCAATTGAACACTAAATTCCTTCAAATAAACAAAACCAAATCGCTCAACATAATTCATAACTGAAGTCTTTGTTTTCCCTATTCCCAAATTTTAGTGTCTAAAAATACCCTAACTCTACAATTTCAGCGGAATTGCCGATTTTAATTAGTACTAATAAATGCCGGTAAACAGAATAATAACGAAAAATAACCTTGTAGAGTTGTTCGGTGATAGCGGCACCGATGACTCCGGTGTAGAAAGCGGCTGTATAAGTAACAACAACAGGAGTGAAAGATTTAGGTCTTCGGTAAGGTTCAACCATGTCCCATAGAAAGGTTTTCTCCCATTTTGTGTACAAATAATCTGCGTATTTTCTCCATACATAACTCGCCATTGATAAATTGTGAATTCAGAATCGAATGAGGAGAGTGAGAACTGAGAAAGAGATGAACAGCGTCACTCTGATTTGGTTTCGATCGGAAAGAGAGCCGTGGGATGAGAGTATCGTGTGTTTTCTACTGCCGCTATCCTCAAGTTAAATTTATCGGGTATAAAATGAAGAATTAATTTATTTTGTTAAAAAGGATTTGGGTTAATTTTGTAGAATTATTTTAATGATTTGATGATTAGTTGAACTCATTGTAATGTTAATTAGGTTTGTTTGAATTTGAGACAAAATTTCATCAATCTAAAACTAAAAAGGTATGTGTTTCGTTTTGGTTAAGGATGATTAATTAAAAAAAACGATAGGATTGAATTCAATTTAATATGGTTTATTTATAATTGATTTTTTATTTTATAATTATAATTTGTTTATTTTTTATCTATCATATAAAAAAATGGAATGGTCTAGAAAAGACTAAAATACTCTACTTGCTCACTAACGTTTCGCGTAGATAGCTTCCCCAACCTTTCTTCTTTTAGGCTTTGCCATTTATTTCTTCTCATTTTTTCTCTCAGTGATTCTCTCTTTCTTTCTCTTTCACGATTATTTTTTCTTTCTCTCTCTCACGAATCCTCTTTATTTTCTTCTCCCTTCTTCTAACTCTTCCCCTTCTTCCTGTTTTTATTCTTTCTACTTTCTTTTCTCTATTTCATAAGATCTATTTGATTTCTAATTTCACTCTTTTTTTTCTTTCTTCAGATTTTTCATGTTTAATCTCGAAGGTTTTAACTTTTTTCGTCATCAACAACAACAAAGGATTTGTAGGTAAAAAATATAGAAGAAAGTTTCAGCGATTCAAATCTATAATATAAGAAAGTTCTATCTTTTTGAACTTTCTATGTGGTGCTGCCAAGTGGCTTAGTCTTAGAGCATGTCATACCCCAAATTTGTCCTACCCTTTTACTTTCATTTGGCTTAGGCTTTTCATTCATCTGCATACCTCCATTAGGGCATTAACATGACCTCACATTCATTCATCAAATAAACATACACAAAGCATGGGATCATTTGTCGTGGACTAGGGTTTATTTCCCTGGTTATTTGAATCGAGACTCTTTAATTAGGGTTTCGAGCTCGTGCACATCTCATCAAGTCTTTTGTTATAATGATCATACAGTAGTTGGAAACTTTGACTCGCTCGGGTAGATTTCTTATATAACAAGTGTTTGAGTTGGTTTTTAAAGCCAAAGAATAAATGGAATTGAGGTTCTTAATGTGCGTGCTTGGAAAAGAGTGAATTTGAAGATATGAGCTCATGGGTTGACTTTTGGTCAGCAAAGTCAACCATAGAAGGTTGACTTTTGTAAACCAACCTCTATTATTTTGCTCATCTTTTGACATTTGGCCGACACTACATTCTTTGATTATGTCATGGTGCCCATTCAAAAAGAAAGGAAGAGAAGATTTTAAACTCAAAATAACACAAATGGAGGAAAAGAAGTCATCATTCAATATTCATTCAAGTATCATTCATGATCCACTCATAAGAATGTTCCATTCAAAGTTGCGAGCATGAATTCAAGTATCAAGAGTTAAGTTACAAATATCATCCTTTTTTCTCATTCAAAAAAAAACATCCAAGGTCATTGTAAAAGTTCTATCATGCTCACATCCCCATATAAAAACCATTACAAACTATCAGTAACTTTCAAAGTTATTTCAATAAACATCCATATACAAAAAATACATGTTACAAAGCCTAATGCCCATGTCTAATCTTTTTATTCTATAACATTGAACCTCATGCTATGCGACTTCGTCTCCACCCATCTTCATAACCATCTTGTTCTTTCCATGCTCAAGATATCCAAACACCAAAGGCTGTTAGTTCATAAGCGACGCCCGCTGTAAACAAAAAGGGAAAGCACTCGGTTCAGCCACCACAAAACCATTTCACATTCAAACTAAACCATACTACACTACAAATGCAGAAGAGAGGAAAAAACAGCAACATCAATCAGCATTCATTTTAAACCCACATACAGGGCATACACCAAACTGAAATCCATTCACACAAACAGAACCTCATGTTTCAAACAATACTCATTCAGCCCCATATTTCAGAAAAATAACAGAAAGCCAACCAACATAACTAACTTTCACCATCACCAATAACTAACTTTCCAACCATAACAGTTGCACATAACTTCCTAACCAATATAACAGAATCCCAACAGAATTACAAACCAACCCTAACCACTTAATATCCTAACAGTTTCACTAACAGCTCAGTTTACATAACAGAATCAACCAAATTTTCAGTTACAAACCCAACTAACTATTAACAGAAAAAACATTCATATAACCAACCTACTAACTGTCAAAAAACTAGTAACAGAATAACAGAAAGGGAAAGAGGAAACTAACCTGAGATTTTCTATAAAAGCCAAACTCGGTTCACTGATCGAAGGTCCCTGAATTCTTCATCTCTTCAACTCTTCACATCTTCATCCTATCTCTCTCATCTCCATCTTATTCTCCCAGCTTCATCTTCATGATCATCATCTTCATTTCCTCTCCGCCACACCATTCACCATAGCCTTCATCTTCCTCTAACCTCCAACCTTCAGTCATCTTCAAACTCCCAAAGGACCTTCACTCTGCACTTAAAACGAATTCTTCGTGAGATAACTTCAATCAACATCTCATCACCGCCTTCGAAATTTGCAGAAGAGGAAATCTATAACAAAAGAAAAAGAAACGAGAAATCAAGAACTCACCACGATATATTGAGTCTTCTCCTTCGCGCTTCAATTTTCAATTCACAGGGCCCTCCAATCATCTTCACGCAGCTTCAATCACATGATCGTCATCGATCTCCAATCAGCATCAATCTTCGCACCTCCACGATGTTCTTCAGGTTGGTCCATCATCTTTGAATCGTCACCGAAAGTTTCTCTGAGTCGCACGCTCTGCAACACAACAACTCTGATCGTTCATCATCATCAATCACCATCAACTGCAACAACACCACCGCGCCCAGATTCAGATCGCGAAACAGCTGAAGAAGATGATAGGTGAGCGAAATCGAGATTGAATAGAAAGAGTGAGTCCGAGAGAACCAAGAGATGAGATCGTCGTTGCCGTCGTGAGGGATGAGGGAAGCGAGAGATTGATGAACTGAGGCGGAGAGAGCGCAAGCATACCGGAAAAGCTCGCAGCGCCGTCGCATACGAAGAGGAGAGGAAATACGGGTATCAATTTTGACCTAGGTCCTCTTTCCTTTGTTTATTGCATTTTTGTATTTTTCTGTTAATTAATAAGATATTAATGTAATTAATTGAACTTGATTGAGGTTAATTAGAAGTAATTGGACACGATTAGGTCTTTAACAATAAAACCAAAAATCTAAAATGTTTTAAATCAAATAAAAAATGCATAAAACCAATGTTAGATCTTAGTTCACTTCACAATAATCTTTTCTTTTAAATTGATTAAAAACATGATAAAACCTTCATTAGTTTGTTAGATTTTTAGGTAATATTTTCCCATGAAAAACTCATAAAAATAGTAGATTTTTTAGGTTGATTTTGACATTAATCTGTTGACTTCTCTTTCATAAAAAACGCATAAAAATGGTAGTATCTTTTAGTGTAATTTTGCATTAGTACTCGAATTGTTTTTATGTTAGTTCCATGTTATTTTGGTATGATGCTTGAGTGATTTTGTTACTTGTATCTTTGGCCTCATTCTAGGCCTATCTTGTTAGTACCTTTTATTGCTCCTTTTAGAATTTAGTCCCATATTAACATTAGGATTTAGACTTGTATAGACAACTTAGACTAGAATTTAGGAATAGTTCCCTTCTCATTTTCTTTTTCTTTTCAACTTTTAAAATACTTAATAAATATCGATGAAGATCATACCGTTACTATATTTCATAGTAGGAAAGAAATGATTGGGGCGTAGGCCCCGATGTATGTTCTTTTCTACTTAGCGGAGAAGAAATGATTGAGGTGTGAAGCCTCGATGTATTTCTTAACCGTTATTTAGAGAAACGATTGTGGCGTAGGCCTCGATGTGCATTCTCTAAGTATTCACAAAAGAACTCCTTTTTGTATTTCCTTTACTTAGCGGAGAAGAAATGATTGAGGTGTGAAGCCTCGATGTATTTCTTAACCGTTATTTAGAGAAACGATTGTGGCGTAGGCCTCGATGTGCGTTCTCTAAATATGCAAAACAAAACTCTTTTTGGTATGATCTAAGTCACAAATTAAAATCCCCATAAAAAACACCAACCAAAAACACATAAAGCACTAATAAATGGTCAGATTTAAAGCAAAGTAAGGAAGTGATGCGAAGCATTGTAGTAGGTCTTCGTCATCATGGACTTACCCTAAAAGACACAAACCAATCATTTCTTTTTCTTTTGCCTCGTTGGCACCTAAGGGCACCGTTATCTCCGCTCTACTGCATCCTAGGCTGTCCCCTTATGCAAGAGCGTGAGCGTTAACGCCGCCCAACTAAAAAACACAAAACAAACAGAAAATCGTGAGCCGAGCTACGGTAACTCTGATTCCTGAAAAGGATACGTAGGCAGCGGGGTAGGGCCCGTGCGAGTACAATTCTTTATTTTCCCTACATTTTGCATTCATTTCGCATTTAGACATAGACATAGTACACACCCTTTAGATAGAAACAAACATAGGTGGATACCATCGAGTACGATGGGCGTGAGGGGTGCTAGTACCTTCCCCTTGCGTAACCGACTCCCGTACCTTGATTCTCTGGTCGCAAGACCCTGTTCCTTCCTTTGTTAGGTTTTCTGATATTCCTTTCCCTTATGGGATAAATATATTGGTGGCGACTCTGTTCATTTTTCGCGAGCGTGCGACAGCTGGCGACTCTGCTGGGGATGTGATAGACCTGTGCTGGTCCATTCTTAGCGAGTATATCCTAGCCTTCGTTTGTTTCTTTTCTTTGGGTGTTTTTCTTTGTTTGTTTATACGCTTGCATCCTGTATATATATCTGTTTGCATATCATGTCTATTTTCCGCTTGCATATCATATTTACTTTCTCGCATTCTGGACTATATTATGGGTCCCCGTGGGGGCCACATATTTTCTCTGTTTGCAGGTTGGGTGGGATGTTTCTATGAGGTAAAAGGCCCAATACCCAGGCCAGAGTTGACACATAGGATACCTAGGATAGAGTGGATAGTCATGACGCCGATGAGATGTCAGGTCTTGTCTAGTGCGATCATGAGACCCACGCCCAGTCGAGGTCCAAATGGGGTATCATTGTTGGCATGTAGATGTTCCAACGGTGGTGCCTCAGGAGGACTGATAACGCTGGTTGCCATTTTAACCTTACCCTGGCCTAGATTCACCTGTGAGTGGGGAGGGATATACATGACAGGTACCGTTGGTGACTCAAGTTTGATGGTGACTATTCAGTTCTGTTGGTGACTATTGTTCCTATGGTTCTGAGATACCTATGTCGGACCTTTGATCTCATGACGTTCCACCTACATTAGTTATTCAGAGGATTATAAAGTGGTTACTAAGATTATATGGATCTTGATCCCATGCTTTTGCATTGCATGACATCATTACTGCATCCACCTCATTTGTGGGGATCCTAAAGTCTATTTCCAAAAAAAAAAAAGAGAGAAAAAGGAAATAGAAAAGCAAAAAAGAAAAAGAAAAGATATTATATACAAAATAAGGCTTTGATTCCAAAAGAAAAAGAAAAAACAAGAAGTGCGAAAAGACTTTAGGATCCCTTGGAAATGAAACATTGCATTCATATCATGTTGCATGTCATGGTTCCGTATCAGAAGCTAATTGGGGTCCCTTTCAATCCAGATTTCTGCTTCATCAACAAATTTGACTTCCCTACATCTGTAGCATACAAGGATTAATCAGGAAAATCATGGACCGTCTTGAACAGAATCAGGCAAAACTTCGTAAGGACATGGATACTATGGGGGAGAGGATGACCCAACTCTTGGAGACTCTCCATGTTGTTGTTCAAGGGCAAGAAGAGCTAAGACAAAGTGTTGCTAAGTTGGTTAATGGTACTCCGGCCACTGTTGCTAATGGGGGATCAAAACCTGTGCCCGTGGAAGTTCATAACAAGGAGGATTCACACCATGAGAATGATTCTGAACTTGAAGCTTTCAAGTTCCCGATCGAGGAAAATGAGAGAAAATTCCATCTCCTAGAAGAAAGATTGAATGCTTTAGAAGGTCGAAGCTCCTCCGGTTTAAATGCTATTGATTTGTGCCTAGTACCCGATATCAAGATTCCTGCTAAATTCAAAGTCCCCAGTTTTGAGAAATACAAGGGTACTACTTGTCCGATGAGTCACATCAAGGCATTTTGCAACAAGATGGCGCCGTATGCAGAAAATGATAAGCTTCTAATGCACTTCTTTCAGGATAGCCTAAGTGGGGCATCCCTTGAGTGGTATACACGACTCGAACGAACCCATGTCCGCACATGGGATGAATTAGCAGAGGCTTTTCTCAAGCATTACAAGTACAACAGTGACATGGCTCCTACTAGACTACAACTCCAAAGTTTAACTCAGAAGGTTGATGAGTCTTTTAAAGAGTATGCACAAAGATGGAGAGAATTAGCTTCCAGAGTCCAACCTCCACTCTTGGAACGAGAGCTTGTAGACATGTTCATGAATACTTTGAAAGATCCCTATTTGAACATGATGGTTGGATGTGCTTCCTCCGAATTTTCAAATTTGGTTGTCGTAGGAGAACGAATTGAAAACGCCTTGAAGATGGGTAAAATCCAGGATATTGCTAATGTTTCCGAACTCACAGAAGAAGAGAAAAGTGAAACAAATACAGTTTCCGAGATTGAAGAAGAGGAAGTCCCGGTTTATCCTCAGGTTCAGGTTCCTAACTATCAGATGGTCATAGTTCCTCCTAGCCAATATATTCCACAAGCCTTTGCCACCACTGTCAATCAACAACCTCAGATGGTCCAACAACAACCGATTCAGTATTTGCCACAAAAGCAATGTGTTCCACATCAACAAGGCCATCTGAATCAGTTCCCACCTAGAAGTAATTTGGGACGAAGAAATGCTCCTTTGGACCAGATTCCTATGACATACAGTAAACTTCTGCCATATCTAGTTCAAAGCTTGTTGGTGACTCCCAAATCTCTGAAGCCTCCCCCACAACCATTTCCACCTGGGTATGACCCTAACGTGCAATGTGGGTATCACGCTGGATCAGCAGGGCACTCAACTGAGGACTGCAACGCCTTCAAAGCCAAAGTACAACAGTTGATTGACGGGAGGCATATAACCCTTCAAAGAGGAAACATGTGGGTGAATGGAATTCCCTTGCCCAATTGAAAGCTCATATTTCAGAAAGTCTCAAAAATCAACAAATTCCCTGTTTAAACTCATTGATATGATAATAATAAAAGCACATCTCCTTCTCAAGATTCTTGTGCTCAGTTCTATCCCTGAGGGTTGGTGTTTCAGTTGGTGTTTTGGTCTTTCCTCACAACAGATAGCTTTTCTAAGTTTGATGGCCATGCAAGGTTCCTCCATGTTTGATGGCAAATACTTTCTCCAACATCTATGCTTGGGGCTCCCGCATGAGGGATAAGCAAGACGTACTCTTATCTTGAGCATTGCATCACTCGCACTGCTCGAATCCCTAAAGTAAGACAAAAGTTTACGACTCTTGGGTGACTTTGTTGAAGTTTTCTTTTGAAGTAATCTGAAGTGTTTGGAAGGAACTGCAAAAAGTATTCAAGATCAACAAGTCCAGACGGATTCAAGCCTCCTCTACTATGGCAATCATCAATTCATTTCTGCATTTTCATTTGTAATTTTCCTTGTTTTGTTAAATGTTTCTTCCATGTAAAACTTGTTTGTTTTGAATGAAAATAAAAATGCACTGCATATGCTAGCTTCGAATCAATCCATTCGTGTTCACTCATATATTTCTGTCTATCGATATCAAACTCTTGATTAAGCAAAAAAATATCAAAAGGAGAATGATGAAAAATATAATAAATGCAAAAATCTTTAATTGTGCGCTTTTGAATAAAACCCCGCTGAGGATGTACAGGCATTGTTTCTAATCCCCAAACACTGGAGATATAAGGGAGATAGACCCTCGTAAACCCCTTTGAGCCTTGAAGTAGGAATTTCTTTTCTATACAAAGAAAAAACCCTCACATTTAACCCAGGGGCAGGGTAGCGTTCAATTAATCTGATCGAGCATTCAGAATTCATCAGGAGTGTGCATCCAAGGATACAACAAAGGTTATCTTTCAAAAGGTTGAGGAAAGTCAATATCACAATGGTAATCCCTCATCAATCAAAGAATGAGGCAGTCACAATCATTCCCACAAGTCAAAGATTCAGGATCACACGACCTGTTCAAAAAAAAAGAAAAGAATTGAAAAAAAAAAAAAGAGCCCGCTAAGTCAACAACTTGAAAATGAGTGACTTAGGCAAAAATTAGGGCATCCCGCTGGACTCCAAAATAAAATTCAAAAGAATTTGTCCAGGCAAAAATTAGGGAAACAAAAAAGAAAAAGCAAAGCAAAAGCGAAAAACGAGGGTTACAAAATAACGATCCTTATCAAAAGAAAAAAGTCGTGTGATCAGACAAAAAAAAAATCAAAAGGTAAAGTGACCGCCATGTCAAGAAGACCTCATTGATTCCTCAATCATCTCAAACTCCTCTTGAAGGATGAACGCTCGTATCAGGTTAAGTTGAACTTAGGACTGGAGAACATCACGAAGAATGGGTGGGTTAGGTTAGACTTTGAGCCTTAAATCCTTTCTTTCTAAAACCGTGAACCAGACCACGTTACAACCCTTAAAAAGACCTAATTGAAGCAGGGTTTATTTCAAAAGCAAGTTGTGTAAAACTGACTCCTAGATGTTTGCTTACCATTTATGTTGATATCGATATGACAAATAATTCAAACACTGAATGTCACAACTTTGTTTTAATAACTTTGATTTCGAAGCTAGCATAAGCATTGCATTAATATTAGCATCTTCAAAACAAATATCTTTTACTTGTGAATAGACACTTGACATCAAGGAAGATCCAACAATGAACAACTGCAGAAAAAGTTGATCGATTCCATGAGCCATTCACTTCAAAGACTGATTACTCCAAGGGGCAAGTTGTGTGAAAACTCTGTCAACTGAAGCATCCATTCACTGTTGGTCAATCTGGGGCAATTGAATCGAGGTTCGACCTCTCAAATTCAGCATATCTGGGGCAATCAAGTCGAGGAATCTCTCTTGGGTTCAACCAATCTGGGGCAGTTACGTCAAGATTTGACAAATCTTTCCAAGGATCCTTTGGGGCGAATTCCCTCGTAGTTCACGAAGCTTGGGGCACAATCTTCTGAGTTTTATTGCCTTCTCCCCGATCATAGGAGTTTATTTCTCCTGGAACCACGGTTTCTCCCCAAGCACATGAGTTTATTTCTCATGGGAGTTGTCCCATTCCCCCGACCTGGTCTCCTCTTCTAAAGTTCTCATCCTCAACATGGCGAATCGAGGGAATCTCCTCAAGCTCACCATCCCCAAGCAATTCAAGATGTAGGGAAAGTCAGATGAAGTCACTTCCTCCCCAACAAAGCTACATTTCAACCATCAGTGCAGTTGCTAAGGATCTTTGGTACTGTAGGGTTTCCAACACCGATCCATATTGGCATCTCAAGACAACGACCAATGGACCCCAATAATCATGCTTCTCCATCACTCTAGCGCCTTTATCTGGCACTTTGCATATAGTTTTCATTGCATACGACATTGCATCCTCAAAAACGTAGCATATCCATTAAGGTGGATCATTACGCCATACAAAAATTCAAACATACATCAATGCATAAGCCAGTTTGTGTGTGCCCAAAAGGTACGAAGTAACATATATACCCTCAGAAGAAGTGTCATCTTCTCTCCCTAGTGTGGATCAGACACAATGTCTTTCTTTGTCAGAATCGTTGTCTCCGAGGTTATTTCCCGCGTGTTGCATGAAGATTAGAGTGCGAATGAGGGTGGGCATTCAACCCATCTCATTTTTCAACCGTTTGAATAACCATGCTTGGTGTGTGGCAATTCGAACGATTGCCACTCTTGATGAGTTACACCCCGCCTTTGGCCTGAGGGATCAATGTAATTCTTATGCTTCGCCAGCATCAACATCTTCGTGAATCTCCAATGCTTACCGATGTCTTTTGATCGAGTCTAGTCGTCACTAGTCTCCGTGGTCCCTTCCCCCGTACGGAAAAACTTTTTAGATCCAACCCCCGTGTTGTGAACCATTTACCTTCCAACTTTCGAACAATTTCAAAGCCCAGTCCTCGCCCTGGAAAATCAAGTCAAAATCCAGTTCCCGTCCTGGTAATCATTTTCAAAATCCAGTTCACGTCCTGGTAATCATTTTCAAAATCCAGTTCACGTCCTGGTAATCGGTTCCCAAAATCCAGTTCCCGTCCTGGTAATCATTCTTCAAAGTCCAATTCTCGCCTTGGCAAACTTTTTTCAAAGCCCAATTCTCGCCTTGGCAAACTTTTTGAAAGCCCAATTCCCGCCTTGGCAATCCTTTTTCAAAGCCCAATTCCCGCCTTGGCAGACCTTTTTTCAAAGCCCAATTCCCGCCTTGGCAAACTTTTTTTCAAAGCCCAATTCCCGCCTTGGCAAACCTTTTTGCAAAGTCCAGTCCTCGCCCTGGCAAATCATTTCCATCATTTTCAGTCCTCATCTAATATCCTACGGTGAAGTCAGTTCCCGCCTGACAACCACCATTCATCCATAATTTTTTACCATAAACTTCTCCACCAGGAAAAAAAAAATCTCTTTCCCCAGCAGATATCAAAACAAAAATAAGGATAACACCTACACCATCTTTTCAGGACAAATTTCAGGTCTTTGTATTTAATTTTCTTAAACCTTGAATGTTCGAAAGGCTAACGCCAATCTCACTTTCAGGTTTAAGATGATTAAATAGGGGCAGCTGTCATACCCCAAATTTGTCCTACCCTTTTACTTTCATTTGGCTTAGGCTTTTCATTCATCTGCATACCTCCATTAGGGCATTAACATGACCTCACATTCATTCATCAAATAAACATACACAAAGCATGGGATCATTTGTCGTGGACTAGGGTTTATTTCCCTGGTTATTTGAATCGAGACTCTTTAATTAGGGTTTCGAGCTCGTGCACATCTCATCAAGTCTTTTGTTATAATGATCATACAGTAGTTGGAAACTTTGACTCGCTCGGGTAAATTTCTTATATAACAAGTGTTTGAGTTGGTTTTTAAAGCCAAAGAATAAATGGAATTGAGGTTCTTAATGTGCGTGCTTGGAAAAGAGTGAATTTGAAGATATGAGCTCATGGGTTGACTTTTGGTCAGCAAAGTCAACCATAGAAGGTTGACTTTTGTAAACCAACCTCTATTATTTTGCTCATCTTTTGACATTTGGCCGACACTACATTCTTTGATTATGTCATGGTGCCCATTCAAAAAGAAAGGAAGAGAAGATTTTAAACTCAAAATAACACAAATGGAGGAAAAGAAGTCATCATTCAATATTCATTCAAGTATCATTCATGATCCACTCATAAGAATGTTCCATTCAAAGTTGCGAGCATGAATTCAAGTATCAAGAGTTAAGTTACAAATATCATCCTTTTTTCTCATTCAAAAAAAAACATCCAAGGTCATTGTAAAAGTTCTATCATGCTCACATCCCCATATAAAAACCATTACAAACTATCAGTAACTTTCAAAGTTATTTCAATAAACATCCATATACAAAAAATACATGTTACAAAGCCTAATGCCCATGTCTAATCTTTTTATTCTATAACATTGAACCTCATGCTATGCGACTTCGTCTCCACCCATCTTCATAACCATCTTGTTCTTTCCATGCTCAAGATATCCAAACACCAAAGGCTGTTAGTTCATAAGCGACGCCCGCTGTAAACAAAAAGGGAAAGCACTCGGTTCAGCCACCACAAAACCATTTCACATTCAAACTAAACCATACTACACTACAAATGCAGAAGAGAGGAAAAAACAGCAACATCAATCAGCATTCATTTTAAACCCACATACAGGGCATACACCAAACTGAAATCCATTCACACAAACAGAACCTCATGTTTCAAACAATACTCATTCAGCCCCATATTTCAGAAAAATAACAGAAAGCCAACCAACATAACTAACTTTCACCATCACCAATAACTAACTTTCCAACCATAACAGTTGCACATAACTTCCTAACCAATATAACAGAATCCCAACAGAATTACAAACCAACCCTAACCACTTAATATCCTAACAGTTTCACTAACAGCTCAGTTTACATAACAGAATCAACCAAATTTTCAGTTACAAACCCAACTAACTATTAACAGAAAAAACATTCATATAACCAACCTACTAACTGTCAAAAAACTAGTAACAGAATAACAGAAAGGGAAAGAGGAAACTAACCTGAGATTTTCTATAAAAGCCAAACTCGGTTCACTGATCGAAGGTCCCTGAATTCTTCATCTCTTCAACTCTTCACATCTTCATCCTATCTCTCTCATCTACATCTTATTCTCCCAGCTTCATCTTCATGATCATCATCTTCATTTCCTCTCCGCCACACCATTCACCATAGCCTTCATCTTCCTCTAACCTCCAACCTTCAGTCATCTTCAAACTCCCAAAGGACCTTCACTCTGCACTTAAAACGAATTCTTCGTGAGATAACTTCAATCAACATCTCATCACCGCCTTCGAAATTTGCAGAAGAGGAAATCTATAACAAAAGAAAAAGAAACGAGAAATCAAGAACTCACCACGATATATTGAGTCTTCTCCTTCGCGCTTCAATTTTCAATTCACAGGGCCCTCCAATCATCTTCACACAGCTTCAATCACATGATCGTCATCGATCTCCAATCAGCATCAATCTTCGCACCTCCACGATGTTCTTCAGGTTGGTCCATCATCTTTGAATCGTCACCGAAAGTTTCTCTGAGTCGCACGCTCTGCAACACAACAACTCTGATCGTTCATCATCATCAATCACCATCAACTGCAACAACACCACCGCGCCCAGATTCAGATCACGAAACAGCTGAAGAAGATGATAGGTGAGCGAAATCGAGATTGAATAGAAAGAGTGAGTCCGAGAGAACCAAGAGATGAGATCGTCGTTGCCGTCGTGAGGGATGAGGGAAGCGAGAGATTGATGAACTGAGGCGGAGAGAGCGCAAGCATACCGGAAAAGCTCGCAGCGCCGTCGCATACGAAGAGGAGAGGAAATACGGGTATCAATTTTGACCTAGGTCCTCTTTCCTTTGTTTATTGCATTTTTGTATTTTTCTGTTAATTAATAAGATATTAATGTAATTAATTGAACTTGATTGAGGTTAATTAGAAGTAATTGGACACGATTAGGTCTTTAACAATAAAACCAAAAATCTAAAATGTTTTAAATCAAATAAAAAATGCATAAAACCAATGTTAGATCTTAGTTCACTTCACAATAATCTTTTCTTTTAAATTGATTAAAAACATGATAAAACCTTCATTAGTTTGTTAGATTTTTAGGTAATATTTTCCCATGAAAAACTCATAAAAATAGTAGATTTTTTAGGTTGATTTTGACATTAATCTGTTGACTTCTCTTTCATAAAAAACGCATAAAAATGGTAGTATCTTTTAGTGTAATTTTGCATTAGTACTCGAATTGTTTTTATGTTAGTTCCATGTTATTTTGGTATGATGCTTGAGTGATTTTGTTACTTGTATCTTTGGCCTCATTCTAGGCCTATCTTGTTAGTACCTTTTATTGCTCCTTTTAGAATTTAGTCCCATATTAACATTAGGATTTAGACTTGTATAGACAACTTAGACTAGAATTTAGGAATAGTTCCCTTCTCATTTTCTTTTTCTTTTCAACTTTTAAAATACTTAATAAATATCGATGAAGATCATACCGTTACTATATTTCATAGTAGGAAAGAAATGATTGGGGCGTAGGCCCCGATGTATGTTCTTTTCTACTTAGCGGAGAAGAAATGATTGAGGTGTGAAGCCTCGATGTATTTCTTAACCGTTATTTAGAGAAACGATTGTGGCGTAGGCCTCGATGTGCATTCTCTAAGTATTCACAAAAGAACTCCTTTTTGTATTTCCTTTACTTAGCGGAGAAGAAATGATTGAGGTGTGAAGCCTCGATGTATTTCTTAACCGTTATTTAGAGAAACGATTGTGGCGTAGGCCTCGATGTGCGTTCTCTAAATATGCAAAACAAAACTCTTTTTGGTATGATCTAAGTCACAAATTAAAATCCCCATAAAAAACACCAACCAAAAACACATAAAGCACTAATAAATGGTCAGATTTAAAGCAAAGTAAGGAAGTGATGCGAAGCCTTGTAGTAGGTCTTCGTCATCATGGACTTACCCTAAAAGACACAAACCAATCATTTCTTTTTCTTTTGCCTCGTTGGCACCTAAGGGCACCGTTATCTCCGCTCTACTGCATCCTAGGCTGTCCCCTTATGCAAGAGCGTGAGCGTTAACGCTGCCCAACTAAAAAACACAAAACAAACAGAAAATCGTGAGCCGAGCTACGGTAACTCTGATTCCTGAAAAGGATACGTAGGCAGCGGGGTAGGGCCCGTGCGAGTACAATTCTTTATTTTCCCTACATTTTGCATTCATTTCGCATTTAGACATAGACATAGTACACACCCTTTAGATAGAAACAAACATAGGTGGATACCATCGAGTACGATGGGCGTGAGGGGTGCTAGTACCTTCCCCTTGCGTAACCGACTCCCGTACCTTGATTCTCTGGTCGCAAGACCTTGTTCCTTCCTTTGTTAGGTTTTCTGATATTCCTTTCCCTTATGGGATAAATATATTGGTGGCGACTCTGTTCATTTTTCGCGAGCGTGCGACAGAGCAGAATTTGTTTCTTCTTGATACGCCATGTGTAATTTTGATGATTAATGAAGGTATGTTGTTCCATATTCCACCATTGATATCTTATATAATTGGCATTAAGTTTGGTTTGTCCATGCAGCTTCTATGCTCCATTATTATATGTTACAAGCAGAACTTAATGAGGACTTTATATGCTTCTTTCCAGTCAGCTTCAGCATCGGTTATGGTTATGTAATGAAGAGTGGAATGAAGAGTTTGTAACTCCTACATGGTTTTGTTATTTATAGTATTGGTTGGCTACACTTTTCTGCAGTATCATACCAGTGTTCAATATGGCAAGACCATTAGCAAAAATATGTGACATCAATGACAGCAAAGAACTTTGGAAAGTTTCTGTTCGTGTACACCACAAATGGACAGTTGTTTCGAACAAGAGGGAGCATTTTGAGATGATTTTTGTTGATGTATCGGTAATGAAGTGCATTGTTTGGTTGTTTTTACATATATTGTTTTTGGTTTGTTGTATGTTTGATTTTAATGTTTTTTCCAGGGTGGTGACATACATGTTGTTGTTCCTGCACCGCATGTATCTCTTTTTTTTGAAAAAATGGTCTTGGATCATAGTTACACTGTTTCCAATTTTAAGGTTCAGGCTAATGTTGCGGCTTTCAGACCTTCGTCTCATAAGTTTATGTTGAAGTTTACTGCTGGCACTACGGTTACAGATGATAACAACGCTGAAATACCTCCAAAGCCGTTGGTGTTTACTAAATTTACTGATATAAAAAACGACAACTTTAACAAGGATGTGCTAATAGGTAGAATATTTTATCTCTATTCTGTTTGACTGGATTTGTTTTTTATGTGTTGTTTCATTTTAAGGTTTTTTTGGCTGTATGTGTTTTAGATGTCATTGGTATGGTGGAAAGTATTGGGTATTCATAGACCACATCAGGTGCCCGAAAGCAGCAGATTAACATGATGCTGCGTGACGGGGGTTTGTATTCATATTTATTGTATAATTTATCGAACATATCTTATGTGACTATGTAGATGACATGGTTTGTATTATTTCTTCAGTGAGAATACTATCAATTGCACGCTTTGGGAATCCTATGCTGAACAATTCATGAAGTTCAAGCAGGAGCGCGGAGATGATTCTGGTCCTATTTTTGTCATGATCCAATATGCAAAAGTCAAGGAACAGGGTTAGTAATTGAATATAGATGGTTAGATATCCTTGTATTTTGATATAGATGGTTATGTAACATTCTATTTGAATAGGTAAGTTTCCACTGTCCGTGACAAACACGTTTAATGTTACCGTCCTTGGTCTGAATACTGATTTGCTGCCGATGAAAGAGTTTATAGAAAGGTATGCTCCCTGGATTTGCTCTTGTGTGGTTTTAATTTTTATGCAATGTGATTGTTACATTACTGTCTTCCTTTGACAGTTTTCCGAAGGATTCCATGATTACGTTGTCTGGCCAGGAGGGTTCCAATTCACAGCTTTCAGCATAGAACTCTGAAAATCAACAGATGACTCCTGTACAGAAATTGCTTTCAAAGGCTGTTGTAATGCCTATTGGGGATATTATAAAACTTAGAACTGTATGTTTGGAAGTTGTTGGCCCTTTATTCTGATTTAGTATATATTGCCATTTTTCCGTTGCATTTGACTGTGTATCGTATTATCTTTTGGTTCCATAATTGCAGATTACATTTTGTGCGACTGTTGGAGAAACTAAAATGCTAGTTGCCTCTCCGTATGGTTGGTATTATCGTGGTTGTCATGCTTGCTCATGTATTGCGCGTGGTGACAGAGCTCCGTTTGAGTGTGAGGCTGGACATTTCACTGAGGCAGAGATTTTTAGGTTAACATACTTGTCACATGTTTTATGTTATTTCATTTATATGTGTGATTGTCAAGGTACTGAACATGACCTTTTTGAGTGCTCTATGTATACTGCGAACGTAGGTATAAGATTGAGATTGAGGTTACTCATGCCGGGAATAGCTATAACTTTCTATTTTGGGACCGAGAGTGTGAGTTACTTTTGGGATTGTCTGCTTCTCAGCTGCGTCATACAATGATTAAGGTATTTCCGTTTACATACTGTTGGAAAAACATAGACAATTATGCCAGAGTTAACTGATCTTTGTCTTGCAATCTCCTACAGGCTGGCATTCATGATCCCTTGGAATTCCCGCTGGCATTGGATCAGATGTTGGATTGCAAGATGGCTTTCAAAGTTAAGTGGCAACCACGTTGGAAGAATGCCTCTGTCGTTATGCTATTGAAGAATGACCCTTTTGTGAAAGAGCTTGCTGATCAGTTTGACACAGATGAAGTATTTGAATTTAATCTTTGCATGTGTTATGCAACTTAAAATCATTGTAAACTGACTTTGCGCATATTATGATTTTGTACTATCTTTCGAATGATTTGTAGATGAAACAATCTGCTGTCGAAGCAATGACCACTGTTCGATCCGAACCTAATTTTGTCGTCGTAAGGACGTTTACTGTACTGAAATGTACTCCACTTTTAATGTACTGTTGAATATTAATTGTGTGATGTTTGTTCACTTATGTAACAGGATCTTGATGTGAGTTCAACGCACAGCACAGATCCAGTTACTCCTACTGGAAAAAGACACTTTCCAGGCGTATCAAGCGAGTCAACAACCTCGGATGCCACGTGTGATGGAGAACTTTCATCAAACAAGTTAAAGAAAATTATAAAAATAGAGAAGATAGATTAGTAGTTCCTGCATAATTTTATGTATGTTTTGGTGTGTTTTTTTTTTTATGGTGTGGACATGTTTTATTTCCTTTCCACTTTATTTGTTTTTTGTTTGTATTGCCACATAAACAAATCAGACTTGTAAGTCTGTTTCTTTTGGTTTGGTAACAACTATGTAATTTAATTTCTGTTATCTTAATATAAGACTTTTCTGTTTTTTCTTAATCATCTATTCAACTGCTATGATATACTTTGTTTTTTACTCATCTCCAATATCCAAACTAGCATTACATGCTATTGTAAAAACATATTGTCACAACTAATAACAACCACAATTTGCAATATTGGTTACGACTACACATGTAAAAGACACATAAACCTTATTCAAAAGTTACTCACGTGAAAATGAACTTGCATTTTTACTGAGAAGTCAACACAACTAGCATGCACCGACCAAATGCTCCGTTGAATGTCATAAACGTATTAAAAAATTCCTAACATGAAATTGAACTTGCAATTATGTTGAGAAATCAACACACCGAACATGCACCGACGAAATGCTCCGTTGAATGTTATAAATAATCAAAATTAATATAGCTGCGCATATGACATTGTATGTATTCTCTTCAATTTGTTGACATTTATCTGAGCACCTGTGGCAATTGGATTAAATGGGATCGCTGTCGCTACCGCGAAAATTAACAGAGTCGCCACTAACATATTTATCCTGAAAAGGAAGGGAATGCCAGCAAACCACAAAAACAAAACAACGGTCTCACAACCAGAGAAAAAGGGTAAGGGAGTCGGTTACGCGAGGGGAAGGTGTTAGCACCCCTCGTGCCCATCGTACTCGATGGTATCCACGCTTATGTCTAAACCTATGGGTGTGTAAGCAAAATGCGCTAATCTGGACTAAAATGAATGCATAATGTAGGGAAAAGAAAGAGTTATACTCGCACGGGCCCTACCCCACTGCCTACGTATCCGTTTTGCGGAATCAGAGGTACTGTAGCTCGGCTAACTAATTTATGTTTGTTTTGTGTTTTTTAGGTGAACGAGTTACATTCACACTCCGCTGCTCGACCTTTGGAGACTTATGCTTGGGAATGGAGCGGAAATAACAAGCTCTTAAGAAAAGAAAATCAAAGAGTGTGGTTTGTGTTTTAAAGAATGCATGAGGAAAACCTAAGCTAAGGGGGAAAGCTTGCTACCTAATGTTATCATACAAAGGGTACAAGTCTAAACTAAACTAACAACCTACGAGAAAAAGGGGAAGCATACAAGAATATCACACAAACGAGCATCCGCTCGTAAAGCAAACAAAACCAACGGTACTGACCGAATGGTAGAAAAGCGGTCCCGCCATAGCCAAGGGGAGCAGCTCAACCCAAGTCAACCAAGCATTAGACCTCGTGAAAATGATCGGGCCATAGACAAGAGGGCGGACCCCTCTCAGCAACCAAGCCGTCACGGATCGTAAAGGAAAACGGTGCGTGCGTACACCGAGCATCAACGTCGAGCGACGCGAGCTATAAGAAAGGCGGGGGTCCGGTTGCATGAACCCTTTTCCTGACATACTCGATAACAAGATCTTGTGCAGGTTCAAAAGCGAGCCACGCGTAGCATGCGCATAATGAACGGACTCGATGAGACTAGGCGGGGGTTGATTGCTAACCCTTTCCGCGTGCCTTCCATGAGGACTTAACGGAGTGCCATATAGGACTTATTACACCGTGACTCCCTGCCGCAAAGCACAAATATAAACACACCAACAAAAACAGAGCCTCTTTCGAGGGCTTGGCCAGATGAATGTCTAGGTCCTACTTCTCATGTTATTGGATGATGCGAGAAAGCGATAAAGTGCAATAGAAATAAAATGAAACGGGATCAATACCAAACGGATGATGATCCGTAAACTAAAGTGAAGCAAAGCGAAGAAACTAGGATCCCGCGAGCGAGCTAGCAAAGCAAAAGCAAATAGTCAGCACACCGATTAGCCATGAAAGCACACAAGAGTCGACATGCGCGTCGAGCACAATCACAATACACCTGCAAGAGGAACAAGCAAACCAAGCAAGCAAGTATAAAGTAATAGGAACGTGTCTCCCGGATGAGAACACGATACAAGTGAATAGGGATCGTGTTCCGTGAGTAAAGCGGAACACTCAAGCAATAAGCGTCGGTTGGTGACTATCCAAGAGCCTTGCACACTAGCACACAAGTTAGAGATAACAAAACATCGCAATCGGAATTGCGTTATTGCATTCTAATATAAAAGAAAATGAATAACTAATGCAAACATGAAATGAACAACAAAATGTCAAAGGGAAAACAAAGATGAATAAACCACAATCAATCAATGCCAATTATCTCACAAGATAGCACGTTTCACAAGCTTTCCAACGATATAAAGAACGCGCAAATCGGAGCTACGAGTAAAAAGATATGAAAGATTGAAGTTAGGAAGTAAAGGAAGCAAAAATAGGTCGACCTACCTTCGACCTAGGTCGACCTAACAGGTCCAGAAACGAAAGAAACAGCTCCAGGTCGACCTAAACTCACCCTCGGTCGACCTAACAGTGCTAGAATCAAAAATTGAAGGTTTTAGGTCGACCTAAACTCATCCTGGGTCGACCTAACAGTGCCAGGATCAAAAATGAAGGTTTTAGGTCGACCTAAACTCATCCCGGATCGACCTAACAGTGCCAGGATCAAAAATGAAGGTTTTAGGTCGACCTAAACTCATCCCGGGTCGACCTAACAGTGCCAGGATCAAAAATGAAGGTTTTAGGTCGACCTAAACTCATCCTGGGTCGACCTAACAGTGCCAGGATCAAAAATGAATTTTCTCGCAAGGAAACATGATGCCATTCTTCATGAATGTTCAGCATACAAGCAAATATCAAACATGCAATGCTATGAGTCAAGAGCAAACACATTATTCAGCAAATTGATTGGTCTTTAAGAGCAAAATTAAACATTCCATCGAATAATTAGCATGCAAGCATTGAATAGTAAGCATTGTGATTATATCATCAAGAGTAATCGTTATCAAACCTCAAATGGCATCAATTTAGCGTAGGCATCATGAATTATCATTCCACAATCAACAAGCATGTGGCATCATCAACAATTCAACGATAAATTTCAAATTCAATCAAATAATCAAGATCAACACAAATCAATCAATCAACAAGCAATTATCATCATCAATTATCATAGATCCATCATCCACAATCAAAAATCATCATGATCAATGTCGAATTAAGCAACAAAATCAATGATCTAGCAAGGTTTGTAGTGAATTTACCGGATCGAATGAAGAGAATGAGATCGGATGAACACGAACGCGAACACGACGCGAAAACGAACAAAATCCAAGAGATGTAAGGGAGAGAGTGGCGCGTGAGATCCTTTGATAGGGAGAGAGACGCGCGACACTTCAATCGGAGGAGAAGATCTTGATTTGTGCTTTGATCTTCATTTGCTCTTGAGATTTGATCTTGAATTGATGAAGTTTTTGTGAGTTTTTGTGGTTTTGATCCAAGAAAATTGAGAGAATTGAGAGAAAGTGTTTTTGATCTTTTTGGTGAGATTGAAGTTATGAGCATTCTCCTTTGATTTGTGAAGAGCAAAATGTTTATATATTGTCAACGCGAAATGTCCAAATTGCCCTCGGTGCGTCTTATTTTGGCTTGTTTTTAAGGAAACTCGGTTCGGCTCTGAATTCCGGAACGAAACCAATACCATTGTGAAGATGACCAAATTTGTGACTCGTCGCCGCGAGAATCGTCTCAATCCGATATGCGATGAAGAAATTATGCGCGTTTGAATGACGAGGAACGTCGATTCATCTGGTGCGACTGTGCAGAATCTTGTGAGTACCGCTCAAAGAACTCGATAAAACCCTATCTTCGGCTCAGAATCTGAACAGGCGTGTGTGACGAAGAATCGAAGCTAACGAAATTTCCAAGGAAATGCCGTCGGAACGGACTTCATACGATAAAAATCGAAGAAGTTATGAATTTTCAAACTAGGCGCGACACACTCGAAAACACACTTTTTACCGAAACAACGCGACGATCCTTAAAATTCTGGGAATTTTCCGTGCATAATTGGCCTTTGGTCCGAACATATGAAATCTTGGTAATAATGGCACGGAGTTCTAGTTAAATTTTCACGCGAATCCGACTGGCGGATTATGAGATATGAATTTTCCGAGGCATGAAACCATACATTCAGCACCATTTTTCACTATGAAACCTCAAGTAAATTGCAAATCTGACAACCTTCCTCAAAGAATTGGCTTCCAAGCCGAACACGAAAGTTGTAGATATCGTTGAAACAGTCAAGGCCACGCGGGAACTTAGCTCATATCACCTTCCAAATATGACTTGCGAATTTTCTCGTATTTCCACTGTTTAAACCATTTTTCACACCGTATCTTCTTAAACCCATGAAAACTCTTTATTATTTTTCTTCAATTTTTGAATGATGAAATAAACGTCATTATTAACTTATAGCTCAAATAAAGAGGGCAAATTTTGGGGTGCAACAGCTGCCCCTATTCAAACTTCTTGAACCTGACGAGTGAGAAATGAAAGTTTCGAACCGTTGAGGTGGAAGGAGATTGAATACCAGAATGAACTCGAAAATTTGCACTCTTGATCAATAGAAGATTCCAACTTGCAATGAAGAAAGAATGTACCACCCCGCAAGCAGGGAGAAAAAACTTCAATTGATCTGGATAATAAATATATTTGTTTGTTTCATAACAGCTGTTATCACTTGAGTAATGTGAATCCATACAGTTTTATATTGTAGAATTCATACAGTTTAATATTGTAATTGGAATTGATCTATATAATTAGTCCACTCATATTCTTCTTAGAACTACTTACTGGCCATGGCATCGTAGCTATCTTTAGGAAATATGCTAGAAACTAATGAACAAACCAGTCATACTAACTCTTCTATTGCTAGACAAAGTAGAAGACTTAGAATGAAGGAGAAGAGAGATGCACAATGCACTGAATCAGATCATTCTCAAAACTTGGTAGATAAAACTGATGTAAGTGATGCAAGGAAGAAAAGAAGGCTGATATTGCAAAATAAGAAATCATCATGTGGTCATCCCACCAGTGTCCCATCCCCAAGTATAGTCTCCCTAGTTTCTATTCCAAATGTAGAAGATAGAGCTCATTCAATTGATGCTCGCAAGAAAAGAAGGCTTATCTTAGAGAATAGAAAGTTTTCTGTCATACCACCTGAAACACAATATTCCCAAGTGCCACTGTCTAACTCTGAGGATGAATGCAGCTCATCTAATACTTCGGACTCTGAAGATGATATGGAACAAGCACCGTTAGCAGATTCAAATTTACAAGGTAATGTTACAAATAATAAACATTTCAACGGCATATCAAATATTTAGATCACAAATGACACTATGCTAATTTCTAAATCTGCATAATATTCTGATATAGGGGATCAAATATGGTAATGTACATATTGTCATGCACACATGTGGCTTCAAGAATGTGCCAGTAAAACCAAAAAGGGACATGTTCCAACATTCCATCGCTGTTGTCGCGGTGGTAAAATTGTTGTACCTTTACTTGAAGAGGCACCCCCACTGTTGAGACATCTGCTGTTTAACAAAACATCTACCGAGAGCAAAAATTATCGAAATAATATTCGAACATACAACTCAATGTTTTCGTTTACTTCTCCTGGAATGAAATTTGACACCACATATTCAAAGAAAGGAGGACCACCAACTTTGAGACTGCACGGTCAAACCTGCCATCGAATAGGTACTCTACTACCAGAAAATGGAGACCGTCCGCAATATGCTCAGATATATATTTATGACACAGATAATGAAGTTACTAATAGAATGAAGTGTTTCAGGTATTTCTAATATTCCACAAATAGTTAAGGTCTTCGTGATCGTTACCTATATTTATTTTTAACGTCGCATAAAATGCGCAGAGACAATACTGAAATTGACGAGAACACTGTTCATAATTTGAAGATCATGTTAGATGAGTTCAATATTCATGCAAAAGTTTTTAGAATGGCGAGGGATGTCCTGGACGATAATGCATTCTTAGACTTAAAACTGAGGGTTATATGTGATAGACCTGAGGATGGACGCGTGTATAACAGACCAACGGTTTCAGAAGTTGTTGCACTAATTGTGGGAGACATTGATTCTGCTTGTAATAGGGACGTTATTATTCAAGCACGCAACGGTGGTTTGCAACGTATTGATGAGTTTCATCCAGCATATTTGGCATATCAATACCCTCTCATATTTGCGTATGGTGAAGATGGTTATAGGAAAAATATATTGCATAGATATCGCCATGAAACTGAGGTTACCCGACAAAATCGTCAGAGCATCAAGGACTGGCTTTCATACAGGTTACAAGACCGTAGCGAGGAGGCAAAAACTTTGCTACACTCACGCCGTCTGTTTCAACAGTTCTTAGTCGATGGTTATTGTATGATGGAATCTGAAAGGCTGAACTGGTTGCGAAATAATCAATCCAAATTAAGAGTGGGAAAATATAACAGGTTGACAGATGAATGCAATAACGATGATGGCAGACAACAACAAAAGCGGGGAAAGCGAGTTGTCTTACCGTCATCTTTTGTTGGGGGAAAAAGATATATGGATCAACTATATTTTGACGGAATGGCAATTTCAAGTAGATTGGGTTTTCCGGACCTATTCATTACATTTACTTGCAATCCAACATGGCCAGAAATTATCCGTGCCTTGTCCGAAACTGGGTTACAACCACACGATCGACCCGATATTATTACTAAAGTCTTCAAAATCAAATTTGACGAACTCATTGCAGATATAACAAAAAAGCATGTTCTAGGGAAAGTTTTGGCCTGTAAGTATGCATTTTTATGTTCTATTAATTAATTAACATCTTCTTCCTAAATTGAAATTACATATTAACTAACTGGTACATTTATAGTTATGTACACTATTGAATTTCAGAAGAGGGGATTGCCATACGCACATATTTTGATTTTTTTACATCCTCAGAGCAAATACCCCACACCATCTGACATTGACAACATCATCTGTGCTGAAATACCAGACCCTGCTGTTCATCCGAGGTTGTATGCGTTGGTTAAATCTAACATGATGCACGGCCCATGTGGAGTGGCGCGCATGACATTAACCTGTATGAAAAATGGTAAATGCTCTAAATACTTTCCAAAGAAGTTTAACGAGGAAACTATTGTTGATGCAGAAGGTTATCCCCTCTATAGGAGAAGATCAAAAACCCACGTTATTGAAAAAAATGGTATCACATTGGACAACTGTCATGTGGTACCTTATAACAAAAGATTTCTCCTCAAATATAACGCACATATAAACATGGAATGGTGTAACCAGAGCACTTCAATCAAATATCTTTTCAAATACATTAGCAAAGGCTATGACAGAATAACAGCTTCAGTGTCAACCAACAACAATGAACCGGTTGACGAAATAAAACAATACTTAGATTGTAGATATATCTCACCATGTGAAGCATGCTGGAGAATTTACTCCTTTCACATTCATGGTAGAAGACCGGCAGTTGAACGTATGTTTTATTACTTGGTAGGCGAAAAGGCTGTTTACTACACTGATCACGATCGAATGGAAAATGTTTTGGAGAATCCAAGTGTTACTGATTCCATGTTTACTGGTTGGCTATCTGCAAACTCAAAGTATACTGAGGCACAGTCACTCACTTATGGTCAATTTGTACCTAAGTTTGTTTACCACAAAAAAGAAAGGGAGTGGAGGCCCCTCAAAAAGGGATTCACCATTGGGAGATTGATATGGGTTCCACCAACAACAGGTGAACTTTTTTACCTGCGGATGATGTTGAAGGTAGTCAAGGGACCAAAAAGTTATGAAGAAATTCGCAAGGTCGGTAATACCCAGTATGAAACATTTAGAGATGCATGCTTCGCCATGGGATTTCTGGAAGATGACAAAGAATATATTGGTGCACTCAAAGAGGTCAGTGAATGGGGCTCTGGACATTTTGTCCGAAAACTATTTGTGGTGATGCTATTGTCAGGTGCTGTTAATCGCCCAGCACACGTTTGGAAGGAATCATGGCAGCTGTTATCTGATGGTGTCCTACATGCTCAAAGGCAATTGGCTTTAAATACAGGTTTTTAAGAGTTTAAATTTAAACAATATATACTAAATTATTGCTGCTGTTATATTATCTATCACTCTATATATATATATATATATATATATATACACACTAAATTATTGCTGCAGTTATATTATCTAACACTCTATATATATATATATAATTACAACCAAATGGATCTCTTCTATTAGCCAATGCCTAACTTTCTTCTTTATAATGTTAAAAAACAGAATTGGTTCTCACAGATGCCGAATTGCAACATTTGACCCTGATTGAAATAGAAAAGCTGCTTCAAGAAAATAAAAGGACACTAAAAGATTTCAAACCAATCCCTTATCCAGATGGATATGTTCTGCAACACTTAGGTAATAGACTGATATATGACGAACGCAATTATAACATTGCCAAAACAAAGACAGAATTCACAAATCTCTTTCGTGGACTTACAGGTAAACCATTGAAATTATTATTAACTAAATTTTATAATACTACTATATGTTTGGTTGATCATTTAGCGATTCATAATAACTATATCGTTAGTTATGCTATTGAAGAAAACCAATTTTGTGAAAGACCTTACTGATAACCTTGACCCAGATGAACAGACAGCTATGTATCAAAAAATTATGCGCGCAGTTGAGTCTCAGAATGGTGCAGTCTTCTTCCTACATGGTTACGGTGGAACCGGTAAGACATACATGTGGAGAACATTGGCGGCAGCATTAAGGTCGAAGCATGATATATGTCTGACAGTCGCAACCAGTGGTATAGCGTCATTATTGTTGCCAGGAGGTCGAACTGCACATTCAAAATTTAAGATACCAGTGCCAACGCTCGATAATTCTACTTGCAAAATTGAGTACAATGATGATGTGGGAGACCTTCTTAGACAAACTAAACTAATTATTTGGGATGAGGCTCCAATGGCACACAAGCATACTTTTGAAGCACTAGATAGAACGCTCAGAGATGTAATGTGTAACCCCCCAAATCTACCCCGCAATTATAAGCGAAAATCAGAGTGCATTTAAAAATATTCATTAAAGATGGGATGTCCTAATTCGACTTAAACCAACAAACATACTCATATTGCAATCAACACAGATACATAGCATTCAGAAAACAAGACTTTATCCACATCTTCCAATTTCAAATTATAAACATCTTTATATTCAACTTATCACAAATGTCATCATAGAATACAACAACCAAGTAATAATCGACTAATCCCCCCGAGTGCTACGTATCAGAGCAATGGACACCGACTCGACTTGCCATAAAGCAACATCAAGACTTCACATCAATAACCTCGAACATCCACGACTAATCTTGAATACCTGCCCATTTCCCATGGTAGGGGAAATATCAGCAAAGGGGTGAGATATCTTACAATATAAAGGAATGCATGATAAATAATATAGGAGATATAAATCATACATAATTTCACCACTTCGCATCACATAACATCTACAACAAGTTTCACCGCAAAACAACTTATCAATATAATACAACTTTCAAAATGGCAACAATATCATTAATCAGTTAAGACAACATATTCAAATTCACAGTCATACTATCATCATGTCACAACAACAGATCATCGACTCAACAATTCAAATAACATAATCAACTTATGAAATGACAACAATGTCAACAATCAACCATGACAATATATGCAATTCACAAGTAAGATTCTAACACATCACCACAAACATCTCATCATCAAGTCATCACGTCACCACAAACATAATCAAATAAGACTCAAATGCAATTCACATGTGACTCGACTTATGCAAATGCATGTGGTACCATTCGGAGTAAAACTCCCACCGTCTCAAAATTTGCCATTGGGCACACCGTCGCTATTTGCCAACAAGGCCACCGTCTCTTTATGCAATGGATGTGACTCAATAAATGCAACATCCATACAAACCACATAAACAATACGTCACAACATCGTCTAAATCACCATCGAACATTATCAATATAATGTCGAACTTCAACAACAACAAAATCATCATCATTCATAAGAATGCATCACTTCACAATCACGTCACTATGTTGCATCGTCATACAACAATAATTCACCTCACAATACATCACAATACAACTATCAACATTATACAACTTATCAATAGTGACCATAGGGTCTACAACAACAACGAAAAATTCATCATGTTATAGAAACAATAACAATTCAACATATTGCACAACAACAACAAACATCAACATGTTACAACAACAACAGCAATAATTCATCATGTTACAACAACAACAATTCATCATGTTAACGACAAACATCAACAATTCATCACATTACCAACAACATCAACAAATTCTTCATATTCCTTAATTCAAGTAATCATCATAACACATTATATTCAACTTCCTAATAAAGACATATATATTCTTAATTCATCACATGGCATCGTCGTCGACTCATACATATCAAATACGCACAATTAATCACATATAGCATACAACATCTTTATCAATTATGCATATCATCACATATCTCATTATCTCATTATAAGGAAGTCACATATTATCACTTCAATAACATTGTATCGTCGTAAGAAAAATATACATCAAGTTATACCGCAACATGGTTACATTGATTCATAGCAAAGAACATACTTCACATGTTAACACAACATAGTTCATCACTTAATCCTAATAAACATAATAGGAGAATAGGTCCTATGAATCATTTTATTGCATCATGATATATTTCATTGCGTTAGCTTTCCAACGCTTCGAACGGCGCCTAAAACGGAGTTACGGATCAAAAGTTACATCATTTCAAAGTTTAGAAAAAGTTCTGCAAAACAGGGTTCGCGGCGCCAACAAAGTTCGCGGCGCGAACTGAGCGAATTCAAAAATTCCTAACTTTCTGTCAGACAGTTCGCGGCGCGAACAGAGGTTCGCGGCGCGAACTGGCGATTTTCAGAAAACCCCAAACACAGAAAACAGCCTACGAAACCCATCCAAAAACCCCCAAACTCAACCCAATCAAGCTGAAAACACCAACCATCATGAACAACAATGGAATACATGTTATAAACACAAATACAACACATATTATGGATCTTCTAACATCATAACAATCATCAAACATCAATTAAAACACATTTCAAATCATGAATTTACACATTTGTTCATAAACCCTAACATCTCTACACACAACTTCCATGGAGAATAACATACAATCTAACCCACCATATACATCATCATGCCAACCCTTAGAGAGTAAGAACCCCACCCTTACCTTATCAAAAGCTTCATCTTCATCAATGGAGTTCTTCCTCTTCATGCCATAGCTTTCCCTCTTCCTTCCCTCTTTCTCTTCTTTCTCTTATTTCTCTTCTTCTTTCTCTTCTTTCTCTTCTTCTTTCACAAAATGAGTTATGAGGTTTAATCTCTAAAACCCTAACTCTTACTATCTTCCTTTTCTTAATTGGGCTTAGCCCACAATCCAATCTCTTATGTCATATTTGTTTCACTTAGGCCTAATTCATAATATCTCTTTAATTACTCAATTAAGCTAAATAACACACATAAATAATTAACCCCACAACATAACCGAATATTATTTCCAATAATATTCCACAACTACAATTGCTCCTTAACTTAATTAATACCAACTCGTAATTGTACTTCTCTGACTAATTAATCTGACCATAAACTTAACTGCTCAAATCAACATATTAATCCAATACGCCTTTAGAATAATACCGATAAACTCCAACCTCGACTAATTCCAACGAATAAATCCTCGATCAATTTAATTAAATAATTAATTAAATTCGGGGCGTTACAACTCTCCCCCACTTAGAATATTTTCGTCCTCGAAAATCTATCCGACATAATCATCCTTAACTTCGCTTCTATCTCTCTGATCCTCAATTGCGCTTGTCAATACTTCCACTACCAAAACAACTTAATCTGACTTAAATCCAACGTCAATTATTCGACATCTCTACGACATACTCGTTAACAACTTACTAACCACCTCAGGAACCTCCAGGCTTATCAATACTTATGGTAACAACAACTTTAACACGCTTATACTTGGAGGTACAATCTCACTTCATTAACTTAGCAACAGAGTCATCACTGTTCAACAACGCCTTGACTATCGATCCTTAAGGTAGTAACAATCATAATCCTCATATACTCGGGTGTTCAACTCCATACTATCATCGTATTAACAACATTCTCAACACCAGAACACACACATACTTTCATTCCCTTAATTATACATGTCAATCTTTAACCAACACTAACAGTTCTATCTCCGTCTCGTCATATCACTCCTATAAGTTACATCGACATAGCCAGCATAATCAACTCAGTCATAGTACAGAATATCATTTCTTACTTACAGAGTCCAATAACAATATCACGACAACGGAAACCAACTGACTATAACATCAACTTAACAAGATTACTCGACGAATACACCCAACTCCACCATCAACTAACAACTCTAGTATTGTCCTTATAAACTCGGTAAAAATACCATATTTCTGATACCTCGTTCTCATCTTAACAGCCCACCAAATCATACATGCGGATACAAACATATCATTCCCCTAGGCTTCCGATACCTAGTTCTTCACCTCTAACAAACACACACGCATAGCAACTGCGCCACCTTACACATCCGCTGCGCAACACTGATAATCCATCTTAAGTCACTGTCCACATTATATCTTTCCGTCAATCATATGGTTCACAAGTCTTAATCTAGTTCAAACTTCCTTAAACATCCATCACAAAATCGTTGTTCACTCGACATTCTCAATCCTTCACTTTGCAACGTTATCCCACCTATAAACCAGCTTCTCCGATTTGTTCACTACTTCTCAACTATTCATGGATACTTTTCTGTTAATTCCCACCAACTAGAGAACAACTATCTTCACGACGTAACATTCATCCATTTATGCACTATCAAGCTAGCAAGACACGTCTATGCCATCCAATCACGATTTCGTCTACTATCAACAAGTGATTAAGGGTGATCAAGTCCTCAATTTGTCAATAGATAGCCGACAATCATAATGGAGTATAAACCATCACTACCAACATTAATAATGTTCTTTTCCAACTTGTACTCATATCACTAGAAGCAATATGATTCCATAATTCATTAATCTTTCAAAATCATCCGAAAAAGCTAACATTGACGCCTTGCAGCTACTTTCTTAAACACATCTGACGATACATCAGAACAAAAATTCATGTACACCATTATCCGCACTTCTCATTATTGAAATCATACTCATCTCTGCGCACTTCCAGCTCTAACTCGCCCTTCAGAAGGTTTCAACAACTTCAATAGCTCCTACCACTATCTCAATCACTTACAATAATCCTACCGCAAGGTCTACCGCAATACTTCACTTAATTACTGATCCAACATCGGCATCTTACACGAGGCTACTCAACCAACGACTTCACAGTCCATCAGTATTGCCGAAACATCACAACTTCTAAATTCCATCTTCTAGAACTTATTCTTGTTACTTAACAGTTACCTTCATAAACAATCGTAACTTGAACCACACTTTCATATCACCAATCTCTACAGAGCCCTCATCCTTCGGGTAGTAAACATTAACAATTCCTTCTCACCCTCTTCTTCATGAGATTCCAACTTACTAGCAACCAAAATCATAAATCCAAGTCACCTTCGATTCGGGAAACAACAAACTCCAACAACACTTGCACTGTCGCCCTCAGCAGCAATATACTAACACCTTACAACTGAACACATTTGAGAAGCATAGCTTCTCCCCCACTTAGGTTCAAACCAACTTCTGCAGACAACAATTAGAAGAACAACAAGTACCGATAGTGTTTCACACACTCATCGCGTACACAGGAATAAACAACATTAGACAACATTGGCCGGACAGGTCGACCTGCTCTGATACCACTATTGTAACCCCCCATATCTACCCCGCAATTATAAGCGAAAATCAGAGTGCATTTAAAAATATTCATCAAAGATGGGATGTCCTAATTCGACTTAAACCAACAAACATACTCATATTGCAATCAACACAGATACATAGCATTCGGAAAACAAGACTTTATCCACATCTTCCAATTTCAAATTATAAACATCTTTATATTCAACTTATCACAAATGTCATCATAGAATACAACAACCAAGTAATAATCGACTAATCCCCCCGAGTGCTACGTATCAGAGCAATGGACACCGACTCGACTTGCCATAAAGCAACATCAAGACTTCACATCAATAACCTCGAACATCCACGACTAATCTTGAATACCTTCCCATTTCCCATGGTAGGGGAAATATCAGCAAAGGGGTGAGATATCTTACAATATAAAGGAATGCATGATAAATAATATAGGAGATATAGATCATACATAATTTCACCACTTCGCATCACATAACATCTACAACAAGTTTCACCGCAAAACAACTTATCAATATAATACAACTTTCAAAATGGCAACAATATCATTAATCAGTTAAGACAACATATTCAAATTCACAGTCATACTATCATCATGTCACAACAACAGATCATCGACTCAACAATTCAAATAACATAATCAACTTATGAAATGACAACAATGTCAACAATCAACCATGACAATATATGCAATTCACAAGTAAGATTCCAACACATCACCACAAACATCTCATCATCAAGTCATCACGTCACCACAAACATAATCAAATAAGACTCAAATGCAATTCACATGTGACTCGACTTATGCAAATGCATGTGGTACCATTCGGAGTAAAACTCCCACCGTCTCAAAATTTGCCATTGGGCACACCGTCGCTATTTGCCAACAAGGCCACCGTCTCTTTATGCAATGGATGTGACTCAATAAATGCAACATCCATACAAACCACATAAACAATACGTCACAACATCGTCTAAATCACCATCGAACATTATCAATATAATGTCGAACTTCAACAACAACAAAATCATCATCATTCATAAGAATGCATCACTTCACAATCACGTCACTATGCTGCATCATCATACAACAATAATTCACCTCACAATACATCACAATACAACTATCAACATTTTACAACTTATCAATAGTGACCATAGGGTCTACAACAACAACGAAAAATTCATCATGTTATAGAAACAATAACAATTCAACATATTGCACAACAACAACAAACATCAACATGTTACAACAACAACAACAACAATTCATCATGTTACAACAACAACAATTCATCATGTTAACGACAAACATCAACAATTCATCACATTACCAACAACATCAACAAATTCTTCATATTCCTTAATTCAAGTAATCATCATAACACATTATATTCAACTTCCTAATAATGACATATATATTCTTAATTCATCACATGGCATCGTCGTCGACTCATACATATCAAATACGCACAATTAATCACATATAGCATACAACATCTTTATCAATTATGCATATCATCACATATCTCATTATCTCATTATAAGGAAGTCACATATTATCACTTCAATAACATTGTATCGTCGTAAGGAAAATATACATCAAGTTATACCGCAACATGGTTACATTGATTCATAGCAAAGAACATACTTCACATGTTAACACAACATAGTTCATCACTTAATCCTAATAAACATAATAGGAGAATAGGTCCTATGAATCATTTTATTGCATCATGATATAGTTCATTGCGTTAGCTTTCCAACGCTTCGAACGGCGCCTAAAACGGAGTTACGGATCAAAAGTTACATCATTTCAAAGTTTAGAAAAAGTTCTGCAAAACAGGGTTCGCGGCGCCAACAAAGTTCGCGGCGCGAACTGAGCGAATTCAAAAATTCCTAACTTTCTGTCAGACAGTTCGTGGCGCGAACAGAGGTTCGCGGCGCGAACTGGCGATTTTCAGAAAACCCCAAACACAGAAAACAGCATACGAAACCCATCCAAAAACCCCCAAACTCAACCCAATCAAGCTGAAAACACCAACCATCATGAACAACAATGGAATACATGTTATAAACACAAATACAACACATATTATGGATCTTCTAACATCATAACAATCATCAAACATCAATTAAAACACATTTCAAATCATGAATTTACACATTTGTTCATAAACCCTAACATCTCTACACACAACTTCCATGGAGAATAACATACAATCTAACCCACCATATACATCATCATGCCAACCCTTAGAGAGTAAGAACCCCACCCTTACCTTATCAAAAGCTTCATCTTCATCAATGGAGTTCTTCCTCTTCATGCCATAGCTTTCCCTCTTCCTTCCCTTCTTTCTCTTCTTTCTCTTATTTCTCTACTTCTTTCTCTTCTTTCTCTTCTTCTTTCACAAAATGAGTTATGAGGTTTAATCTCTAAAATCCTAACTCTTACTATCTTCCTTTTCTTAATTGGGCTTAGCCCACAATCCAATCTCTTATGTCATATTTGTTTCACTTAGGCCCAATTCATAATATCTCTTTAATTACTCAATTAAGCCAAATAACACACATAAATAATTAACCCCCCAACATAACCGAATATTATTTCCAATAATATTCCACAACTACAATTGCTCCTTAACTTAATTAATACCAACTCGTAATTGTACTTCTCTGACTAATTAATCTGACCATAAACTTAACTGCTCAAATTAACATATTAATCCAATACGCCTTTAGAATAATACCGATAAACTCCAACCTCGACTAATTCCAACGAATAAATCCTCGATCAATTTAATTAAATAATTAATTAAATTCGGGGCGTTACATAATGTCTAAATACAGTAACTCAAAGGAGATGTTTGGTGGAAAAGTTGTTGTTTTTGGAGGTGATTTCAGGCAGATTTTACCTGTTGTCCCTCGAGAAAGCCGTTCGGATATTGTACATTCTGCCATAAATGCGTCTTACATATGGAATTCTGTTCAAGTGTTAACATTAACCAAAAACATGCGCCTGCAATCCGGTCTGACTGAAGATGATAAAAATGAAATGCAACAGTTTTCTGAATGGTTGTTAAGAATTGGCGAAGGAAAAGTATCTGAGCCCAATGACGGTGTGACAGATTTTGAAATTCCACCTGACCTGTTGATAACACAGTTCGAAGACCCGATCGTCGCCATTGTTGATGCTACATATCCTGACTTTATTCACAATTTTCATTCAATCCAATACCTTAAGGGTCGAGCAATTCTGGCTTCAACATTAGAAATTGTGGAACAAATAAACAATCATATCCTTGACTTAATCCCAGGTCTACATCTCTCTCACTACCCTTTACGAAAAACAACTTTTCATATTAATTTCACTTAACTCATTATATTCTTCATACAGGAGACATGCGGGATTACTACAGCTCAAATACTGTTGATAAGTCCGAAATCAATGACGACACAGTGGTAAATATCCTAACTCCAGAATTTCTCAGTTCCCTCCGTACATCTGGTTTGCCTACCCATCATTTAAAGTTAAAGGTTGGAACACCAATTATGCTCATGAGGAATATTGATCAGTCAGAAGGACTATGTAATGGAACAAGGTTGATAGTAACAAAATTGGGGACACATGTTATTGAAGCTTCGATAATAGCTGGAAAGAACTGTGGCAATCAGGTTTACATCCCACGAATGGATATGTCACCTTCCCAATCACCATGGCCTTTCAAGCTCAACAGAAGACAGTTCCCCATTATAGTGTCATATGCCATGACAATTAACAAATCCCAAGGACAGTCTTTGGATACTGTTGGTCTATACCTACCAAGGGATGTTTTTACACATGGACAAATATATGTTGCACTATCAAGAGTGACCACAAAACAAGGAATCAAGATATTAATACATGATCAACATGCAAAAGTTAAAACAACAACTACAAATGTAGTTTACAAGGAGATCTTCGACAATATATAATTCCTGTATTTGTTGCTTTTATTATACTGATTCTTAAATTTAAATCCCTTTTAAGGTTTACTGACAGATCGACACTAAAAAACGTCAAAAGCAATTATAGTGATAGCTGCCAGTTACTACAATATACTATCCGGGAAACCTATAAACGTAACATATTGCACAACGACATCGGACATCAACTCTAAATACAATACATTCACCGGCATCGATTTTATGACATCTACAAAACATATCCCACCCAGGACCTAACTCAATATTGTAAGGATCATGAATGTTTGACAGTTTCATTGTTGTGGACATACCGCTGTCCCCGCACAAAACAAGGGCTTCATACCCACAACTTCCCAAGATTCTTGCAGTATTTAACCCCAACTTCTGCAATACAAACACAAACTGTTAAATCACACAATTACTTCATTAAACCTTAACCCAAAAACATGAAAAGTATTAGAATAAGTTACTAAACTAATTTTCCCTCATTTAATGAAGACTGAGAAACTGTAACAACAAACGAATGAATGTTGTCATCAAATGTGTATCGGCTGTGAAAGTACGGTAAATCCACCCAATCTCCCACTTCTTTAAACCAGTTTATTCCAAAATTATTGTCCCCATAATAACCAAATTCAACAATAACGCCCGCAGGAAAAGCATAATATGCTTCTAACAAGCACCAACCACTTATTATCATCGGATGATCGCCAACTTTATTAAAGATCAACTTATGGTGGACACCTTGGTTGTTGAGCACTGTCCAAACTTTGTTTAATTCGTCATTGTAATTCAGTGTGAATTCTGGATCAATTTCAGGATACATCTTGAAATTTACAATACTTAATTTATGAGTGGAGATAATTTTAACATAATAAACAACATAATACCAATGCTTAATTACCCAAGAAACTGCTGTACATACCTGTGAACATACTTTTGCAATTAAAAAACAGTCAATTTGTCTGGAATGAATGAGAGTTCTTGTTTTATCCATTTAGTAGAAACCAAAGACACAACTTGTGTTTGTATGATACTCAAAACACTGCAAACTATACCTGTTTCAAATCGGTTTTTGGTATTTTATAGAACAACAAACATATATGGTATCAATTTGTAACATTCACATTTAATTTCGGTTATAAACATTCATTAAAAAATAACTTATAAAACACATCTATTAATATAATAAACACACAATAAACTTAATATTACATATAACATGTTATAGGACTTATCCAACAACTGACATGAAACATAAAGATATGTCTTAAAATTACATCAGGCTTCAAACAACATAAAACAAACACAGCCCCACCACTAATACATAACTATTGTCACACCATCATTACTAAACCTATCATTACATAACACACTCATATTTCAACTGCATTATCCACAACGGGATCGGTTGACCACTGCCACAGCTACCATTTGTGTCCCAGGTTGCACTGATGAACAAGGTTTGTCGCATATTACAAATCTCAGCCGGTCACCATCTTGAATGCCTCCTTCCTTCACAAAATCGCACCAACCCTTCCAAAGATATCTCTCAACGCAATACTCCCTCTTGGAATAATGAAGCTCACACTTGAATACCCTTTTGAAGTCAGAATCACGAAACAAGACGCGCGTATAACGCTTATCCAAGCAGTTGAGGACGACTTCTTGAGGAAATTGCTGCAACAATAGCATATAATATATCATCTTAAACCATACAACTTAAATAGAAGTAGAGGAAATTCAAAAACAAGAGTATTTGAAAAAACTTAACCCAAACATAACTAACTTAATATACTTACAAGCACATTTTCAGAAGCTACTTTGACAGAATCAATAACCTTACACCAGGAATAGTATTTGTATCCATCCTCTTCGTTCGTATCAATGGATTCCACCCTCCTTCTCCTCTTTTCTTTTGCAATCGTAACAGGAGAAGACCTCCTGTTAGCCACATCTCCACTCGCCAAACTGTCATCATGTTTCCCATCAGTCGATCTTTCAACGACAACCTCTTTCCCAGTTATTTGGCTCCATAAACGAGCACTTCTTCTAGGACCACTGCCAGCCGTCACATTAACCTCACTCCCAATGTTCAGCATTTCCCAACTTCTTTTCCATTCTTTCTGAATCCGCCTCTCCTCCAACACCCTCTTTATGGGAACTTCATTTTTGAGCATATCCCATGTTTCATCAAATTCCATCTTCCCTGCATTCCTGCTGAACAAAGACTATTCAGAATCAGTATATAATTTCGAATAAAACGTGAATCAACGATTGAACATGCAAATAGAAATAACAGAACGTGTATCAACATTAGCTGATTATCCCGTCTACATTACAAATTAAATTTACACGCAGGAAATCACCTTCCACCAGAAATCATTGAACTGTTCTCACCCATTTCACTCATTCCTCAACCAAACTTCTGAAAAACTAGGCGTAAAACCTTTGAGGGCATAAACCTTATATTAAAAACTGAAACAACGTAACGTATAGAAACAAACACAACATTTCCTACGTCATGTGCAGTAATATATTACTCTATTCATCACTAATGACACTAAAAGCCCATTACTACTCACACCTGACCATTCCTCTATTACAGCCACCGAAATACTTAATGTCATAATTCTTTTCAATAGAAACTTAATTCCAAACGTTAAACATTATGTTAAAACTAATAAACACACCCAATAAATAACTACAACAATATAAAAATCTTTACAACAAAAAAATAAGTCCAAAACGAACAAATTATCTTTCCGCTATTAGGTCAATAAAAATATAACGGATAAATGTAATAGTATTATTAGAACTTCTTTTTATATTAATCAAGAACACTAATCTATCGGAACTTCAGCAAATAATATAATTCATTCAAAACAAAAACACTACCATAAGGATAACACACCTATCTTATGATTTAATACATAAAAAAACTTAATTCACAATTGTTATATGATTGTTCACGGGAAGATCAAAAAAACCAGAAACTTCCCCTGTATCCCACCAAAAATTAACAACAATAAAACCACCCATACTGTTCAGGCAATACATATTACCAAAAAACTAAACACAATCAATATTACAAGTCCAAATCGAAAACACCCTACCCCTTGACCAACGTAACATATAGCCGTCTCGGAGGATTCTCTATGGTGAACCACAAGGTATCTCCAGTTCGGACATCCCTATTCTTCACATACTCGTGCCATCCTCCAGCCATAAATTTTTCCCTCTTAAACGGCTTTTCGTTTCTCATTGGCCAGCCAATCTCCACATAATAACTCCTCCGAGTATCTTCATCTATAAGCTCAATGCCTCTTTGATTCCACAGCAGATAGTGTTTTGAAACACACGCAGGAAAAAACTGCAACTAACACATAGAATAGTAAAATCATTGACCGTATCGATTATATCATAACACATAAAAACTCACAATACTAAAGTATTACCTGCACATTAGTCTGCATGCTCTGTCCGTCTTTAACCTCAACCTTCCAACTGTGGCAAAAATCATATCCTTCATCCCCTAACTCATCACTCCCCGAATCAGAGCTACGGTCATCGACACAAGGATCCTTCAATAATTTGACAACTTTCATCTGATTTACACTATATCTTTCAAACAGACCTTCATACTCCTCATCTGAGCTAACATATATGGAGTATCATCAAAAACATTAATGGCGGTCTTTCAAATAAACAAAATAAATGTCCTAAAACGGAATACCTACACAAATTTAGCCTTCCTCAATTTGCCCTTCAAACCCTCTCCAGCAATAGTCTCACCACTTCCCTGCCCGCCATCGGTTAATCTACAAAAACAACAAAACCACACAAATGGGTACCAAACAAAAACAATGCATGAACAACTACCAGATTCGAATACCTATTATAAAACACAACACCCAGCACACAAATGAGTACCATAAATAACAATGCATGAACAACTACCATATTCTAATACCGATGAAATATTACAGACCTTCTAAAACTAACGGGAATAACAAAATCGAGAACCAAAACACACATGCAAGAAGAAAGACGAAGTGTCACTGTTAGAAATGGAAAAAAACACGATAGAAGTACCTTTCATCTTCAACTTTGCCATCAGACCTAGCCATTGTTGTGCTCAGCGAAGTAGTAAGCAAAACGGGTCGAAAATCACCAACAACCTAGGAAGCTTCTATTTCGGAAGTACTTCTAAACTCTGTAAACAAAAGAGACAAAATGCAGTGTACCACTACTGACTCTTTGTATCCTATTATGTTTCCAAAAACTTTCTATAACTGTTGGGATTCATTAAATATATTTTTTAACAATTTTAACACACGTGATATATTTGTGATGCATGGACCCTTCATCTTGTAGTACCTTATGCATTCCATTTTATTAAATAGTATAAATACAACATATTTACATTTTTGGTACACAAATTAATATTTTACACAATAAATTGTTATTACCAGGATTAAATACAATTCAAAAAAAATGAAAGCTTAAGAGGTAGGCATAATCCAAATATATTCAAATAAATATTTATCAAAACCTCAAAAATATTTACAAAAATTTTAGGTAGACAAATAACTATTAGTTGACCCAAATGACACGACACCAACACGTACCCGTGCGCATGCACGGGTGTCGCACTAGTTTAGATCTATAAAAGGTAAAAGATACAAACTTTTTATGGTTTTTCGTTTTCAGTCGTTTCATTTTTAAACAATATTGTATTCATATTTTAGCTTCATCAGACATTTTTTTATTAAAAAATATACATCTGAAACAAATGCGCGTCCCGTACTAGAACCCGTGCGACGCACGGGTTTGTTACTAGTTAACTAGTGTGAAACCCGTGCCTCCGCACGGGTTCTGGTGTGGACCGATTTTATGTTACCAGTTAGAATATGGAATTCAAAAATAATAAAAAAATTAAAATAAATTATAAAAAAAGGATAAAAAAGAAGTCTAAGATTAATATATAAGTTAAAATTTAAAATATTAAATGTGTTCCAATATAATATAGGAGTTTTTTTATAAACCACTAATATTTAGGTTTTTGTCGGCCACCTTGAGACATTTTTATTTGAACAATAATTATTATTTTTCTGTATATAAATATATGTTTTCCTGTATTTATTTTTCGTATGTAAATATTATTTTTGTTTTGACATTCTTTATAAAATTATTGGAATCAATAGTAAATTTATTCTCGTATATAAATTTAAATTTTTTGAATTAATAGTAAATTTATTCTCGTATATAAAAAGGGTTTGCCAAACAGAACCTTATATATTACAAAGAAATGGAAAAAAAATATGTTCAATAAATTTATTACAATTATTTTATTTATTGATAGATTAAAAATATAATTAGTTTGATGAATGATAATATCTGATAAAGTATTTGAAATATTTATTTTACTCATAAAGTCTAATAAATAAATAAATAAATAAATAAATAGCAAATAATAATAAAATAAATAAAATATAACCCTAAAATAAATATGATATTCATCCATATCTAAAATAACAAAAGAAACCAAACAAAAACATGATATTATTATGTCTATTGGTATATTTGATAGTCACAAAAACAATTGGTCAAGAGAAAATCAACATTTAAATAATATTTTTTATTTAAGAAAATTCAAATCTTCTTTAAATTCAAATTTAAATTGTCCTAAGAGGCTACAGTAAGATGCATAGTAATAAATCTTATTACAAATATGGTTTATAGTTGAAAATTCTTATACTTGAACTGGTTTAATGAACTGCAACATTACTCTTAAACCCAAGAATTAATTTTTTTTTTTAACTTTTTTATAATATTCATGTGAGAAGATTGAGGCATTCAAGTCCTTCCTAAATAAGGATCGTATTCATGTGAGAAGATTGAGGCATTCAAGTCCTTCCTAAATCAGTAGCACAGTTATTATCCAAAAGAGAAAGAAAAAACTCATAATAATCTCTCAAATCTTCACAATTCAATTCTATCCTAAATTAACACCAAATTTAACACCAAATTAGATCCAATGTTTCCCTATTTTTGAATTACACAGAAACAGATATGCTTGAATTCTTCCCAATATAAAAACATGATCACACAGAATAAAAAAAAAGGCACACAACAAATCCAGTACCAGCATCAATTCTCATCTTAAAAAAAACCTCCATCAATCTCTTCAGTCTTCTCCATAAGACCATCATAAACCAATTCCATATCACATTTTTCAAATTTCAAGAAATCAAAACAGCATCATTTCTAAACCAGTAGCAACTCCTCTAATTTCACCATGCACCATTTTATATAACTCTGCAGTAATGGTGACAGTACACTATTTAATATAATGCATGAATGTTTGTCTTGAATTGTGGTTATAAGAAATGTTAAATACAGATTGTTAGGATTTATAAACCACAACACTAGAATGTAAACAGAATTTAGAAATATAGAGATGTTAATCAAATTTTTATCAATATAGGCAATGCCACAGTTTATAAAGACCGTAGTTACCCAGTACATACGGTATGGATAAGCGACACAAAAGTGTACTACCTTATTGGACTTTCATTGCTCATACCATATTGCATTGTGTTTGAAACTGGGATAGAAACCTACATGACAAAAGCATTAGATGGATTAATATTGAATTATACTTAAAACCCCTAGATGACAAATGCGGGTTACATCATGAGAACTATCGATATTTTGACAGCTGATAATTTGAGGCTGATACAGAGTTAATCCATGAGGCTGATACAGAGTAAAAGATCAAAAACATGAATCCGAACCTGATAATTTGAGAATAATGTTTCAGCCTCATATCAACCATTTCAAGAATTTGGTATGATAATTCAGACATCAGTAAATTAAAAAACAAACCTTAAACGCTTATCCTAAACTCCATAGTTCATCATACAACAGATATCGGAAGCATTGATATGGTTTCTTGCCACACCGCGATTCATAAAACTTTGGCTTCATGTCGCAAAGGCTGAAGATCTTGAATTCATCACAGCTGCAGCCATAGCAAAATATGTCAAGTAGTATCAACTAAGGCTCGTGTGTTTCAATTGTCAAACACTCTAATTTACTAAATGACATTTACAAATCCACAAGTAGAATTAACCTTAATAAACCATGGACATATTTAACTAAGAGCAACTATGGATCTGGTTCAGACCTATAATTATATTTTCATAAAATAAACCATGGACGAAAGACCAAGGAAAACAAACCTGCAGACAAACACTTAGACCATATTAACGACATCAGCAATATGTAAGTTCACAGAACATATATAATCTCTTGTTAATAAACCATTAACTCTTCCACAAGAACTATATTACATGAAGTCTCCTTACAACGGATTTTGTTATCGCACCACAGTGGCCACCGATTTGTCTCAAAAGCTCCACCGCAACAGTCAGATCCGCTTAAATAATACTTAATCATATTTGTCTTTTCTCAAAGAGGAGTCGACATTTTACGCATATTTAAAACTTCAAAAATGTTATGGCTTTTACAATGGAAGTAGCTTACAAATCCGCACAACCTTTGACACTTTGATAATCATCGCTGCCTTCCCCTTTTGTGAACTGGAACAGTGGGATTTCTTGGATGACGGATTCGTCGACACCGCGGTTCCATGTCCTTGGAGAGAACGCTATTATTTTCCACGTCTGCAGATTCGTCGATGTCGCGCTAATCCAATAATTCAAAGAGCCAAGTGAGAAACCATGCTACCGAGAGTTGTTTTCAGACTATAACTAAGACTTCGACATGCTTTCAACAAATTGCAGCCAAAGAGTAAAATAAATAAACATCACATAATTGTTTCTTTATAAAGAGGAGTCGACATTTTAAGCATATTTACAACTTCAAAAATGTTATCTCTTGAGATTACTTCACCTGCATTTTGGGTAATGATGTGAAGCACAAAGTTTAACTATTACCTTATTTAATGGTGCCTGCTCTAAAATATCTTTCACAGCAGAAACCATACCATGTACACTAATCTTTGGAATTGCCAACCTAAACCTGTAACTCATTAACAACCACATAAATTGAAAAAACTTCCAAACCAAACAGAGACGATGTTACGAAGATTACATGTTTTACCTTCAAGATCTAAAACCATTGCTTTTAGCATGTACGAAGCGACATCTTTTAGGGTTTCGTTACGGATGTCGTAGTTTTGGAGAAGTTGTTGCATCTTGACAACCATATAGAGGGACCCAATTTCTTCACTTTCAAACCACCAATTTCTTCCTCGAACATCCTCTCTGCAAAAACCTACGAATAACCCATGATTCAAAATCCAAAAAGATTACATTTTTCCTAATGAATATAACAAAACAAAGAAATCCCATGATTCAAAATCTAAAAAATATTGAATTTTTCAAACAAAGATACTAAAAGAAACAAAATCCTAAAATTTTAATTTCATAACTATCAAACCTGTCATTGAATCAGCAAGTATGATTATTTAGAACTCAAATGGTGGATGTCGGTTCACAAATGTGATGAGAGCTTAAGAACTCAGAACTCAGAGTTTAACAACATCACGAACACAGAAATCAGTCACAATCCAAGAATGTTAGCACAAAATCAAAATATAATCTCAAATAATCGTTTTTCAAGAAATAACAAACTCACGTTCTTGTCGAATACCACCAGTTTAAAATGCTCCTTGGAACATACCTTCGGATGGTGACGTATGTGAAGATGAAACAAAGACGAAGAAGAACAGGAAGATTGAGCCGACATTGTAGTTGGGAGAAGAAGTTATCATCGTAGATCTGGAGAGATTTTGAAAAGATAACATAGTAGAAAGAGACTTGTGGAGTGTAGAGCAAGAGGGATGGGACATATCTTCTTTGGTACAGTGGAGCAGGTAATGAGCCAGACATTGGGGGAGCAAAAAGTATGGTTATGTTGTAAATGAAAATGTGTTTGTTCGATTGCAAAGGAAATAGATGTTAGGGTTTCAAGAGCAAATGAGGAAAACAAAAACAATAACTTTTAGAAATCATTAGTTACAATTGGACCATGTCAGAATTTAGTCACAAAAAGTAATATTTGGACACAATTTAACCCTCATTCTAATAGGTGGCAAATTTAGAACAAAGGGCAAAAATGAGTTTTCCAGGTACATCTGTTTTCTTATTTTATAGATATTAACTTAGTAACAAATCGTGCATACGCACGGGGTCTGGTTTGATACGTGCATTTGTTTATATAACATATTTATTTATTTTAAATAGAATGTTAAAAAGAAAAAAGTATTTAAATCAATAGTAGATTTCTTCGTATATAAAGTATTTAAACAAATAATAAATTTTTTCCGTATATCATTTTTGGATCATAAATATCATGTTTCGTCTATAACAGTATTTAAATTAATAATAGATTTTTTCCTGTAAACAAATATTATTTATGTTTATGCATCATTTAGAAAAATATTTGGATCAATAGTAAATTTTCATATATAAAAATATTTAAATCAATAATGGAGAAGGTTGTTCTAATGGATGAGAAGGTCGTTGCTGTTGTTTTGTTTTTGAATACTCTACATATTATCATACATAATAATAAAGCAAAATAAGTTTTTTTGAAAATTTTGACAAATGTCACTATTATGAATAGTTTACTATTTTAATACTTTCTACTTTGAGAAATTTTACTATTATTGTTATAATTTTTATTTTCTTTTTTAAATAATTTCATATTTAATTTAGTCTTCCAAAATTCATTTTATTTAATCTTCCAAGATTCATTATTAAATAATTTGTGCCCCTTCAAATTCATCCTTATCCCAATTCATTGGCCGAGTAATTCTCCCATCCAAATAAAAAAATATAACTTTATTATTCTTTCTCGATGCAAACCCATAATCAATGTAGATTTCTCAATGGTTACCACCAATCCTTCTCTGCCAATAACAAGGTTAGTCGGTTCAGCTGCTACTTGTTTCACGATACAATCCCTTTAATGCTAATTTTTCATCTCCCAAGACCTAATCAGTGCATCATTGTTGCACCCCAAAATTTGCCCATATCTATTTCTAACTGGCTTGGGCCTTACATTTCATTTGCATCCATCTATTAGGTCAGCTAACATACATCATGCACCATTAATCGGTAACACCGGCTGGAGATCGAGGATGTGGAAGAGTAGGGTTTCTTCACTGCTTTGAGGCTCTAATATGAATTCAAGCTTGTTGTGAATGGTTCTTCATCAGTCATGGTTGGCGGAGTTGAGGTTTTGATATAGGGGTTATTGAGGATTTCTCCTGCACCAAGATGTAAAGTCATCTTCATCAAGATTATCAAGGGCAAGAGGATAACGTTTGTGGTTCACTGGATTTCATGCTAAGATGGTCTCATATGCTTCAAGTCTTGACTTCATCCAAAGGATCCCTTTGGATATTCCATTTGTAATCATTGGGTCAAGGGTTTGTGGAATGGATTGCAAAGAGAACGAATCATGATACAAGATTATGAGCTTAAAGAGAGTGTTGTATTCAAGGCACCACTATATGTTCAATTTGTTGGTAGTTTGGTTTGAATTAAGGAATTGAGTTTGAATTAGATTCACAATGATTTGAGAAGAAATTTGATTTAATGATATGATTGATTCTATTCGAATTTCTTTCAAGACATTTGGTCTATCAAGAATGTGATTCAAGCTAAGATCCATGAGTGTTATTCAAAGTTCATCCAAAGTTGTCTTCATTTTAAAGAATCACGGCCCATTGATTCAAAATAGTACAATCTCATGTTGAAACCTCTTGATCAAGGTTGTTTCAAGGGCTATCAATTGAAGAAGATTATGTCCAAGCAAGACGTGAGTTCATTGGAATCAATACAATGTGGTTCTCATCTTATGACTTGTTATTTGTCATGCCTGGTCGGGTAGAATTACAAAACTTAATTGAACATAAGTGTTCAAGCATTCTACATCATTCATCCAAAGAAAATCCTCTACAAAATCCAAAAACCAATTCCATACAAAAGCCAAAAGTCATTCATTACAACATTCCAAGTCCACATATTACAAAATAAATTCAATCCATACCCAAATTACAAAGCCCATCTTTTACATGAACAAAAACCCACACATACAAGCCTTAAACTACCTATCCTAAAGCATAAATTCAAACAGCCATAGAACTTGATTCGAGTTAGTCTTATTTTGCCTTGTTCCTTGGCCACGGTATGAACCTACCCAAAACTCTATGCCATCTGCTTGCTTCTACTTGCATCCGAATTCGTCCATATCGGTTCTGCCCCACCTCCACTTGCTACCATAACCTGCACATCATATCATCACCACTTGTGAACCTGCACATCAAGAAAAACCAAAATAGTTAAGTACATGTTATCTCCAATTCCCAAACCATTTTCACAAACCAGCAGCATCCAAGCAATTCAAATCAAAAACAGCCCTGCACCTATTGAACTAACAGTTTCAAACCAATTCCCCAACTTCCCATAACATAACCAACACTGACAGCTTATAACTATTAACCCTGCATCATATCAAGCACACAACAAGTAACCAAAAAAAAACTGCATAACACTTCAATAGAAAAAAGAAGGCATTCATCAACCTCTTTAACAGAATTCCCAAACACAATACAAACTTGCAGCCAGTCATAACCCCTTAACCGAATCCTAACAACCTAGTTTAACCACTTAACTGATTTCTATATTAACTAACCCTTAACAGTCCTAACCGATTTTCCCACCAACCTCTAACAGAAAAACCAAAATGCCAACTCTTCCTAACAGTTTCACATCAAACTCAAGAGAATTCAGTTTCAAACTTATAACCGAATCATAACTAACCTTCCCCAATTTTTCTAACTAACTGTAACTACCTAAACTAACTTCTAACAACCGTAACCGATTCAGTTACAGCTAATAAACTAACTCCTAACTGCAAAAGGAATCAGTTACAAACAGAAAATTGAGGGAGGAAGAAGGGAAACGGGATTCAACAAAAAGGAAGAAGAAACAGAATTCTAACCAGACTCAAACTGATTCTATAACTGAAATTCAGAAAAATCAGAAGAGTAACTAACCTGAGGAGCTTCTATAAATCAGAATCACCATCATTCAGAACCTCTCCTCCATTCTCCATTTTTTCCTTCATCTTCACTTCACTCCTCCTTTCATTCATAACAATCTTCATCTCTGAACCACTCTCCACCATTCTTCATTCTTCACCCATCATCATCTTCTCCTCATCTTCTCCTCATCTTCTTCCAATCTTCACTCCTTCATCATTTTCAATCTTCATCACCATCATCAACCTTCAATAACCTTCGTTCATCAATTCTTCAAGAACTCGAAAAAATAAAGAAAATCAGAATCAGAACAAAGTAAAAAAAAAAAAATAGAAAAGCTGTTACCGATTCATCATCGACTTCATCACCATCACCAATCTGCAGCAACAAATTTCGTTTATCTCAGCCAACAAACTCAGCCTCTAATCTTCTTCATCTTCATCTGCGTCAAACAACAACAACGTTGCAACATCTTTGAAGCACCATTTCAGAGACGAAATTGAAGACAGATTACGCATCGAGCCATACCTGAGTTGCAATCGGAGAAGCGTCGGAGACGGAAAGAAGCGTGAATCGGGGGGGATATGAGAAATGGGAGAACTGCATCATCAATTTCCACCTTCATCGTAGCATAGCAACTACACTCTATCATCAGCTCTGTTCGATCTTCATCGTAGTTGCATTAATCTTGTGTCTTCATCTTAGTACCTTACCGCCTCAGAAGACACCACGAATCATGCTCGAAGTCACAAAGCGCCGTCGGAGAAGAAGATTCGGCCGTCGCGCCGTTGTCCAAAATTGAGAAAGGGATCGGATTGAAACGAAAAGAAGGGTAGGCGAGGACGAGTCATGGTGGTGTTAGCATCTGGTTTGAGAACGAAGGGAATTGGCCGTCGCGTCTGAGTTTGACTTCGTCGGCGCCGCCGCGTATCGTGAGAGGAGAAAAAAGAGAGAATCGCGTGAGGAAGCTGAAAGGTTACAAATCTAACCCTAATTCCTCTTTTTTTTTACTTTTTTTTTTAATTAATTTATTTAGTTAAAATTTGAATAAAAATCTATGATGGATAAAAAAAAATGTCTTTGGCCCATACACGAATCTGCTGAAGCACACCCCCCGTGGAAACCCATCGCAACCCCCATTTTTGGTATCCATTAAGAAACTGAACAAAAACTATCCTGGGCCACTTCTGTTTGGGCCTAGCGCCATTATTTGGCTTACACACTGATTTCAATAATTCACCTCCCTGAGCCCATTATTTCATGTTAAATTTAGATTTTTGACATAGGTTTTGTTCATAGTTTTTTTTAGATAAGAAAAGGCATAAAAATAATATTTTCTCATTAGATTTTTAGAGGATAACAACATTTAGAATCATAATTTTTGTTTGACTTTTAGGTAATAAAAATGACATAAAAATGCAATAAGAATACTAGTTTAGGCTTATTAGAATTTAGGTTCTTTAAGTGCAATTTAGACTTGAACTAGAATTCCCATAACACCAATAAAACTCATAAAAATAGTAGTATTTTTAGTTAATTTTTGTACTAATGCTTGAATTGTTTTTGTATCACTTTCATGCTATTTTTGTATAATTGTTGTGTGATTTTGTTACTCGCTTTTGGCCATATTTTTGGCCTACTTTGTTAATACCATTTTAATGCTCCTTTTAGAATTTAGTCACCATGTTAACATTAGATGTAGATTTAGATTTGTAAATGACAATTAGATTAGAGAATAGGTTAGTTCCCCTCTTTCATTCTTTTTCTTTTTCAACTTTAAAACATTAATAAATAAAGAGGCGAATCACATTAAGAAAGTGATAGAGAAATGAGTGGGATTCATTCCCTAATCTGTTTCTCAATCACTTAGTGGCATAGAAATGAGTGGGATTCATTCCCTAATCTGTTTCTCGGTCACTACTTAATGGGAGAGAAATGAGTGGGATTCATTCCCTAATCTGTTTCTCAAACATTAGTTAATGGGATAGAAATGAGTGGGATTCATTCCCTAATCTGTTTCTTGAACATTATATAATGGGATAGAAGTGAGTGGGATCCATTCCCTAATCTGCTTCTCGATCATTATACATTTTTATGTGATTCAAATCGCAAAGTAAATTCCCTTAAAAAATACCCAACCAAAAACATCAAAAACACTTAATAAAGGCTCAAATTAAAACAAAGTGACGAAGTGGTGCGAAACCTTGTATTGGGTTTTGTTCATCATGTAGTTACATAAAAAACACAAACCCAAGTTCACTCTTTTGCCTTGTTAGGCGCTTAAGAACAAGTTAAGTCCTTTCCAAAATTAGGCGTATAAGTCTCCAAAGGTCGAGCATCGTGGATTGTGACCTTAACCGCTGTTCAACTAAAAAACACAAAACAAATGGAAACTATGGAGCCGAACTACGGTCGTTCTGATTCCTGAAAAGGATACGTAGGCATTGGGTCGCGGGGCCTAAGCGAACACACTTGTAAATAATTCCTTCTTTTCCCCGTATTTCTTTTGCATGCATTCGCATTTAGTTTTAGACATTAGACACCCTTTAGATAGAAACAAACGTAGGTGGATACCATCGAGTACGATGGGCGCGAGGGGTGCTAGCACCTTCCCCTTGCGTAACCGACTCCCGTGCCCTGTTCTCTGGTCGAAAGACCTTGTTCTTATTCGAGTTAGGTTTTCTGGTATTCCTTTCCCGCGATGGGATGAATATATTAGTGGCGACTCTGATTCCATTTTTCGCGGTAGCGACAGCTGGCGACTCTGCTGGGGATGTTGATAGACCTGTTGCTGGTCCATCCTTAATGAGTCGATCCTAGCCTGCGTTTGTTTGTTTATTTACTGGGTGTTTATTTGCTTTTATGTCTATACCTTGTATATATGTTTACATGTTTACTTTTCTGCTTTGCATATCATGTTTATTTCTGTTTGCACATCATGCATATGGATTATATTCTGTGTTCCTTGGGGTCTTCTGTTCTGTTTTGCAGGTTGGGTGGGTTGTTCTATGAGGTAAAAGGCCCAATACCCAGGCCAGAGTTAACACATAGGATACCTAGGATAGAGTGGATAGTCATGACGCCAACAGAATGTCAGGTTCTGTTGATTGCGATCATGAGACCCACGACCAGCTGAGACTCGAATGGGATACCGTTGTTGGCATATATTTGCAACAATGATGGTGTTTCAGGAGAGTTGCTAACGCTGGAGACCTTTTGACCTACCTTGACCTAGATTCACCTATGAGTGGGGCGGGATATACATGACAGGTACCGTTGGTGACTATTCTATTCTGTTGGTGACTATTGGTTCTCCTGGTATTCAAAAAGGTGTCGGACCTTTGATATCATGACATTTGACCTACCGAGGCTTTACATCAGTTATTCAGAGGATTGTACAGTGGTTACTCGGATTATATGGACCTTGATCCCATGCTTTTGCATTGCATAGCATCATTACTTTATCCACTTCATTTATGGGGGATTCTAAAGTCTATTTCCAAAAAAAGAGGAAACGAAAAAAGTAGAAAAAAAAAAAAACAAAAAAGTAGAAAAAACAGAAAAGAAAAAGAGAAAAGATACTATATGCAAAAAAAGAGAATAAAAGAGAAAAAGTGTGAAAAGACTTTAGGATTCTCCATAAATGAAACATGCATTCATAATATCATGCATTTCATATTTCTCTCAGAAGCTTATGGGGGCCCTTTCTACACAGATTTTGACTTCAACAACGAATTGACTTCTTACCGCTACGTGCTCGAAAGGTAACCATGGAACAACTCCGTGAGGACTTAATTCAAATGAGAACAGAAATGGGGATTAACTTGAATCATTGTATGGAGGCTATTCAAGCCCTTGCTGCTAGACACGAAGAGTTGAGACAGGTTCTTCAGAGACCGGATGCAAATGTTAATCTCAACACAGAAGAAGGTCTTGTGAATCAGAATGTTAGAAATACTGTTGAGATTCCAATTCCTGCTAAGGAGACTTCGCATCATGAGAATAATTCAGAACTTGAAGCCTTCAGGTTCCCGATTGACGAGTTTGACAAAAGGTTCCACCTCCTGGATGAAAGGTTGAAAGCCATGGAAGGTCGTGACTCCATTGACCTAGATGCTGCTAGTGTGTGCCTAGTGCCTGGTATTAAGATTCCTGCTAAGTTCAAAGTCCCCAACTTCGAGAAGTACAAGTGTACCACGTGTCCAATAGCTCATGTTAAGGCATTTTGCAACAAAATGGCTCCCTATGCTGAGAATGACAAGCTGTTAATGCATTTCTTTCAAGATAGCCTCAGTGGCACATCTCTTGAGTGGTATAATCAACTCGAAAGAACCAATGTTCGAACTTGGAAAGAACTAGCAGAAGCCTTTGTCAAGCGTTACAAGCACAATAGCAACATGGCTCCGACCAGAATGCAACTCCAAGCTTTGACTCAGAAAACTGACGAATCGTTCAGAGAATATGCCCAAAGGTGGAGAGAATTAGCTGCTAGAGTTCAACCTCCACTCTTAGAGAAAGAGCTCATGGATATGTTCAAGGATGTGATGGAAAGTCCGTACTACCAATGTTTGGCTGCATGTAAAGCCTCTGATTTTGCAGAATTGGTTCTCGTCGGAGAACGAATGGAGCATGGTATTAGGAATGGTAATGTCCAAGTTTTTGGTACTCCTTCTGAATTCCATAAGCAAATGAAGGAAGAGACCAATGCAGTTTCTGATTATGAAGAGGAATCTCCTGATTATTCTCCTGATCATATCTCTTGTCATGAAGCAGTGGCAGTAACTCTTGTTCAGGATGACCCACAAATCTGTGTTGCAACTCTCAATCAGCCTCCCACTCAGTTTGTTCAACAGAAGCTTATCCCAAAGGATCAATCAGGTCAGTATGTGCCACAAAGGCGGAATTATCAACACAATCGTCACCCACAAGGTAGACAGAGGCATAGAAGGCCAAAGAGAGCGTATGATCCTATTCCTATGACTTGTGATAAGCTGTTTTCTCACTTGAGCAATCTTTCCTTGGTAGAACCAAAGCAGCCAAAGCCTGTTCGTTTCCCGTATCATGTGGGATTTGACCCTAATGTTAGTTGTGACTACCATGCTGGGGCACCTGGTCATTCGATTGAAGACTGTCAGCCATTCAAAGACAAGGTTCAAGACCTGATTGATTCCAAGGCTATCACTTTCATACCCGAGGGCCAAGATTGAAGTTCTCCGTTGACTCAGTGGATCTTCTGAAGCAATAAGTCCATACGGAGTCAAGTCTCCTCAACAATGGCCATTCATTTGGTTCTCTACTGCATTTTCATTTGTAATCTTTCTTTGTTTGTTTAAGCATTGCTAGCATGTAAAAATTTGTTAATTTTTGAATGAAAATCATAATACATTGTCTATGTTCTTCTTGAAGTAATCCATTCGTTTTCACTCAAAAAAAAAGTTTTTGGCATTACGATACCAACTTTACTTATATCTTGCTTAGGCAACGAGCGGAGGGAGAATGATGAAAGAAAAAAAATACAAAATCCCTAGTTGTGTGTTTTTGAATAAAACCCTACTGATGATGTACAGGCATTGTTTCAAATCCCCAAACACCGGAGATATAAGGGAGATAGACCCTCGTCAACCCCTTTGAGCCTTGAAGTAGGTGTTTCTTTTCTGATCAGAAAAAACCCTTTTTTTTTTTTTTTTTTTAACCCTGGGGCAGGGTAGTGTTCATTTAACTTATGATATACATTCAAGGATACAACAATGGTTATCCTTCCAAAGGTTGAGGAAAATAAAAAATCGTGATGGTTATCCTTCATCTATCAAGATGACAAAAGATGACGATACCACAATGGTAATCCTTCATCAACCATGGAACGAGGCAGTCGAAATCACTTCCAATGAATCAAAGACAATGTGAGGTCACACGACTTGTTCAAAAAAAAAGACAAGCAAAAAAAAAAATGAATGAAAAGAAAAATAATGATGAAAGAATATAGCGATAGAAAGAAAAATGATGGTGAAAATAAAGAAAGAACAAGGTCGTGTGACAATGAATCAAAAGAATAAAAGGTGAGCGACTGCCATGTCCGAAAAAACCTCATTGATTCCTCAACCATCTTAAAATTCCTTGTGAGGGATGAGCACTCATGTTGAGTTAATTGAACTTAGGAGTGGAGAACATCACGAAGGGGGTGGGCACTAAATAATTTTGAGCCTAAAGATCCTTTGTTTCAAAAAACCATGAACCCGGCCAAGTTACAACCCTTAAAAGTCCTAATTGAAGTAGGGTTTATTTCGAAAACGCGCTCCAATGAGATAGTGTTTACTGACTCTCAATGAAGCGTAACACATGTATGTTGGTATTGTATGCCCGCTTTGCATTCCATTCACAAGAGGTTGTAACCTCATTTCATAAAAAGTTTTAAACTTCAAGACTATCATAGGCTTTGTATTAGAATTGTCATTCTTAGAATTAACATTCTTTTGCATACAAAACATTTGCTTAAACATCAAGGAAGTTTCCATGATGAGAATCCATAAAGAGTTTGATCATGTCAAAGTAAGAGAGACTTGAGAATTCCGTAAAGTAAAAAGCTATCACTTCAGAGATCAAAGCAAGTTGTTTGAATACTCCGTTGAGCAGGAGCAGTGGATACTCTATTTGTTTGATTACCCTAAGAGTTTTGAATACTCTTCTGAGTATGGTAAAGTTACTTCCATGATTTATGGGATCTTAAGGGAAGTAAACTTAAGGAGTCTGATAAGATGAATATAATCAGGGGCAATCACGACGAGGAATCTCTCTCGTGAGTTCAGCCTATCTGGGGCAATTAATTCGAGGTTTAACCTCTCAAATTCAACCAATCAGGGGCAATCAAGTCGAAGTGTGATCTCTCCAATCCACTTAATCTGGGGCAATCCAATCGAGGAATCTCTCTCAAAATCCAGTCAACCTGGGGCACAATCTTTTGGGAATCATCATTCACTTGTAATGTGACCATCACATAATGAAGAAGTATCATAATGATTCCCCAGCAAGTTACTCTCCCCCAAGCATAGGAGTTTATTTCTCCTGAGACTTTATTCCTCCCCAAGCATAGGAGTTGATTTCTCCTGAGATTTTGTTCCATTTTTCAAGCATAGGAGTTTATTTCTCCTCGAGTTGTCCCAATCCTCCCAACAAGGGTTCCTCATCAATATTTCTCATCCCCAACATGGTGAATTGAGGGAATCTCCTCAAGCTAAAAATTCTTCGAGCTATGGCACATGGTGAGAAATCAAAATTTTCTTCAAGTCAACAATCAGAAGTGTATCCCGCAAGTCAAAGTCCAATGTTTATTGGCACCCCCACAGAATTCTTAACACTAAGGGGATTCTCCCTGGTGTTTACCTCTCCCTAGGGGTGGCAAACGGGCATGCCCGCGCCCGTTTAGCCCGCCCCGCAAAAGCCCGCAAAAAAACGGGGCGGGGCGGGGCGGGCTTTTTTAAATGTGTGGGCTCAATTATGATGCCCGCCCCGTTTAATGGCGGACATGAGGGTATGCGGGCAGGCCCGCGTAACTAAATTTTTAATTAAAAAAAAACTTTTTTCACTACTATCATAAATTTTTTTAAAAAAATACATCATTAAGAAAATGCATTACAATTCCATTCAACATCTTAGAAGTTCAACAACTTCCAAATTTAAAATCAAACAAGTTCAACACAACAAAACCTTACAAGTTCACTCTTACAAGTTCAACAACTTCCAAGTTTAACACCACAAAACCTTACAAGTTCAACAACTTCAAAGTAAATCAAACAAGTTCAACACCACAAAACCTTACAATCTTACAAGTTCAACAACTTCCAAACAAGTCAACATAAATTACAAAACAAGAAAATGTTCAATAATCAATCTTCATCTTCATCATAAACAAAAGACGCTCCTGTTGTGATACTTTTTGCCAAACTTGCTTCTTCCTTATCATCATCATCACCCAATACACCTATAAAAAAATGTAAATGTGAGTAATTAAGGCATCAAAATATTAAAATTATCACAAAGTAATGTATTGAGAGATTATTTACCAAAACTATTAAAATCATGAAGCCAATTGCGGGTACAAATCAATGCCTCTACATTCTTTGGCAACAAACGACTTCTATATTTGTTTAGAATTTTTGAACCAATGCTGAAAGCAGATTCAGATGCAACAGTAGTAATAGGTATGCCTAATAAATCACGAGCCATTAAAGATAATTCTTTAAACCTATTCGAATTCTCCTTCCACCATTGAAGAACATTCAAGTCATCAAAATGTTGATAACTTAAATCCACACTTGCCTCCGCCAAATAAATATCAAGCTGAGACTTCCCCGTTTCGGTTGCAAGTTGTTGTTTGTGTATTTTCAAATCCTATTATGTTAAAACAATATGTTATAGTGTGTTAGAAACCAAGATATTAAATTAATAGAGCTATAAACTTATAACAGAATGTTATAAACCATAAACTTATAAACTTATGGTAATGAACCAAGAATGTTATAATGAACCATAAACTTATACTTAAATTAACCAAGATATTCAAATCCTCTTATGGTAATGACTTAAATTAACCAACATGGTACCATTAACAGAGATATTAACAGAATGTACCATTAACAGAGATGTAAAACAGTATGTTATAAACTTAGAAACTTATATTTCATTCTCTCTCATCCTACTAACATTATTGATAATACAAGATAATTCAAATTAAAGCAAGCATAAAATAATACAATAAAACAATCTACTTACATTGAACAAACTTTTAGTGAATGCATGAGAACTTGATTCTCCTCTAGTGTTGGAAGATGGAGTTTGAAAAGTTGTGGAAGATGAAGTGTGAAGGGAACGATACATCTCAAAGAGAGCGTACAACTTCTCCTTTATTTCCTCTGTTTTAAGACTTGAAGTAAGTGGATCAACTTTTGCATACATATATTCCAAAGAGGTAAGCTTAATCCTCGGGTCAAGAACGGCTCCTAAAGCAAGAACCACACTATAATCACTCCAATACTTTTCAAATTTGATCATCATTTTTTCAGCCATGTCTCTAATAAGAATGTCTTTATCTTTGATGCTTGCCATCAAAACACACTGAATTTTCCAAATTTGCAAAAAGTACAAATTAGAAGTAGGATAAGACGTTCCAGAAATCAAGTTTGTGGTCTCATAAAATGGCAACAAGTATGTGCATATCTTATCTCCTCTTTCCCAATCTTCTTCTGAAGGGCAAACCTTATAGTTATCATCATGAAAACTAAGACTTCCAAAAACACGTCGATACTTCAAAGCACTTTGAAGCATCAAATAAGTTGAGTTCCATCTAGTGGAAACATCATAAGACAAACCAGCCGAAGTTTCAACACCACCAATGAGTTCAATGCATTCCTTGAATTTTTTCATTCTACCATCCGAGCCCTTCACATATTTGACACTATCTCTAATTTTTTCCAACGCACCACCAAGTACTTTCAAACCCTCTTGAACAATCAAATTTAAAACATGTGCAGAACAACGAACATGAAAGAACTCTCCATCAGATAACAACCATTTTTGCAAGGTAAGTTGTCTTTTCAAGTGAGCTTGCATCACGTCATTAGCTGAAGCATTATCTAATGTGAGTGAAAAAATCTTCTTCTCAATTCCCCAATCAGATAAAAATTCAAGAATCTTTTTCGACAACTCAGATCCGGTATGTGGTGGAGGCATGCAACAAAAGTTGAGAATCCTACTTTTCAAATTCCAGTTGGAATCAACATAATGGGCAGTCAAGCAAATATAACCCTCAGTAGTACAAGATGTCCACAAATCAGAAGTTAATGAAATTCTAGTGGGAATGTTAGCTAATTCCTTCTTAAGTGTTTCTTTCTCCATCTTGTATAGTTCTTCAACATCAGCCTTAGCAGTATTCCTTGAAATAGGTGAAAAATCAGGGCACAAATATTTCAACCAATCCCTAATAAATTGAAACTCCACAAAACTATATGGCAAATCATGTGCAATGATTGCTCTAGCACACATTGATCTAGAAACCTTTTTATCTATTGCAAGATTCTTGAGTCTACCTTGCAAGTCAACCATCACTTGACCTACATCAGCATATTTGATTTTAGTGCACTTTTTCATGTGACGATTCAAACTCGTGGTACCATAATTCCTATCTCCACCCTTCAAAATCTTTGAACAACCATTACACTTAACCTTTGGAATTCCATCTTTATCCTTCCCAATTTTAGTAAACACTTTCCAACAATCCGCATTTGAAGTTCTTGCCTTTTTAGACTTACGTGCAGGTGCAGCATCATCTTCAGATTTACTTTCACTTTCACCTTGGATAGTTTCATTTTCATGGACCAAATCAACCACATTCACTTCATCCACAACTTCATGATTGGCTCTTTGTGATTCCATTTCAACCTATGTATCAAAATTAAACCAATTCAAACAAAGATAAACATAAATTTAAACATAACATGTAATTGGCTAATTATCATAAACATAAATGTAAATAGATTTTGTTCATGATCAACGCATCTACTGAATGTTTAAAACAACGGAAAAGATTTTGATGCTCCAAAATTACATATGAATAGTTCTGATACACTTTAGTTAAGTACAATGTAAGAGAAAGATATACAATATTCTAAAGAAAATATTTTCAGGTTTAATAACTTACTTGACAAAATACTATACTTCAAGTAATTAAAGATATAAGAAATTAAACTTCACATATGGGTTGAATAGCTTTGGCAAAGTCTTTATTTTAAGAAAATATTAATGTGCCATTCTGGATTAATAAATACGTTGGATAGAAATTCTATTTTTTATTTTTATTACTTTAGCAATATGTAATTGAAATGGATAGCTCAAAAAATTGTCCTACCAGTAAGTAACTTTGAATCATCATCATCAGCATGTTGGTAAAGAATTCATAAATTGTAGTACTAGTACAAGTTTTAATAATTCCTAGTCTAAAAAAATACTCTCGTAAAAGAAGCTTTATTAAATTCATGGTATACAGTTTGAAACATTAACAAAAGTATTGAAACATTAACAAAAAAAAGTATTGAAATTTATAGGTTGATTACTGATGGGTTGAAATTTATGGGTTGATTACACTGTCTGTTCTTGTTCCCAAAAGGTAGAGGGTTGTTTTTGAACAATTTCCAGAACAAGCATATGATTTAACTTTTAAGACACAACAAGCATGCTCAGTAAAAAACAACAAGCATACGAAGGTGAGAGACTACAGAGAAAAACTACAGATTAGCACATAAGCCACATACCGGACGGAGGTGAGAGATGGACGGACGCGGCGGAGGGACGGAGGGACGAGGCGGACGGACGGAGGGACGAGGCGGGGGATGGAGGGACGAGGCGGCGAGATGAATCAGTGATGCGTGCGTGATGCAGCGAGATGAATCAGTGAGGCGGCGAGAAGTCAAAGATATTTGATTTTTGAGAGAGAAAATGGTATTATGTTTTTGAGAGAGAAAATGATATGTGGTCACAAACAAAAGAAATCTAAAATATCTGTTGAGTCATGTGTTGTTGTGTGGCTGAAAATATTTTAAAATTTAAAATTTAATTTTTTTAATATGCCCGCGGGCTGCCCGCGTTCGCCCCGTGCCCGGCCCGTTTTATTGCGGGGCGGGGCGGGGCGGGCTTACTCAAAAATGCGGATCTGAAATTCAAGCTCGGCCCGCGTTAAATGACGGGCAAAACGGGCATGCCCGACGGGCCGGGCCCGTTTTGCCACCCCTACCTCTCCCGAGGTCAAAGATGAAATTCAATGGAATACTCCCCGAAGGGACCCCAATGATTTTGCTTCTCTATCACACTATTGCCTTTATCTGGCGCCTTGCATATAGTAATCATTGCATTCACATTGCATCTACAAAAATGCGTAGCATTTCCATGAAAATGGAGCATTACGCTAAAGAAAAATTCAAACATGCATCAATGCATAAGCCAGTTTGTGTACGCTCCAAGGGCACAATATAATATATCCCCAGAAGAAGTCTCATTTTCTCTCTCCAGTGTGGATTGAATACAAAGTCTTTCTTCATCAAGATCATTGTTTCATTGGTTATTTCCCATTTGCAGAGATCAATCATTCGGATAAACCATACTTTGTGTGTGGCAATTCAAGTGATTGTCACTTTTGTAGAATTACACCCGCCTTTGGCCTGAGGGATCCATGTAATTCTTATGCTTCGCAAGCGTCAATGTTTCCTTGCAAATACAGTGTTTGATAACATCTCCAATAAGAGTCTGGTCATTACTAGTCTTCTTGCAGTCAAGTCCAATGATTATTGGCATCCCTTTCAAGTCCCGTGGTTATGGGCATCCTTCGGTCAGGTCTAATATTGTTTAGTCCTCCCCGTTCAAGTCCGGTGGTTATCGGCATACCCCTTCAGATCTAATGAGATTCCAACCATCGAGTTGTGAGTCCCTTGTTTTCCGACCTAGAGTCGTGAGCTTCCGACTTTTTGTCGTGAAGATTCCAACCGTCGAGTTGTGAGTCCTTTGTTTTCCGACCTCGAGTCGTGAGTTTCTGACTTTTCGTCATGAAGATCCCAGCCATCGAGTTGTGAGTCCTTTGTTTTCCGACCTCGAGTCGTGAGTTTCCGACTTTTTGTCGTGAAGATTCCAACCGTCGAGTTGTGAGTCTTTTGTTGTCCAACCGTTGATTTGAGAGTTCTGAGATTCCAACCGTTGAGTTGTGAGTTTTAGGGTTTCCGACCTCGAGTCGTGAGTCTTTTGATCTTTGAGTTGTGAGTTCTGAGTTTCCGACTTCGAGTCGTGAGTGTCCCAACCTTCGAGTTGTGGACGTTTGTCGTACACTCCCCAAAAAGTGTTATGGCAAACTAATCTTTTGCACCTGCCTATTATAGGCATTACAAGGCTTTTTCTTTCCTTCGAGGAAATCCTACGGGAATATTACAGTTACTTGCTGAAGCTTGTTAAGTGGAGGCATCCAAAAAGAAAAAAGAAATGATACAAACATCTGTCACCTGGAGCGCAAATTTTCTGGTACTTTGGTATTTAATCTTCTTCTACCTCGAATGTTCGAAAGGCTAACGCCAATCTCACCTTCAGGTTTAAGACGATTAAATAGGGGCAGCTGTTGCACCCCAAAATTTGCCCATATCTATTTCTAACTGGCTTGGGCCTTACATTTCATTTGCATCCATCTATTAGGTCAGCTAACATACATCATGCACCATTAATCGGTAACACCGGCTGGAGATCGAGGATGTGGAAGAGTAGGGTTTCTTCACTGCTTTGAGGCTCTAATATGAATTCAAGCTTGTTGTGAATGGTTCTTCATCAGTCATGGTTGGCGGAGTTGAGGTTTTGATATAGGGGTTATTGAGGATTTCTCCTGCACCAAGATGTAAAGTCATCTTCATCAAGATTATCAAGGGCAAGAGGATAACGTTTGTGGTTCACTGGATTTCATGCTAAGATGGTCTCATATGCTTCAAGTCTTGACTTCATCCAAAGGATCCCTTTGGATATTCCATTTGTAATCATTGGGTCAAGGGTTTGTGGAATGGATTGCAAAGAGAACGAATCATGATACAAGATTATGAGCTTAAAGAGAGTGTTGTATTCAAGGCACCACTATATGTTCAATTTGTTGGTAGTTTTGTTTGAATTAAGGAATTGAGTTTGAATTAGATTCACAATGATTTGAGAAGAAATTTGATTTAATGATATGATTGATTCTATTCGAATTTCTTTCAAGACATTTGGTCTATCAAGAATGTGATTCAAGCTAAGATCCATGAGTGTTATTCAAAGTTCATCCAAAGTTGTCTTCATTTTAAAGAATCACGGCCCATTGATTCAAAATAGTACAATCTCATGTTGAAACCTCTTGATCAAGGTTGTTTCAAGGGCTATCAATTGAAGAAGATTATGTCCAAGCAAGACGTGAGTTCATTGGAATCAATACAATGTGGTTCTCATCTTATGACTTGTTATTTGTCATGCCTGGTCGGGTAGAATTACAAAACTTAATTGAACATAAGTGTTCAAGCATTCTACATCATTCATCCAAAGAAAATCCTCTACAAAATCCAAAAACCAATTCCATACAAAAGCCAAAAGTCATTCATTACAACATTCCAAGTCCACATATTACAAAATAAATTCAATCCATACCCAAATTACAAAGCCCATCTTTTACATGAACAAAAACCCACACATACAAGCCTTAAACTACCTATCCTAAAGCATAAATTCAAACAGCCATAGAACTTGATTCGAGTTAGTCTTATTTTGCCTTGTTCCTTGGCCACGGTATGAACCTACCCAAAACTCTATGCCATCTGCTTGCTTCTACTTGCATCCGAATTCGTCCATATCGGTTCTGCCCCACCTCCACTTGCTACCATAACCTGCACATCATATCATCACCACTTGTGAACCTGCACATCAAGAAAAACCAAAATAGTTAAGTACATGTTATCTCCAATTCCCAAACCATTTTCACAAACCAGCAGCATCCAAGCAATTCAAATCAAAAACAGCCCTGCACCTATTGAACTAACAGTTTCAAACCAATTCCCCAACTTCCCATAACATAACCAACACTGACAGCTTATAACTATTAACCCTGCATCATATCAAGCACACAACAAGTAACCAAAAAAAAACTGCATAACACTTCAATAGAAAAAAGAAGGCATTCATCAACCTCTTTAACAGAATTCCCAAACACAATACAAACTTGCAGCCAGTCATAACCCCTTAACCGAATCCTAACAACCTAGTTTAACCACTTAACTGATTTCTATATTAACTAACCCTTAACAGTCCTAACCGATTTTCCCACCAACCTCTAACAGAAAAACCAAAATGCCAACTCTTCCTAACAGTTTCACATCAAACTCAAGAGAATTCAGTTTCAAACTTATAACCGAATCATAACTAACCTTCCCCAATTTTTCTAACTAACTGTAACTACCTAAACTAACTTCTAACAACCGTAACCGATTCAGTTACAGCTAATAAACTAACTCCTAACTGCAAAAGGAATCAGTTACAAACAGAAAATTGAGGGAGGAAGAAGGGAAACGGGATTCAACAAAAAGGAAGAAGAAACAGAATTCTAACCAGACTCAAACTGATTCTATAACTGAAATTCAGAAAAATCAGAAGAGTAACTAACCTGAGGAGCTTCTATAAATCAGAATCACCATCATTCAGAACCTCTCCTCCATTCTCCATTTTTTCCTTCATCTTCACTTCACTCCTCCTTTCATTCATAACAATCTTCATCTCTGAACCACTCTCCACCATTCTTCATTCTTCACCCATCATCATCTTCTCCTCATCTTCTCCTCATCTTCTTCCAATCTTCACTCCTTCATCATTTTCAATCTTCATCACCATCATCAACCTTCAATAACCTTCGTTCATCAATTCTTCAAGAACTCGAAAAAATAAAGAAAATCAGAATCAGAACAAAGTAAAAAAAAAAAATAGAAAAGCTGTTACCGATTCATCATCGACTTCATCACCATCACCAATCTGCAGCAACAAATTTCGTTTATCTCAGCCAACAAACTCAGCCTCTAATCTTCTTCATCTTCATCTGCGTCAAACAACAACAACGTTGCAACATCTTTGAAGCACCATTTCAGAGACGAAATTGAAGACAGATTACGCATCGAGCCATACCTGAGTTGCAATCGGAGAAGCGTCGGAGACGGAAAGAAGCGTGAATCGGGGGGGATATGAGAAATGGGAGAACTGCATCATCAATTTCCACCTTCATCGTAGCATAGCAACTACACTCTATCATCAGCTCTGTTCGATCTTCATCGTAGTTGCATTAATCTTGTGTCTTCATCTTAGTACCTTACCGCCTCAGAAGACACCACGAATCATGCTCGAAGTCACAAAGCGCCGTCGGAGAAGAAGATTCGGCCGTCGCGCCGTTGTCCAAAATTGAGAAAGGGATCGGATTGAAACGAAAAGAAGGGTAGGCGAGGACGAGTCATGGTGGTGTTAGCATCTGGTTTGAGAACGAAGGGAATTGGCCGTCGCGTCTGAGTTTGACTTCGTCGGCGCCGCCGCGTATCGTGAGAGGAGAAAAAAGAGAGAATCGCGTGAGGAAGCTGAAAGGTTACAAATCTAACCCTAATTCCTCTTTTTTTTTTACTTTTTTTTTTAATTAATTTATTTAGTTAAAATTTGAATAAAAATCTATGATGGATAAAAAAAAATGTCTTTGGCCCATACACGAATCTGCTGAAGCACACCCCCCATGGAAACCCATCGCAACCCCCATTTTTGGTATCCATTAAGAAACTGAACAAAAACTATCCTGGGCCACTTCTGTTTGGGCCTAGCGCCATTATTTGGCTTACACACTGATTTCAATAATTCACCTCCCTGAGCCCATTATTTCATGTTAAATTTAGATTTTTGACATAGGTTTTGTTCATAGTTTTTTTTAGATAAGAAAAGGCATAAAAATAATATTTTCTCATTAGATTTTTAGAGGATAACAACATTTAGAATCATAATTTTTGTTTGACTTTTAGGTAATAAAAATGACATAAAAATGCAATAAGAATACTAGTTTAGGCTTATTAGAATTTAGGTTCTTTAAGTGCAATTTAGACTTGAACTAGAATTCCCATAACACCAATAAAACTCATAAAAATAGTAGTATTTTTAGTTAATTTTTGTACTAATGCTTGAATTGTTTTTGTATCACTTTCATGCTATTTTTGTATAATTGTTGTGTGATTTTGTTACTCGCTTTTGGCCATATTTTTGGCCTACTTTGTTAATACCATTTTAATGCTCCTTTTAGAATTTAGTCACCATGTTAACATTAGATGTAGATTTAGATTTGTAAATGACAATTAGATTAGAGAATAGGTTAGTTCCCCTCTTTCATTCTTTTTCTTTTTCAACTTTAAAACATTAATAAATAAAGAGGCGAATCACATTAAGAAAGTGATAGAGAAATGAGTGGGATTCATTCCCTAATCTGTTTCTCAATCACTTAGTGGCATAGAAATGAGTGGGATTCATTCCCTAATCTGTTTCTCGGTCACTACTTAATGGGAGAGAAATGAGTGGGATTCATTCCCTAATCTGTTTCTCAAACATTAGTTAATGGGATAGAAATGAGTGGGATTCATTCCCTAATCTGTTTCTTGAACATTATATAATGGGATAGAAGTGAGTGGGATCCATTCCCTAATCTGCTTCTCGATCATTATACATTTTTATGTGATTCAAATTGCAAAGTAAATTCCCTTAAAAAATACCCAACCAAAAACATCAAAAACACTTAATAAAGGCTCAAATTAAAACAAAGTGACGAAGTGGTGCGAAACCTTGTATTGGGTTTTGTTCATCATGTAGTTACATAAAAAACACAAACCCAAGTTCACTCTTTTGCCTTGTTAGGCGCTTAAGAACAAGTTAAGTCCTTTCCAAAATTAGGCGTATAAGTCTCCAAAGGTCGAGCATCGTGGATTGTGACCTTAACCGCTGTTCAACTAAAAAACACAAAACAAATGGAAACTATGGAGCCGAACTACGGTCGTTCTGATTCCTGAAAAGGATACGTAGGCATTGGGTCGCGGGGCCTAAGCGAACACACTTGTAAATAATTCCTTCTTTTCCCCGTATTTCTTTTGCATGCATTCGCATTTAGTTTTAGACATTAGACACCCTTTAGATAGAAACAAACGTAGGTGGATACCATCGAGTACGATGGGCGCGAGGGGTGCTAGCACCTTCCCCTTGCGTAACCGACTCCCGTGCCCTGTTCTCTGGTCGAAAGACCTTGTTCTTATTCGAGTTAGGTTTTCTGGTATTCCTTTCCCGCGATGGGATGAATATATTAGTGGCGACTCTGATTCCATTTTTCGCGGTAGCGACAATCATCAATATCAATTGTTATATTTTGAAGGTTTTTGCTTTCAAATTTTGGTATTTCGTGTTCCCTCTCCCCGTGTATAAATATGACAGATTTCTTCTCCAAATTTTCACACTCCTCAAATCCTTCTATCTCTTGCTTCAATATTTTGCAATGGCCGCCGCAAGACGCTACTTTGTTACTAAAATCACTCCGGCAAAAGAATCATGGGATGTCATTGTTCGAGTGATTCGCTTATGGTTTGTGCCGGACATGAATTCGAAACAAAAATATTACTCGATGGAATTTGTTCTAATGGATGAGAAGGTTGTTGTTGTTGTTTCGATTTTGAATAATCTGCATATTATCATACATAATAATAAAGCAAAATGAGTTTTTTGAAAATTTTGACAAGTGTCACTATTTTAATACTTTCTACTTTTAGAAATTTTATTAATTAATTTACTTTATTGTTATAATTTTTATTTTCTTTTTTAATTAATTTCATATTTAATTTAGTCATCCAAAATTCATTTACTTTAATCTTCTAAGATTCATTATTAAATAATTTGTACCCTTTCAAATTCATCCTTATCCCAATTCATTGGGCGAGTAATTCCCCCCTCCAAATAAAAAAAAAAACAAAACTTTATTATTCTTTCTCGATGCAAACCTGGAATCAATGTAGATTTCTCAATGGTTACTGTTGCACCCCAAAATTTGTCCTCTTTAGTTTAGCTATAAGTTATGGAAGACGTTTATTTCGTCGTTCAAAAATGGAAGCAAATAATAAAGAGTTCTCATGGTTTTAAGGAAATATGGTGTGAAATTTGGTTTATACGGTAAAAATACGAAGAAATTCACAAGTCTTATCTGGAAGGTGCTATGAGCTTGGTTCCCGCGTGACCGGGACTATTTTGACGTTCTCTACAACTTTTGTGTTTGGCTCAGAAACCAATTCTATGAGGAAGGTGGTCGAATTAGCAAATTACTGGAGCGTTCGCAGTGAAAAATGGTGCTGAATGTAGGTTTTTGGGCCTTAAAAAATTCATATCTCATGACTCGCTTGTCAGATTCGCTCGAAATTTTAACTGAAGCTCCATGCCATTATTCTCGAGATGTCATATGTTCGGACCGTCGACCAATTATGCACAGAAAATGCCCAGCATTTTGAAGAGCGTCGTGGTTTTTCAGTGAAAAGTGTGTTTTCAGGTATGTCGCGACAAGTTTTAAAATTCATAACTTCTTCGATTTTTATCGTATGAAGTCCATTCCGGCGGCATTCTCTTAGAAATTTTGTTAGCTTCGATTCTTCGTCACATGTGCTCAGCCAGATTTCGAACCGAATGATGGGTTTTATCGAGTTCTTTGAGCGGTACTCACAAAATTCTGCACAGTCGCGCCAGATGAATCGGCGTTTCTCGTCATTCAAACGTGTGTAATTTCTTTACCGCTTATCAGATCGAGACGATTCTCGCGGCTATGAGTCACAAATATAGTCATCTTCGATTCACCATTGGTCCCGTTTCCAAATTTCACACCGAGTCGCATTTTCCCGAAAATGAGTAAAAAAGAGATAATTAAGGGCGTTTTTGACATTCCACCACTTACATTATATATACTTTTTTCCCTATTTTTCTCTCTTAACTTCAATAACTTCAATTCTTCAAAAATCTGCATAAACACTTTCTCTCAATTCTCTCTCAATTCCCAAAGATTAAAAACTACAAAAATACACAAAAAGCTTCATCAATCTTCATGCATATTCATTGATCTTCATCAAACTCAAGAACAACATGGATTGAAGTCAAGATATCGAGTTCGAATTCACTCTCCTCTCCTCATAGCTGTTGCGCCTTCCTCCTCTATCCTTCCAGATTCGTTTTTCGACTTCATTCGTGTTCGCGTTCGTGTTCGCGCTTCATTCGGATTTTCATTCGGTAAGTGTCCGAATCTTGAATTAAGTGCTTAATTGTTGATGTTAACATGATTCGAATGTTAGATTTAGTTGTTGATTGTGTATAATTGATGTTGATGATGGTTAGATGTTAGATTCAAGTCGTTAGATTGAAATTTTGCTTGCAATTGCATGTTGATACAATTTGTGTGCACTACGTGTTTGTGTTAATGTTTGCGAGAATCTTATTCTTGATGATCATTGATGATGACATGAAGTTAATATGAATTGATGCCTAATTGTGGTCGTTTGATGCCTATTTTGTGTATAATTTGATGCAAATTCGTGCTTGGTATTATCTTTGATGGATGCATGTTGTTGATGCCGTAAAATAGTGTTGCTGCTGTTTTTTTTTTTTGAAATTTGCATAGTGGTAACCGGTTACCATATGGGGGTAACCGGTTACCCAGTCGTTATTTGTTGTTACTGCACAGGTTTGATGTGTGGTAACCGGTTACCACAACTGGGTAACCGGTTACCATTTGCCTTGATTTCGCTTCTGACTTGCTAGTAACCGGTTACCGTAACTGGGTAACTGGTTACCGCTTGCCTTGTTTTTGCTACTGTTTGGAAGGTAACCGGTTACCCCATTTCAGTAACCGGTTACCACTATGTGTAGGCAGATTTTGTTCCCAACTTCGATTGTTCATATCTTTTGACTCGTAACTCCGATTTGCGCGTTCTTTATATCGTTGGAAAGCTTGAGAAACGTGTTATCTTGTGAGATGATTGTAGGTAATTCATGTTTGTTTTCCCCTTGAAATTTGTTGTTCATTTCATGTTTGTGTTGGTCATTCGTTTTCTCTTAGGTTATAGTACAATAATGCAATTTCGATTGTAATATGTTGTTATCTCTAACTTGTGTGCTAGTATGCAAGGCATTTCAAAAGGCAATCACCGATCAAGGCTTATCTCATGCGTGTTCCGCTTTATTTGCGAAACACAATCTCATACTCTTGTGTCGTGTTCTCATCATGGAGACACGTTCTTTTACTTTATACCTGTTTGCTTGGATTGCTTGTTCCTCTTGCAGGTGTATCGTAATTATGCTCGACGCATACGTCTACGCGTGATTTATTTTCACGACGTCGACCATTGTTTGCTTATGTGAATAATCGGTGTGTTGACTATTTGTTGTTGCCTTTGCTAGCTCGCTTGCGGGATCTCTGGTTTTCTTTCTTATTTTTCTGCAGTTTACGGATCATAATCTGTTTGGTATTGATTTCGTTTCATTTTATCTTCTTCTAGCATTTTATCGCTTTCTTCATCCTTTAACATGAGAAGTAGGACTTAGGCATACATTGCATCTGACCAAGCCCTCGAAAGAGGCTCTGTTTTTGTTGGTGTGTTTACGTTTGTGCTTGCAGGAAGTCCTAACAAAGACCATTATAAGTCCTCGAGAAGGCAAGCGAAGAGGGTTAGCAATCAACCCCCGCAACTTTCAGTCCCCAGATCGTCCCTATGCCACTTTTTGCAAGTTCAGAGCTCTGGACAAGTCCCCAAGATCGTCGAGTCGAAGGCCCAATGGGTAAAGTGAAGTGGGTTCATGCAATCGAACCCCCCACGTTTCTTGGTCACGTTGACCGACGTTTATGCTTGGTGTACGCACGCATCATTTTCCTTTTAGATATATGACGGCTTGGTTGGTGAGAGGGACTCTCTCCTCTTGTCTATGGCCCGATCTCTTTTGCGCGAGGTCTAATGCTTGGTTAACTCGGGTGATCCGCTCCCCTTGGCTATGGCGGAACCTCTTTTCTACTACTTGGCATGCGCCAGTAGGTGTTTGCTTTACGAGCAAGACTCATTTGTGCGATACTTTTGTTTGCATTCGCTTTTCCCCATAGGTTGCTAGGTTAGTTTAGACTTGTACCCTTTGTATGATAACATAGGTAGTAAGCTTCCCCCCTCTAGCTTAGATTTTCCTCATGCATTCTTTAAAACACAAACCAAACTCTTTGATTTTATTTTCTTAAGAGTTTGTTATTTCCGCTACATTCCCAAGCGTAAGACTCCAAAGGTCGAGCAGCGGAGTGCGAATGTAGTGTAAAAACCTGGTTTAGGGTGTAGGGTTTAGGGTTTAGGGTTTGTTATTTTCTTAAGTATTTTACAGTAGTCACCAAATTTGGTTAATGCAGTGTAAAAACCTGGTCAATGCATTAATGAAGTTGGTTAATGCAACATCCAGGTATTAAAAATAATTTTTAGCAGTCATCAAACTTGGTTAATGCAGTATAAAAACTTGGTTAATGCAGTAATGAAATTGGTTAATGCACGTCCGTACATGAACAGTGTTGTCCGTAATTTTAAAAATAAAAAATATTTTTTATAAATATTATTATTTTATTTTAAAAAATACTGTTCACCGTATAAATACGGTGAACAGTGTTTGGTGTAAATATTGGTGTACAAATATGGTGTAAGAATAGCATTACTCTTTTAAAAAATATATTTCTTTTTAAGGTCCACCATGCCAATGTTTCACGTTTTCATTTTATACTCCCACCGTCTCTTAATATATAAGAGAATTTTAACAAAGTTAAAAGTATTAGAAAAAAAATTATCGGACCGGTCGAACCGGGAACCGGCCAGGTAACCGGTCTAGTTTAATTGCTGAATCGAATATGTCATTGAATCGGTATGAACCGATTAAAATCGGTGAAAACCGCTAAAATCAGAAAAACCGACAATTTTTATGAACCGGTGGTTTAATTGCATTTTAACAAAAAAATTATTTAAAAAATTAAAACGACGTCATTTTGATTATTTTAATAAAAAATAAAACTAAAGAAATAAAGAAATAAAAATAAAAAACTTAAATAAAAAATAAAAAATAAAGATGTTGCGTACGGTAGATTTTGTTGCATATAATTTTGATATTGAAGGAGATCCCAACATTTAAACAATTTTTCTTCCTTTAAATTAAATTTAGTAGACAATGGAATTATTTGGTTATAAATTATTTAATTATATATTATTTAAGTTGATTATGTTGCAATTAAAGTTTGTTTGCAGTTCTACTTTATAATTGTGTACTATTTTATTATGTGTGATATCTATGTTTAAAATTTGAATTTAAATTATAAACTTGTAAATTTATTTATGATATGATATGTTTAAAAAATATAAGTGCTAGTTATATTTTATAGAGACTAAATCATCCGGTTTGACATGTTTTATACCTATATAATTTTGTTATAACGACTAGTCTATTGAACCAAGTTATCCGGTTTAATCCGGTTTAGTCATGCGGTTCGACCAATGATCCAGTGATTCGACCAATAAATCAGTGACCCAATACCCTCACTAGTTTAATGTCTGGTCTGGTTTTTAAAACACTGCTTTTTAAGGTCCACCATGCCAATGTTTCACGTTTTCATTTTATACTCCCACCGTCTCTTAATATATAAGAGAATTTTAACAAAGATAAAAGTATTAGAAAAAAATTATAGTAATGAATTTATTAAAAGGTTGTGCTAGTTTTACAGTTGTCTCTATATAATTTATTGAAGTTATTGTTGAAAAAAAATACAAGTGTGAATAGCGTGAGACGGTTCCACATTAATTAAGAATGTAGAGACTTGATCATTTATAAGTGGAAGAACTCACGCACCTATCACTTTAAGATTTTGAGTAAATATGTGGTGTGTCTCTCACAAAAGTGTGTTGCTCAAAAGAAAATGCTCCAAAGAATAAAATGCTCTTCGTGTTGACTCCTGGAATTGCCCTCTAAATTGCCCCAATAATTGGTATCAGAGCCTGGTTTTGAGTGAAGAGACCGACTTACTTGTATCAAAATGCCCGTAAGAGATGTCTCGTTGAAAGGTGTCAACGACGGTACAAGTGTATGTGGATAAAAGAGTTTTCACTTGAGATGGAGCATTGTTGAGTCTCGAAATATAAAAATGCTCCTCATGCTGATTCCCCGAATTGTCCCCCAACAAATGGTATTAGAGTTTGGTTTCGAGTGAATGGACCAACTTACTTGTATCAAAATGCTTGTGTGTCTCGTTGAAAGGTATCAACGATGATACAAGTGTATATGGATAAAAGAGTTTCCACTTGAGGGGGGCATTGTGGATAAACTCACACTTGAGGGAGAGTGTTGAAAAAGATTTACAAGTGTGAGTAGTGTGGGGAAGTCCCACATTGGTTAGAAAATGTGGAGACTTATGCAATTATAAGTGAGAGAAGCCACACACCTATCACCTTAAAATTTTGGGTGTTGTATAAAGTGTGTCTCTCACAAAGGTGTGTTGCTCAAAAGGAAATGCACTAAAGTATAAAAATGCTCCTCGTATTGACCCCCTAAATTGCTCCAACAAATGATATCAGAGTATGGTTTTGAGTGAAGAGATCGACTTACTTGTTTCGAAATGCTCGTAGGAGGTGTCCCGTTGAAAGGTGTCAACGACGGTACAAGTGTATGTGGATAAAAATATTTCCACTTGAAGGAGAGCATTATGGATATACTCACACTTGAGGGAGAGTGTTGAAAAAGAATTACTAGTATGAGTAGTGTGGAGAAGTCTCACATTAGTTAGAAATGTGGAGATTTTAGCAGTTATAAGTGGGAGAACTCACACACCCATCATAAAGTTTTGGGTGAATATGTGATATGTCTCTCACAAATATGTGTTTCTAAAAAAAATGCCTCAAAATATAAAAATGTCTGACAAAAAGAATAATCTATAATTTTATAAAATTATTTTTTATTAATTATATATGATAAATAAATAAAACAATTAAGATAAAAAATTAAAAAATTACAAAGTGAATATAATTTAATACAAATGGAGTAATTAATTTGAATTCTAATTTCTAAGACCACATTTTTAATGTAGTATCCAAAATTTGTTTTGAAAATGGTGCAATGATTTTTTCAAAAATTTAAATTTAATTATTTTAAACGTAACTTATATTTTATTTTTAGATTTCTTAACCTATGTCTTAGTATTAAAAGAAAGATATGCTCTAAATATTTGAAAATATCTGGAATAAAGTGCAATTTGCCAAGTGTTAGACAATTGGTCGAAGAAGCTTTTTAAGTGATTATGAAACATGGAGTCTTGGAGTTGTTTCACATTCGAAACAATTTGATCTTGAAATCTTCTCTGTCGAAAAATAGGATATTTAAGAGCACGAATAGTTCGATTGAGGTCAAGGTCGGCCCAAGAGGTAGGCCACCGAGGCTACCTCCTAGGGCCTATTTTTTTTTATATTTATATGGTATGATTTAATTATTTTTTTTTATAAAAAAATTAAATTATTTTTCTATTTAAATAATATCTATTAAGAATTTATCATAATACCAATCCTTTAGAATTTGTATTGCATGGTTAATTTAAAAATCAAAGTCGTTTTAAGTTTCTTAAAGTTGTGTGTAAGTTTATGATGGTTTAACTGTGGAAAATAAATAAAGTTCCTATTTTATTATTATTTAATCACTATTTTTTTAGGCTTTTTTTAACCATGATTTAATCGTAAAATATTTTGAGCCCTGTGCGATAGTCCTCCTTGCACTTTAAGTTCTCTTAATAAAAGAATACTTGAAATTTAAGGTTTTTTAAAAAACTTTGGTAATGTTTTTCAATTATGATTTATTTTTAAATGATGAGAAGTGTGTTTAGATGTGTTGATTTTATATACCAATTGAAAAGAAATATTAAATAAAATTAATTAGAACAATTTAATGCTTTTACATCTAAAAAACATAAAATAAAATTAAAATAAACTAATTTAAAATAAAAATATTTTTAGCATAATAAAATATTTAATTTAAAGTTTCGCCTTAGTCCTTAAGATGTATTAGGTCGGCCCTGATTGAGGTACAATGCTTGAAAACAGTTGTTGACCATATGAAAACCTGGTTGTGGCATTTGAGCTTTGGCCATCTGAACCTTAGGTCTCTCTCAATCAATTGATCACTCAAGATATGATAACAGGTATACCAAATCTTGTGATGCCCGCTAAACTCTGTGAAGGTTTGTTTACCCTTGATTTTTGTAAACAAGCGCTAGTCTTCCAAAATATTTCTGGTTACTCGCAAGATCGACTAGATTGATCCTAGGACATATGTGTATAGGGGTAATATGTTTTTTTTAGTTTTCTAGATACGAAGGTTCTTGATAAACTTAAAAGGCAATGCGAATGAATGTAAAAGGTTTGCTGGAAAAAGTAAATAGCGAAGGAACATAGATTGACAAAAAAGTAAAGGTTTTGACTAGAACACAAAGAAAATGTGAATGACTTTGAACGTAAATAAAACTGCTTTACAACTGAAAAAGAAGGGTGTTTCAAACGTAAATTTATTAGAGAAAATCGCTTCTCAACACGCTAGATACTTTGAGTGTTTTTTAGTATAGTATAATATTGAACATACAAAATCTATTTACTAAGACTCCTATATATACTAATTCGACTACAACGGTATTCTACTCATAAGATGACACATTTTTGTCTGCATGTACTTCGTCTCTTGGAAGCCTCCACGCGTCCTTCTCAAGGAACATATAAGGCCAAAAATCCTGCCATTGACCTATTTTGAAATCCTCTCCGTCGAACTCTAAGTCGTATTGACTTAAAATATTTTTTAAGTCCCAAATAGAACAATCAGCCTATCAATGTGACTATCTTCCCGCCAAGTAACCTGTCAAAGATATCTCCAGCCTCGTCGAAGCCAGTCCTTCTTCACAATATTCAATCCTTTTTTTCTTCAGAATCTTCTTTTCAATGAGCGTTGAATTTGCAGCTAACAAGGCTTCTTTTAAGGAAGCAACCCAGAAAGTATTTTGTTTTGACTATGCCAATGAGATCCTCCTGCATACTCAAAGTTTTACATTCAGATGTATGTGGCCCGTTTGAGGAGCATACCATTGGTGAAAATTGTTATTTTGTTTCTTTTGTCGATGAGTATAGTTGGAAGCTTTGGATCTATGTGATAGTGAAAGGACAAAGTATTTAAAATCTTTAAAAGATTCAAGATGCTTTTCGAAAACCAGAGTGAAAACAAGATCAAGGTTTTGTGAACACATGGAGGTGGTGAATACACATCCAAGCTATTTGAAGAGTTATGTGCAGAACATGGTATTGATCACGAGGTAACTGCTCCTTATACTCCTTAACATAATGGAAAAGAAGAAAGAAGAAATAGGACCATATTGGATATGGCTAGATGCATGCTGAAGCAGAAGAATCTGCCAAAATTCTTATGGGGTGAAGCAGTCACCACTGCTGTTTATATTCTAAACAAGTGCCCTATGAAGAAACTGAAGAACAAGGTTCTTGAAAAAGTGTGGAGGGACAACCGACAATCAATGAGTCATCTAAAGGTGTTTGGATCTATTTGTTACAGGCATGTTCCTGATGCGATAATAAGGAAGCTTGATGACAAGAGTGAACCCATGATTATAGTAGGATATCATAAAATTGATGCATATAGGTTGTTCAATCCAATTAATGAGAAGATTGCGATGAGTCGAGATATTGTGATTGGTGATAATTCTTCCTAGGATTGGAATTATGGTGATGCAATTTGTAACGACCGTTTTTCTTTAATTATTTATTTATGTGAATTAATTGTGCATTATGTGTTAATTATATGTTTAATGGATTTTATGTTGTTTTATTTGGGAATTGTTAGTGAATAATATAAGTTAATAAATTAGGAGAGTTATTGGGCTTAAGGTAGTATTAGTAAGTGAGGGGTGTTAGTTAGAGCCCATTAGTAATTTAAGATGGTAAGGGTTTAACTAAAACAAGGGTTTTAGAGGAAATAGAAATTAGAAGTTCATTTTGGGGTTTTTGGTGAAAGAAGAGAAGAGTAGAGTGAAGAGAAAGAGGGGAATCTCAAGATTGAAGCTAGAGTTGTCTTCAATCCAAACCTAAGGTAAGGGTGGGATTCTTTCATGCTAAAGGGATGTATGATGATGTTTTGGGTGGGATTTAATTGTATGTTGCATCCATGGAAGTTGTGTGTAGAGATGTTAGGGTCTATGAACAAATGCTTGATTTGATGATTTGAAATGTGTTTAATTGATGTTTGACGATGTTATGATGTTATAAGACCCATAATATGTGTTGTATTTGTGCTTATACCATGTATTATGTGGTTGTTCGTGGTGTTTGATGTTTTCCAACTTGATTGGGTTGAGTTTAGGGGTTTTGGGATGGGTTTCGTATGCTGTTTTCTGTGTTTGGGGTTTTCTGAAAATCGCCAATTCGCGCCGCGGACCCTTGTGCGCGCCGCGAACCTCTTGGTAGAAACTTGGGAAAAAATGGATCTGCTCAGTTCGCGCCGCGACCCCTTGTGCGCGCCACGAACTGCTTGGCAGAAAGTTGGGAATTTTTGGATTCTCTCAGTTCGCGCCGCGAACCCTGTTGGCGCCGCGAACCCTGTTTTGCAGAATTTTTCTAAACTTTGAAATGCTATATCTTTTGAACCGTAACTCCTTTTTAAGTGCCGTTTGAACCTACGTGAAGCCCTAATTGATGTCTTTCTAATGAATATGTTTAGTATAACTTTGGAAACTCTTGGAATCTCCTTGAATTGGATTTTTGTTGACATTGGATATCCGGAATTGATTATGTCGTTTAAGTTGATCATGTCGTATGCGTATATTATGTTGTTTGAGTCGATTGTGTCGTTAAGTGTGATTGTGAATGTGCATCATTGAGTCACATTCAGTGTATTGCTTGAGACGGCCCTAGTGACAATTGTTTGAGACGGCCGTTATGGCGAATGTTTGAGACGGCCCAATGGCAATTGTTTGAGACGGGAGTTTTACTCCAATGGTACCACATGCATTTGCATTGTTCGAGTTGCATAGGTAAAGTCGTATGATGAGTCGTGTTTGGATATTTGTGTGTGCATAACATGAATGTTATCTTGTGTCGATTTGATGGTTGTTCCGTTGAACATATGTAATAATCGACTACGTATGCCTTAATCGAGATTGATATTATTGTTGCGAATGATGTGAATTTTAGTAAGTGGTATATGTTGAGAAGTGGTGACCGATGTATGATTATTTTCTCCGCTTTGAATATTATCATACGCTTCTTTATAATGAATGATATCTCACCCCTTTTGTTTGAATGTTGCCCTCCGTTGGTAACGTGCAGGTAATGACGCGGAGTAGTTGTGTACCTATAGCTCGAGTCGGTGTGTGTCGATGCTCTGATACGTAGCACTCGGGGAACGTTGGATTACTTGTTTATGTTTTGGTTACTTGTGTTTATCCTTGTTAAACCTTGTCCTTATATTATGCTGAGACTTTTTGGATGTATCGTGCCGTGTTTGGCCGTGATATTATGAGTTGTATTGTTGTTGACACATGATTTTCCGCTGCGATTGCAAGTACTTGACTGGCTGACAATGATTAATGATTTCAATATTGTTCTCCTACATGTGTGCTATGTATCTAAGTGATTGAGCATGATATATGTATGTGATTTTGTTGTTTAAAATGTATTGCTCCGAATCGTTATGTTCAATTTGCTTGAAATTTTGTACTCTGGTATTCCTCTTTATTGTGGGGTAGATTTGGGGTGTTACATTAGTGGTATCAGAGCAGGTCGGTCTTGTCCGGCCATGTGTCGTGTCGTAGTGTAGTCTAACAAGCGTATATTGTTGTTTGTGCTGACTGCTTTTGTGTTGTAGTGAAGACTTGTGATGGCTGGGAGGAATGATGCTGCAATAGCTGCTGCTTTGGAAGCAATGGCTCAAGCTTTGGAGAACCAACCGAATGGTGGAGAGAGTGCTGCTTCTCGGAGTTTGGCTACCTTCCAAAGAGAGAACCCTCCTGTGTTTAAGGGAACTTATGATCCTGATGGCGCATTGACATGGCTTAAGGAGATTGAGAGGATTTTCCGTGTCATGGATTGCACTCCTGAACAGAAGGTTCGATATGGGACTCATATGCTAGCAGTTGAGGCGGATGATTGGTGGCTAGAGACCCGTAGGAGATTGGAAGCGAGTGGTGAAGAGATCTCTTGGATTGTGTTTCGCATGGAGTTCTTAAGGAAGTACTTTCCTGAAGATGTCCGTGGCAAGAAGGAAATTGAATTCCTTGAGCTAAGTCAAGGGAACAAATCTGTTGTGGAGTATGCTGCTAAGTTTGGTGAGTTGGCAAAGTTTTACCAACACTATGATGGGCCGAATGGTGAGTTTTCCAAGTGCATTAAGTTTGAGAATGGGTTGCGTCCGGAGATTAAGAAAGCAATTAGTTACCAGAAGATTCGTATCTTTGCTGATTTGATTGATTGTTGTCGGATCTATGAAGAGGATAACAATGCTCATTATCGTGTGATAAGTGAGAAGAGAGGAAAGGGTTATCAAGGTCGTGGTAAGCCTTATGAAGCTTCGAGTGGAAAGGGCAAGCAGAAAGCGGTTGAGGGTAAGAGAACTAGTGGGGGAGATGCTCCTGCTGGTATTGTGTGCTTCAAGTGTGGCAAGGTTGGTCACAAGAGCACGTCGTGTAATGTTGATGCTAGGAGATGCTACCGTTGTGGGAAGTTCGGTCATGCATCGTCCGATTGCACGCATAAGGATATGGTGTGTTTCAACTGTGGTGAAGAAGGACATATTGGAAGCAAGTGTCAGAAGCCCAAGAAGGAGCAATCTAGTGGAAAGGTGTTTACCTTGTCAGGAACTCAGACCACTAGTGAGGATTCGCTCATCAGAGGTACTTGTTTCATTAATAGCATTCCTTTAATTACTATTATTGATACTGGTGCTTCTCATTGCTTTATATCTGCTGATTGTGTTAATCGATTGGGTCTTGTGTTGTCTGCCATGAACGGAGAGATGGTTGTCGATACTCCGGCTAAGGGTTCGGTGACCACTTCTCTTGTGTGCTTGAAGTGTCCTGTGTCGATTTTTGACAGAGACTTTCTTGTTGATTTTGTGTGCTTGCCGTTGAGAGGTTTGGATGTGATCTTGGGGATGAACTGGTTAGAGCATAACCGTGTTCACATAAATTGCTATGATAAGCCTGTGAGGTTTTCTTCTCCTGAAGAGGAAGGCTTGGAGTTGTTATCGGCCAGACAGTTTTGTTTGTTGATGAAAGAAGATGTTCAAGTGTTCGCGTTGGTTGCTTCGATGTCTGTTGAGAATCAGGCTGTAATAGAAAGGTTGAAGGTAGTATGTGAATTTCTTGAAGTTTTCCCTGATGAAATTCCTGATGTACCACCTGAGAGAGAAGTTGAGTTCTCTATTGATCTTGTACCTGGTACTAGACCTGTGTCTATGGCACCGCATAGGATGTCTGCATCTGAATTGTCTGAATTGAAGAAGCAGTTGGAAGAATTGCTTGAGAAGAGGTTCGTGAGACCTAGTGTGTCGCCGTGGGGAGCTCCAGTGTTATTGGTTAAGAAGAAAGATGGAAGTATGAGACTTTGTATTGATTATCGTCAGTTGAATAAGGTGACAATCAAGAACAAGTATCCACTTCCAAGAATTGATGACTTGATGGATCAATTGGTTGGTGCTCGTGTGTTTAGCAAGATTGATCTGAGGTCGGGTTACCATCAGATTAAAGTGAAAGATGAGGACATGCAGAAGACGGCTTTCAGAACACGCTATGGACATTATGAGTATTCCGTGATGCCCTTTGGTGTTACTAATGCACCTGGAGTATTTATGGAGTACATGAACCACATTTTCCATGAGTATCTGGATCGTTTCTTGGTGGTGTTCATTGATGACATTTTGATTTACTCTAAATTAGAATCAGATCATGCTGAGCATTTGAAGTTGGCATTGCAAGTCTTGAAAGAGAAGAAATTGTATGCTAAGTTGTCCAAGTGTGAGTTTTGGTTGAAAGAGGTTAGTTTTCTGGGGCATGTCATCTCGAGTGATGGTATTGCCGTGGATCCGTCTAAAGTTGATGCCGTGTTGAGATGGGAAACTCCTAAGTCGGCTACCGAGGTTCGAAGCTTTTTGGGATTAGACGGTTATTATAGAAGATTCATTGAAGGTTTCTCTAAGTTAGCCCTTCCGTTGACTAAGTTGACTTGTAAGGGTAAGGCTTTCGTGTGGGATGTTTCTTGTGAAGATAGTTTTACCGAGTTGAAGAAAAGGTTGATGTCGGCACCGATTTTGATATTGCCTAATCCGGAAGAATCGTTCGTGGTCTATTGTGATGCTTCTAAGATGGGTTTAGGAGGTGTGCTCATGCAAAATGGTAAAGTTGTTGCTTATGCATCAAGACAGTTGAGAGTTCATGAGAAGAACTATCCTACACATGATTTGGAACTTGCTGCTGTAGTGTTCGTGTTGAAGATTTGGAGACATTATCTTTATGGTTCTAGATTTGAAGTCTTTAGCGACCATAAGAGTTTGAAGTATCTGTTTGATCAGAAGGAATTGAATATGAGACAACGAAGGTGGTTAGAACTGTTGAAGGATTATGATTTCAGTTTGAATTATCATCCAGGAAAAGCTAATGTTGTTGCTGATGCCTTAAGTCGCAAGACTTTGCATATGTCAGCAATGATGGTTAAGGAGTTGGAATTAATTGAGCAATTTTGAGATATGAGTTTGGTATGTGAAGTGACCCCTAAGAGTGTTCGATTGGGTATGTTGAAGATTAACAATGATTTTATGGATAGTGTCAGAGAGGCCCAGAAGTTGGATGTGAAATTGGTTGATTCGATGATTGGAGTCGATCAAGCTGAGAATGGTGATTTCAAGTTAGATGCGCACGGTGTGTTGAGGTTCCGTGATCGGATTTGTATACCTGATGATGTGGATTTGAAAAGATCTATTCTTGAAGAAGGTCATAGGAGTAATCTGAGTATTCATCCCGGAGCTACGAAGATGTACCAAGATTTGAAGAATTTGTTTTGGTGGCCTGGAATGAAGCGTGACATAGCTCAGTTTGTGTATGCATGTTTGACTTGTCATAAGTCGAAGGTTGAACATCAGAAGCCTGCTGGTTTAATGCAACCGTTGGAAGTCCCGGAATGGAAATGGGGATAGTATTTCCATGGATTTTGTGACAAGTTTGCCTAATACCATGAGAGGACATGATTCGATTTGGGTGATCGTTGATAGGCTTACGAAGTCGGCTCATTTCATACCTATTAACATCACTTATCCGGTTTCAAAGTTGGCGGAAATTTATGTCCGTGTGATTGTGAAGTTGCATGGTGTTCCTTTGTGTATTGTTTCGGATAGAGATCCGAGGTTCACTTCAGATTTTTGGAAGAGTTTGCAAGAGGCGTTGGGTTCTAAGTTGAGGTTGAGTTCGGCGTATCATCCTCAGACCGATGGTCAAACGGAGAGAACGATTCAATCTTTGGAGGATTTGTTGAGATCTTGTGTTCTTGAGCAGGGAGGTACGTGGGATACTTATCTTCCATTGATAGAGTTCACATACAACAATAGTTACCATTCGAGTATTGGGATGGCACCTTTTGAGGCGTTGTATGGTCGGAGGTGTAGGACTCCGTTGTGTTGGTATGAAACGGGTGAGAGTGTAGTACTTGGACCTGAGATTGTTCGAGAAACTACCGAGAAGGTTAAGTTGATCCGTGAGAAGATGAAAACTTCTCAGAGTAGGCAGAAGAGTTACCATGATAAGAGGAGGAAGGATTTAGAATTCCAAGCTGGTGATCACGTATTCTTGAGAGTTACGCCGGTTATCGGAGTAGGGAGAGCCTTGAAGTCGAAGAAGCTCACTCCTCGTTTTATTGGACCGTATCAGATTTCTGAGAGAGTTGGTAATGTGGCGTATAGGGTGGCTTTACCGCCTAATCTTTCGAATTTGCATGATGTGTTTCATGTGTCGCAACTTCGAAAGTATGTTTCGGATCCTTCGCATGTAATTTATATGGACGATGTGCAAGTGCGGGATAATCTCACGGTGAAGACTATGCCTATAAGGATCGAGGATCGCGAGACGAAGACGCTTAGAGGCAAAGAGATTTCTTTGGTGAAAGTCGTTTGGTCGGGTGCTACCGGTGAAAGTATGACGTGGGAATTTGAGAGCAAGATGCTCGAGTCGTATCCTGAGTTATTCGATTGAGGTAATTTTCGAGGACGAAAATATTCTAAGTGGGGGAGAGTTGTAACGACCGTTTTTCTTTAATTATTTATTTATGTGAATTAATTGTGCATTATGTGTTAATTATATGTTTAATGGATTTTATGTTGTTTTATTTGGGAATTGTTAGTGAATAATATAAGTTAATAAATTAGGAGAGTTATTGGGCTTAAGGTAGTATTAGTAAGTGAGGGGTGTTAGTTAGAGCCCATTAGTAATTTAAGATAGTAAGGGTTTAACTAAAACAAGGGTTTTAGAGGAAATAGAAATTAGAAGTTCATTTTGGGGTTTTTGGTGAAAGAAGAGAAGAGTAGAGTGAAGAGAAAGAGGGGAATCTCAAGATTGAAGCTAGAGTTGTCTTCAATCCAAACCTAAGGTAAGGGTGGGATTCTTTCATGCTAAAGGGATGTATGATGATGTTTTGGGTGGGATTTAATTGTATGTTGCATCCATGGAAGTTGTGTGTAGAGATGTTAGGGTCTATGAACAAACGCTTGATTTGATGATTTGAAATGTGTTTAATTGATGTTTGACGATGTTATGATGTTATAAGTGTTAGAACAAGATTTGTTCTTATCAATTATCTTAGTTTTGATGATAACAATAATATGAATTTTGCTTAAGATAATATGGTACTCTAATCCAATGCAATTTCCCTTTCAGGAAATATATATAAAGAGTACGCATAATTCAGCGCTCAGAAGTTGTATCTCAAATGGTTCAGTATGCAACATCAGAACATGGTCTGGCAAGACATCAGAAGATGGTCGAAGCAGAATCAGAACATGGGTCTATGAAAGCATCAGAAGAACATGAGATCAGAAGCACTGAAGATCAGAAGATGGTATCACGCTCAGAAGCACTTCAAGGTCAGAAGATCAGAAGATGCTGTGCACCAAGCTGTTTGACTCTGATGATATTCAAACGTCGTATTCACAAACATCAGATCAGAAGGAAGTACACGTGGCAGACTACGCTGACTGACAAAAGGAACGTTAAAAGCTACTAAAGGCTACGTCAGTAGACACAGCGTGAACAAGGCTCGAGGTAGTTGACAAAAGCGTATAACATTAAATGCAAAGCTGTACGGAACACGCAAAGCATTAAATGCATTCAACGGTCATCTTCTCAACGCCTATAAATATGAAGTTCTGATGAGAAGCAAGGTTAACGATTCTGCACCAAAACAACTCATATCAAACTTGCTGAAACGCTGTTCAAATCAAAACTCAGAATCTTCATCTTCATCAAAGCTCACTACATTGCTGTTGTAATATCTTAGTGAGATTAAGCTTAAACTGTAAGAGAAATATCACAGTTGTGATTATAGCTTTTAAGAAGCATTTGTAAACTCTTGAATTGATTACATTAAGTTGTAAGGAACTAGAGTGATCGTGTGATCAGTATACTCTAGGAAGTCTTGGCAGTTGGCTGAGCAGTTTGTAACTAGAGTGATCGGTTGATCAGTATACTCTAGAGGAAGTCTTGGCAGTTGGCTGAGCAGAAAGTCTTAGGAGTGAACTAAGCCTAGAGTGATCGTGTTGATCAGTAGACTCTAGAAAAGTCTTAGGAGTGAACTAAGCAGTTGTTCCTGGAGTGATCAAGTTATGATCAGAAGACTCTGGAAGACTTAGCTGCGGCTAAGTGGAAAACCATTGTAATCCGTGCGATTAGTGGATTAAATCCTCAGTTGAGGTAAATCATCTCTGCGGGGGTGGACTGGAGTAGCTTCGTTAACAGCGAACCAGGATAAAAATATTTGTGCATTTTATTTTTATCGTCCAAGATTTAAAGTTACACTTATTCAATCCCCCCCTTTCTAAGTGTTTTTCTATCCTTCAATTGGCATCAGAGCGCCGGTTCTAAGGTGCAAGCACTTAACCGTGTTTAGAAAAGATTCAGGAAGAGAAAAACGCTTCATTTAAAAGATGGTTGATGAAAGTGAAAAGACTACATCTACATCTGGCTCTGCTGAGCAATACAACGGTAACAATGGTTATACTAGACCGCCGGTATTTGATGGTGAAAACTTTGAATACTGGAAAGATAAACTGGAAAGTTACTTTCTGGGTCTAGATGGTGATCTATGGGATCTTCTGATGGATGGTTACAAACATCCAGTAAATGCCAGTGGCGCAAAGCTGTCAAGGCAAGAAATGAATGATGATCAAAAGAAGCTTTTCAGGAATCATCATAAATGCAGAACTGTTTTGCTGAATGCTATCTCTCATGCTGAGTATGAGAAGATATCTAACAGGGAAACAGCCTATGATATATATGAGTCCTTGAAAATGACTCATGAGGGAAATGCTCAAGTCAAGGAGACAAAAGCTCTAGCCTTAATCCAGAAGTATGAAGCCTTCAAGATGGAGGATGATGAAGACATTGAAAAGATGTTTTCGAGATTTCAAACTCTGACTGCTGGATTGAGAGTTCTTGACAAAGGATACACCAAGGCTGATCATGTAAAGAAGATCATCAGAAGCTTACCCAGAAGATGGGGTCCGATGGTGACTGCATTCAAGATTGCGAAGAATCTGAATGAAGTTTCTCTGGAAGAGCTTATCAGCGCCTTGAGAAGTCATGAAATTGAGCTGGACGCAAATGAGCCTCAAAAGAAAGGTAAGTCTATTGCATTAAAATCTAATATCAAGAAATGCACTAACGCTTTTCAGGCCAAAGAAGAAGATCCTGAAGAATCAGAATCTGAAGAAGAAGATGAACTGTCCATGATCTCCAGAAGGCTAAATCAACTCTGGAAGACCAAGCAAAGGAAGTTCAGAGGCTTCAGAAGTTCAAGGAAATTTGAACGTGGAGAATCTTCTGATGAAAGAAGATTTGACAAGAAGAAGGTCATGTGCTATGAATGCAATGAGCCTGGACACTACAAGAATGAATGTCCAAATCTTCAGAAGGAAAGTCCCAAGAAGAAGTTTCATAAGAAGAAAGGTCTTATGGCAACCTGGGATGAGTCAGAAGATGATTCAGAAGATGAGCAGGCCAACTGTGCGCTGATGGCGACAGAAGATGACGGATCAGAATCTACATCAGAATCAGATTCTGAAGAGGTATTTTCTGAACTTACTAGAGATGAGTTAGTTTCCGGATTAACTGAACTTCTGGAATCCAAGTCTCAGATTTGTATTAAATACAAAAAGCTGAAAAAGCTATTTGAATTTGAAACAAAGAGGCTTGAATTGGAAAATTCTGAATTGAAAGATAAACTTTTAAAATTATCCAATGATGTTGGATCTCCTTCTAATTCAGAAAAATCCACTCCTAGTCTAAACCATATTCTGAAAGAATATGATTTAAGTTTCAGGAAGTTCTTATCTAGAAGTATTGGCAGAAGTCAGCTAGCTTCTATGATATATGCTGTGTCTGGAAACAAAAGAGTTGGCATTGGTTTTGAGGGTGAAACCCCATACAAACTTGAACCTGTTGATGAAATGAAAATTACATACAAGCCATTGTATGATCAGTTCAAGTATGGCCACTCTCATGATATTAGGCACATCTCACATGCACAAAGTTTTCACATAACACACACTAAGAAGCATGTGACACAACCTAGGAAATATCATGAAACTCACATTAAGAATTATCATGCTGTTCCTCCTATTGCTTATAATGTAAAACCCAAGTTCAATCAGAACTTGAGAAAATCTAACAAGAAAGGACCCAAAAAGATGTGGGTACCTAAGGATAAGATTATTCCTATTGCAGATATCCTTGGCTGCAAGAAGGACAAAGCACAACATGTCATGGTACCTGGACTCTGGATGCTCGCGACACATGACAGGAAGAAGGTCTATGTTCCAAGACCTGGTGCTTAAGTCTGGAGGAGAAGTCAAGTTCGGAGGAGATCAGAAGGGCAAGATAATTGGCTCTGGAACTATAAAGTCTGGTAACTCTCCTTCCATTTCTAATGTACTTCTTGTAGAAGGATTAACTCATAACCTCTTATCTATCAGTCAATTAAGTGACAATGGTTATGATATAATCTTCAATCAAAAGTCTTGCAAGGCTGTAAATCAGAAGGATGGCTCAATCCTATTTACAGGCAAGAGGAAGAACAACATTTATAAGACAGATCTGCAAGATCTTATGAGTCAGAAGGTGACTTGTCTTATGTCTGTTTCTGAAGAGCAGTGGGTCTGGCACAGAAGATTAGGTCATGCTAGTTTGAGAAAGATTTCTCAGATTAACAAACTGAATCTGGTCAGAGGACTCCCTAATCTGAAATTCAAATCAGATGCTCTTTGTGAAGCATGTCAGAAGGGCAAGTTCTCCAAACCTGCATTCAAGTCTAAGAATGTTGTTTCTACCTCAAGGCCATTAGAACTCTTGCACATTGATCTGTTTGGCCCAGTCAAAACAGCATCTGTCAGAGGAAAGAAATATGGATTAGTCATCGTAGATGATTACAGTCGCTGGACATGGGTAAAATTCTTGAAACACAAGGATGAGACTCATTCAGTGTTCTTTGATTTCTGCATTCAGATTCAATCTGAAAAAGAGTGTAAAATCATAAAGGTCAGAAGTGATCATGGTGGTGAATTTGAGAACAAATCCTTTGAAGAATTCTTCAAAGAAAATGGTATTGCCCATGATTTCTCTTGTCCTAGAACTCCACAGCAAAATGGGGTTGTAGAACGAAAGAATAGGACTCTGCAAGAAATGGCCAGAACCATGATCAATGAAACCAATATGGCTAAGCACTTCTGGGCAGAAGCAATAAACACTGCATGCTATATTCAGAATAGAATCTCTATCAGACCTATTCTAAATAAGACTCCTTATGAATTGTGGAAGAATAGAAAGCCCAACATTTCATATTTCCATCCTTTTGGATGTGTATGCTTTATTCTGAACACTAAAGATCATCTTGGTAAGTTTGATTCCAAAGCACAAAAATGTTTTCTTCTTGGATATTCTGAACGCTCAAAAGGCTACAGAGTATACAATACTGAAACATTGGTTGTAGAAGAATCAATCAATATCAGGTTTGATGATAAGCTTGGTTCTGAAAAACCAAAGCAGGTTGATAATTTTGCAGGTTATGACATTGACATATCAGAAGTTGTTGAGCCAAGAAGCAACGCATCAGAAGCAGAGCTTCTCAGAAGCAAAGAATCTGAAGACCAAGTATCAGCTTCTCTGGAGGATCTAAGCATATCTGAAGAACCATCTGTCAGAAGATCATCCAGACTCATCTCTGGTCATTCAGAAGATGTCATTCTTGGAAAGAAGGATGATCCAATCAGAACAAGAGCATTCCTTAAGAACAATGCAGACTGTCAATTAGGTCTTGTATCTTTGATCGAGCCAACTTCTGTTGATCATGCTCTAGAAGATCCAGACTGGATAATTGCTATGCAAGAAGAACTAAATCAGTTTACAAGGAATGATGTTTGGGATCTTGTTCCTAGACCAGATGGATTCAATATAATCGGTACAAAATGGGTCTTCAGAAACAAACTCAGTGAGAAAGGCGAAGTGGTAAGGAACAAAGCCAGACTGGTGGCTCAGGGTTATAGTCAGCAAGAAGGGATTGACTACACAGAAACCTTTGCACCAGTGGCCAGGTTAGAGTCTATTCGTCTATTAATTTCTTTTGCCACTCAACATAACATCACTCTCTATCAAATGGATGTTAAGAGTGCCTTCTTAAATGGTTACATAGATGAAGAAGTTTATGTCCATCAACCTCCTGGTTTTGAAGACTCTATGTCTCCTAATCATGTTTTTAAACTTAAGAAATCATTGTATGGATTGAAACAGGCTCCCAGAGCTTGGTATGAACGATTAAGTTCTTTCCTTCTAGATAATGGTTTCACTAGAGGAAAAGTGGACACTACTCTCTTTTGTAAAACCTTTGAAAAGGATATTTTAATTTGTCAAATATATGTAGATGATATTATCTTTGGAACATCTAATGCTACACTTGGAAAGGAGTTTGCTAAGTCTATGCAGGCTGAGTTTGAAATGAGCATGATGGGAGAACTCAAGTATTTCCTTGGAATACAAATAAATCAAACATCAGAAGGAACGTATGTTCACCAAACCAAGTATGTGAAGGAACTTCTGAAGAAGTTTAATCTTCTAGACTGCAAAGAAGCCAAAACTCCTATGCATCCAACATGCATCCTAGGTAAGGATGAGGTAAGTAAGAAGGTAGATCAGAAGTTATACAGAGGTATGATTGGATCTCTTCTATATCTGACTGCTTCTAGACCTGACATTCTGTTCAGTGTTTGTTTGTGTGCTAGATTCCAATCAGATCCTAGAGAATCTCATTTAACTGCTGTTAAGAGAATTCTAAGGTATCTGAAAGGTACTACTAATGTTGGTTTAGTTTACAGAAAATCTAAAGAATACAACTTAGTAGGATTCTGCGATGCTGATTATGCTGGAGACAGAATTGAAAGAAAAAGTACTTCAGGAAGTTGCCAATTTCTTGGAAGTCATTTGATCTCCTGGTACAGCAAGAAGCAAGCAACCATTGCTCTATCAACAACAGAAGCAGAATATGTCGCAGCTGCTGGTTGTAGTACACAGATGCTCTGGATGAAGAGTCAGCTAGAAGATTATCAGATATTTGAGAGTAACATTCCTATATTCTGTGATAATACTTCTGCTATATGTTTATCTAAGAATCCCATTCTTCATTCAAAAGCTAAACATATTGAGATTAAACATCATTTCATAAGGGACTATGTTCAGAAGGGTGTTATTTCTTTAAACTTTGTTGATACAGACCATCAATGGGCTGATATCTTTACAAAACCCCTGGCTGAAGATAGGTTTAAGTTCATTCTGAAGAACATCAGTATGGATTTATGCCCAGAATGAGAAGATGAGAAGTTCTCATGTATGAGTATCTTCTGAAATGAATGTGGAACATTTCTTTTAATCAGAAGTTCTGATTGAAATCTTTTAGAAATTATGATTCGGTTATTACTAACGTTTCATTGTCTAAGTTGATTCAGAACCTTTTTTAAAGCAAAACAGCTGTTACGTTTTATCTCGGGATGGTAAACCTGTCGTTACTATTCATGGATAAGCGCGCGTGCAGTTGAAGGGACGCCGACCATAGGTAACTGTGCTAGTCACCTCATTTGTCTTTATTATCTCTCCTCACGTCACGTAACATTAAATGCTAGTCATCATTCGTTTCATTTCATTTTCTTTTGAATACTCTTTAAACTCTTCTCTTTCCCTCTCAACTTTTCCTATCTCCTTGCATCCCTCTTAAAAGTTTTCTCTCTCTCTCTCTCTCGGTTTTCATTTCTTCTCTCAAAACCTAGCGTTCACCCTAAGCCTGTTGAAGCTCCATGACTCAAAGGCGACAGATCTCTGTGCATCTCGGGATGGCTCTTCTAATACCGCTCAAGTCAGACTCTTCTTTGATGTTGTTATCAACTTTCATCCAAAGACAGAAGACTTTCTTGAGTTGTGGGAAGATATACTCAACTTCTATGTTGAGTTTCTTGACCGAATGTTGTATTTTTTAATTTTTGTAGTCATTTCCTCTTTGGAAATTCTACTTTGTAGTTTTCTTTTCCTTGCTGCTTCTGCTTGTTAAACATAGGAACCTTTTGTAATATCTTTTGATTATCAATGAAAAAGTTTCTTTGTTTCACATTCCAGTGTTTCTATTTGTCTTATGCATCTGAATCTTTTTAAATATTCTTTTTGATGTTATGACAAAAAGGGGGAGAAAGATAAATGATAAATGATTTGATTAAATCTATCAGTTGCTGGGTAAAGGCTCCCACACATTCACTAACAAGAACTGCAAGTTCTATATGGTTTAAGTGTTTTGCAGGTACAGAGAAGTGAAGTGAATCTTCAAAGCAAACACTAGAAGCAAAACCATAAGAAGCGTTATTCTGTAAAAGGAATAAGCTCTTGGAAACTGAAGCAAGCTGAGTGCTATCAAGCTTCAGAGATCAGAAGCAAGAAAGAAGAATGAATCAGAAGCACTGATAATAGAATTTGAATATCATTGTCTATCCTGTTATGACAAAATTCTATTTGCTCTGATACATATAATGTTATGGCTCTGATACATTATTTGCTCTGATACACGTTTTTAGCCTAAATGCTCTGATACATTTGGCTCTGATACATATCATGTATTTGAATATACATTTTATGTTCTAACTCGTTCATGCTGACTTTTGTCGTTTAGTTTTTGTTCTGTAACATTTCAGGATGTAGAGATGCTCTGATGATGCTCTGGTACATTCAACAATGTTCTGATACAAATCTAGCATGAAGTGATGTTGGTAGACATTCAAAGTTCTGAAGCTATCCGAGGGAAGCAGAAAATCAGAAGATGTGAATGTTCTAAAAGATCCAGTAATTCAAGTTCTGAAGCTGTCCTGAATGGAAGCAGAAGTCAGAAGCTGTGAATGTTCTGAAGATCAAAGAAATTCAAGTTCTGAAGCTGTCCAATGGAAGCAGAAGTCAGAAGCTATGAATTCTCTGAAGACAGAAGCTTATATGATTGTCTCTACCGAAATAATCAGGGAAGTCTTTTATCAAAGTTCTTCGAGTATTTATTTCAGGGGGAGATTATTTATCTCAGGGGGAGATTGTTAATCTCAGGGGGAGACTTATTCATATGCTTATGCTATAGCTGTGTAATTTGTCTTTTGCCGTCTACTCTTTCTGATCGCAAATTCATATCATTTATATATGTTTTTGTCATCATCAAAAAGGGGGAGATTGTTAGAACAAGATTTGTTCTTATCAATTATCTTAGTTTTGATGATAACAATAATATGAATTTTGCTTAAGATAATATGGTACTCTAATCCAATGCAATTTCCCTTTCAGGAAATATATATAAAGAGTACGCATAATTCAGCGCTCAGAAGTTGTATCTCAAATGGTTCAGTATGCAACATCAGAACATGGTCTGGCAAGACATCAGAAGATGGTCGAAGCAGAATCAGAACATGGGTCTATGAAAGCATCAGAAGAACATGAGATCAGAAGCACTGAAGATCAGAAGATGGTATCACGCTCAGAAGCACTTCAAGGTCAGAAGATCAGAAGATGCTGTGCACCAAGCTGTTTGACTCTGATGATATTCAAACGTCGTATTCACAAACATCAGATCAGAAGGAAGTACACGTGGCAGACTACGCTGACTGACAAAAGGAACGTTAAAAGCTACTAAAGGCTACGTCAGTAGACACAGCGTGAACAAGGCTCGAGGTAGTTGACAAAAGCGTATAACATTAAATGCAAAGCTGTACGGAACACGCAAAGCATTAAATGCATTCAACGGTCATCTTCTCAACGCCTATAAATATGAAGTTCTGATGAGAAGCAAGGTTAACGATTCTGCACCAAAACAACTCATATCAAACTTGCTGAAACGCTGTTCAAATCAAAACTCAGAATCTTCATCTTCATCAAAGCTCACTACATTGCTGTTGTAATATCTTAGTGAGATTAAGCTTAAACTGTAAGAGAAATATCACAGTTGTGATTATAGCTTTTAAGAAGCATTTGTAAACTCTTGAATTGATTACATTAAGTTGTAAGGAACTAGAGTGATCGTGTGATCAGTATACTCTAGGAAGTCTTGGCAGTTGGCTGAGCAGTTTGTAACTAGAGTGATCGGTTGATCAGTATACTCTAGAGGAAGTCTTGGCAGTTGGCTGAGCAGAAAGTCTTAGGAGTGAACTAAGCCTAGAGTGATCGTGTTGATCAGTAGACTCTAGAAAAGTCTTAGGAGTGAACTAAGCAGTTGTTCCTGGAGTGATCAAGTTATGATCAGAAGACTCTGGAAGACTTAGCTGCGGCTAAGTGGAAAACCATTGTAATCCGTGCGATTAGTGGATTAAATCCTCAGTTGAGGTAAATCATCTCTGCGGGGGTGGACTGGAGTAGCTTCGTTAACAGCGAACCAGGATAAAAATATTTGTGCATTTTATTTTTATCGTCCAAGATTTAAAGTTACACTTATTCAATCCCCCCCTTTCTAAGTGTTTTTCTATCCTTCAATAAGACCCATAATATGTGTTGTATTTGTGCTTATACCATGTATTCTGTGGTTGTTCGTGGTGTTTGATGTTTTCCAACTTGATTGGGTTGAGTTTAGGGGTTTTGGGATGGGTTTCGTATGCTGTTTTCTGTGTTTGGGGTTTTCTGAAAATCGCCAGTTCGCGTCGAGGACCCTTGTGCGCGCCGCGAACCTCTTGGTAGAAACTTGGGAAAAACTGGATCTGCTCAATTCGCGCCGCGACCCCTTGTGCGCTCCGCGAACTGCTTGGCAGAAAGTTGGGAATTTTTGGATTCTCTCAGTTCGCGCCGCGAACCCTGTTGGCGCCGCGAACCCTGTTTTGCAGAATTTTTCTAAACTTTGAAATGCTATATCTTTTGAACCGTAACTCTTTTTTAAGTGCCGTTTGAACCTACGTGAAGCCCTAATTGATGTCTTTCTAATGAATATGTTTAGTATAACTTTGGAAACTCTTGGAATCTCCTTGAATTGGATTTTTGTTGACATTGGATATCCGGAATTGATTATGTCGTTTAAGTTGATCATGTCGTATGCGTAGATTATGTTGTTTGAGTCGATTGTGTCGTTAAGTGTGATTGTGAATGTGCATCATTGAGTCACATTCATTGCATTGCTTGAGACGGCCCTAGTGGCAATTGTTTGAGACGACCCTTGTGGCGAATGTTTGAGACGGCCCAATGGCAATTGTTTGAGACGGGAGTTTTGCTCCAATGGTACCACATGCATTTGCATTGTTCTAGTTGCATAGGTAAAGTCGTATGATGAGTCGTGTTTGGATATTTGTGTGTGCATAACATGAATGTTATCTTGTGTCGATTTGATGGTTGTTCCGTTGAACATATGTAATAATCGACTACGTATGCCTTAATCGAGATTGATATTATTGTTGCGAATGATGTGAATTTTAGTAAGTGGTATATGTTGAGAAGTGGTGACCGATGTATGATTATTTTCTCCGCTTTGAATATTATCATACGCTTCTTTATAATGAATGATATCTCACCCCTTCTGTTTGAATGTTGCCCTCCGTTGGTAACGTGCAGGTAATGACGCGGAGTAGTTGTGTACCTATAGCTCGAGTCGGTGTGTGTCGATGCTCTGATACGTAGCACTCGGGGAACGTTGGATTACTTGTTTATGTTTTGGTTTCTTGTGTTTATCCTTGTTAAACCTTGTCCTTATATTATGCTGAGACTTTTTGGATGTATCGTGCCGTGTTTGGCCGTGATATTATGAGTTGTATTGTTGTTGACACAGGATTTTCCGTTGCGATTGCAAGTACTTGACTGGCTGACAATGATTAATGATTTCGATATTGTTCTCCTACATGTGTGCTATGTATCTAAGTGATTGAGCATGATATATGTATGTGATTTTGTTGTTTAAAATGTGATGCTCCGAATCGTTATGTTCAATTTGCTTGAAATTTTGTACTCTGGTATTCCTCTTTATTGCGGGGTAGATTTGGGGTGTTACACAATTGACAAGTCATTGATGAGCTATGGTTTTGATGAAGTAAGTAATGAGGTCGAAGTCGAAGTAATTACCGATATTTAAATCGAAGTTGTAGTTGAAACAAATAATAGATAGGGTGTGGCTAGAACAAGCCAAAGACCTCAAAGAACTAAATTTTTTCCAACAGGACTTCAAGACTATGAAGTGGTTGTTTATGATGAAGTCACCCTAGATGGAGAATTAATTCATTTCTCCTTACTTACAGGTGTTGAACCAATCAACCATAGAAAGGCTTTAAAGAGTAAACCATATAATTCATCTATGGTCGAAGAGTTACAAGCGATCAAAAGAAATAACACATGGGAGTTAGTAGAATTTCCAGCACACACAAAAGCTATCGAAGTGAAGTGGGTGTTTAAGTTGAAGCACAATGCTGATGGATCGATAACAAGACATATGGCAAGCTTAGTAGCTCGAGGATTTATTTAGAGAGCAAGACTCGACTACTCTAAAGTATATGAACCGATCGCAAGATTGGAGACTGTCAGATTGGTGGAAGCCCTGACGTGTAAGCAAGGCTGGTTAACATTTCACTTAGATGTGGAATAAGCATTTTTGAATGTTCCTTTAGATGAAGAAGTTAATGTCACATAACCTCTTGGGTTTGTGATACAGGAGGAAGAAAGGAAAGCGTATAAGTTGCACAAAGCCCTTTATGATCTCAAACAGGTACATAGTGTAACACCTCTTTTTATACCCCAAAATATTTAACATATAATCAGAGAATAGCATGCATATAATTTGAAAGGGCGTCACATCGATGTTTTAAAAATATTAAATAATAAAAGCTTTAAAAAAAACTTACAGCATTTATCTATACAGCACAATACTCCTGATCATTTTAATAACACTCAATATCAAATCACAATTTAACCTGGATATGCATTCACAGCGGAAATATATGATACTCATGTGATTTATAATGATTCATGTCCCATACCATGATCATACATCGACTAATGGTCTCAATCCAACATAAGATAAACTCAGAATGTTTGGCTTATAAGCCTCTCAAAACGACAAGCAACCAACAAAAGTTCACAAGTCATAGCATAATACATGAGCAAATATAACATGAGTTCAATACTCCTAATCTACCCAGTGTTACATGACCAGAGCATCGACTCACTACCTAGTCTCCAATAACCAAGGAAGAACCTCTGACTAGGTCACACACGGCTACTAAACTCCAGGACCTGCATGTCGCCAAACGAGGGCAACATTAAAACAGAAGGGTGAGAATATGAACCATTATGAAGAAAGTATAACGGAATACAATGGTTAAATTAATACTTCCAGAAGTTGATCACATCAAACATAGTTATATAAATAATAATAAGACAATATATAATTCACATGTTAACAAGTAAACAACACGTACAAGGGAAATGTCAATTCAATACCAATATTATATTCTCAATTATGTACACAACTACAATGGTCACATAGTCACGTATTTAACCAAGCATATATTCAAACATCACTTATTTCAATTATCAATCTCACACACATGTCACAACACTATCAATGCACACAATCAACTATCACATAACTCTAATGTGACTCGATGCAAGATATGTGACGCTATGCATGTGGTACCGAAATGTGAACCCAATGTTTCACCGCTTTCCGATTCAATATCTAGAATCCAAGCCACGCTTCCGATCCGGACAAGACCAAAGCCCACTAAATGTAAACATATAGTCTACCGCTTCCGATTCACTCTAGAATCTAAGCCTCGCTTTTGTTTCAAAGCAAACCACCTTTGTTTCAAGGCACACCATGACATGAATGTATGTACAATGTTAACAAACATATGCAATTAAGATCATCTCTACCATCTTAATATTTAGCATATCACAATAATTCACTCTATGAATTATCCACAATATTGTACACAACATTCTCATCACATAAGCATTATTCACATATAATAGTCAACACACAATTCCAATCCACCATTCCAATTAACACTAGTAATTAACACTATCATATGCTAACTCACAATTTGTCAATTACATAGAATTTACTCATCTTCATATTAAACCAATAAGCTATTAGGATTTATGCTACTTAATTATTCATAAAAGATTCTACCTTAGACAATAATAGAAACATATTCAAGTGTCATTTCTATTAGGAGTCTACTAATTTAATATAGCAACCAGTTTCACCATACTATAATTATTTGCTAATTAATCTAATAAAATCTATCAATTATACATTATAATAATCAAGTAATATATATTATCTCACATTTATTAATTATATAAGTATTCATCACTTTCCCATCAAGGTGTGTGATGTATCCACGTTTTCCTTTGTGTCAAAAGTAAATCCACAGCAGCTTTTCTATTCAATGAGATATAATGGTGCCTAATATTTTCATTTAGCCAAATAGCAAATCAACAACAGCAAGTTCCTTTAGCCACACATGTTATGGCTCACGTTACTACTTGTAATTCGCTAGCTAACAGCAGCGGTTTTTCATTTGAACTAATAGCTACCAATAGTAGTCTTCTATTCGCTACAGTGTGTGTTTGTACCACATTATCAATTGGTTTAACAACTAGCAATAGTAGTATTTCTTTTTATTAAATAAATATAATATTGTTTAATCCAAAGCAAGTGGTGGTGTTTCGGTTTCTAAAATTGGCCAGAAATAAGAACAGTGGCCATGTTTGCATTAAGTAGCAGGTAGTTTTCACGTTTTTGTTGGTCTAATAGCAATGAAAAGTAGATGTGTCCTTTCTAAGCATCATATCACGTTTTTAGTGGGCCAATGGAACATCACCATGGCATTTTTCATCTATAGCATTTACTATGACTCACCTTTTTACTTGGACCAATAACTAGCTAGGTGGCACTTTCTATCACTAAGTGTTGGTGCATCACGTGATGGTTGTCTGGTAATTTATCATCATCAGCCAAGTTAATAAATAAAGGGGATCTAAGAATTATATCCTAGGATGATATGAGTCCACGTTTCTACTGCGGAATTCAACAATTATCATTAGTAACATGTTCCTATGGTAAAGATAGTGGGCCCACGGTTTAATTGGCCAAAGAAAGAAAAACATTGCAACCAAATCATGAATTAGAGATAACCAGAAAAGTTGGAACACGGTACTCCTATCATGGCACTTTGGTCATCATCACCATGTAGTGATGTCACTCGTGACCTATAACTCTTTCTCCCCATTTCGTTTTTCAAAGGGATGTGAACACAAGGGTGTTTGTTCCCAGCATTAAAAATCCAATTTCTCAACAGTTTCAGCATAGTAAAATAGAAATCAACAAACACATATTTTATAGGATTTATCTATAGGCAAATGTAAATATATTAACCTACCCATTACCCCATTATACTAACCCATAATGATTTGGGATTCTCCCCCTTACCTCTTGTTTTCTCCTCCAAAACCCTAGTTCATCTTCTTGTTCCTCTCCTCCACTTCTATTCTTCAAAAACCAGCAAATGAAAATGAGTCTCCTCTACCCTATTTCCCTTCTTACTATCTTTATTTATTATATTGGGCTCCAAATGAATAACACCTCCTAATTACTTATAACCCCAACAAATAGGCCCAACTGATAAAATAGAGTAATAAAATAAATAATTATGCTCCAACAAATAATATTATTACCCTAAATATTATTTCCCGATTAATCCAATTAATTATCAAACTTCGTCCAAATTAAGTAAATAAATCCTCATTTAATTTAATTAGTCAAATAATAAAATTCGGGATGTTACACATAGGGCATGGAACAAGAAATCGACTCATACTTAGTCAAATTAGGATTTATCAAATGCAAGTTTGAGTATGGTGTCCATGTCCAGGTTGTGACACAAGATATAACAATCATTTGCTTATATGTCGATGACTTGTTGGTAAATGGAAATAGCTTGGAGAAATTGTCGAAGTTCAAAGAGCTGATGATGAGGGAATTTGAAATGTTGGATCTGGGAAATTTGTCGTATTCTTAGGCATGAAATTTCAAATTACCAAGCAAGGTATGATGCGGCATCAAAGGAAGCATGTAAAAGAAATAATCAAGAGATTCAAAATGGATGATTCGAATCTTGCATCCTCACATGTCGAACCAAATTTGAAGCTAAAGAAGTATGGAGAGAAAGACAAAGTCGATGTCACTTTGTTCAAACAAATTGTCAGATCTCTGAGATATGTGTGAAATAGTCGACCTGATATAGGTTTCTTAGTTGGATTGGTGAGTAGATACATGAGTGAACTAAGTGTGTCACACATGAAGGCTGTAAGAAGAATTATGAGATACTTAAAAGGATCAATAAATTGTGAAATTCTATTTCCACGAGATTCTGAAAGCAAAAAAGCTACGATTAGTAGTTGTTCAGATGTTGATTGGTATGGAGATAAGGTAGACCGTAGAAGCACAACTAGTTACTTCTTTCAAGTATTTGGTACCCCAATCTCATGGTGCTTGAGAAAGTAACCTGTGGTGGCATTAACATCGTGTGAGACTGAGTATATAGTAGGATTTTATGTTGCATATTAAGCAATTTAGATCAGATTTGTGTTGGAAGAGGTGAAGGTCAAAGTGAATAAACTCTGGTGCTGCAGATCGACAACAAGTTAGCCATTAATCGTGCAAAGAATCCAATTCAGCATGGAAGGAGTAAGCACATTGAGGCTATGTTTCATTTCCTAAGGGAGAAGGTAAATTAGGGTGAACTTGAAGTGAGACATTGCTCGAGTGAAGCACAATTGACCAACAATTTTACCAAAGAACTGAAGATCAACCGATTCTTAACTTTAAGAAATAAATTAGGAATAGTTCGGATCAACTATGATTAGTCTGTTCGACGACTTGAATTATAAAGGGGTATGTTGTGAGATAATCCAAGTTGTAGCCCAAGTCTAAGTTAGTTAGGATTAGGGTTTGTTATGTTAGTTACTTTGTGTGTGTGTGTGTCTATATATATATATATATATATATATATATATATATATATATATATATATATATATATATATATATATATATATATATATATTTGTAATTCACTTTTATATAAAAAAAACATTCAATAATACAACAATGCTTATTATTCATTCTCTCTTATTCTCTTCTCACTCAAAGTGCATCACGCACCAACAATCTACATTAAATATATAGATAGAGTATTCATATATTTAGTTCAAAAAATTATCTCGCTATTCTATTTTTGTGGACGGCCGTTATCTAGAATTAATAATGAGGTGAAAAGTATACGTTTTTTTAAAAATAATAAGAGATATGAGTGTAAGGAAAAAAATGATAAGATAAAAACTACAAACTAAAAAAGGAAAAATACTCATTTTGGTCCCTTAACTATACCATAGACTCAGTTTAGTCCCTTAAGGACTTATATGCATCTATTCATGCCAAAGTGGTCCTTTAACTTTTTAATAGATGCATATAAGTCCTTTCCGTATACTTTGTTAGTCAGAGTATGTTAAAAATCTACGTGGCAGTGACAAGTGGATTTGGCGAACTCTTGCGATGGAGTTAGCGTTGGAAAAACCGACGCTAAAAATATTTTTGGAATTTTAAATTTTATTCATCTTCCTCAAATTAAATGACATAGAAACATTTAATGTAAGTAGTTATTATGAATTAAAAAACAAATGAAAAGAAAAAACGTTACAAAGAAAAGGAAAGAGAGAAAAACGTGATAATAATTTGGTTTTTCAACATACGCTTCATCTTTCTCGACCATCCTCTCTCTTTGTGTAACAAAATACGTTATTCGCCATTGATGCATCAAAGAAGAAACTCAACCACACCAAAAAGTGATCACACCATCCAATTCATTTTCTTCTTCCCAAAACGAAAAAAATCCCTAATTCCTCATATTTAAAACCAGTAACGTCTAATTTTAATTCTTATCCCAAAACTCTTAAGTTGAAAACTAAAATTAAACGAAAACAGAGTATGATTTCAATCAATAGGCACATGGAATAAGTTTAGTGAAGCAAATCAAGTGACATGGTAACAAGAAATTATAAAGAAGAAAGAGAAATACCAACTTCCACACTTTACTTTCCGGCAGTTTTCCGGTGAGATTTCACGGTAAGCTCTGATTTATTTTCTTCTTCTTCTTCTTCTTATTCTTCTACTTTTCATATTTATTCTTTCTCTCTTCTCTTCTGATTCGAATTCTGGCTGCTGGTGGGGTTGTTGTGTTGAAGCTATTTCGGCTGCGTTGTGTTATGCGTTGGTTTTGCTCTGTATCTGAGTTGTTGCAAATTCTAAATTTGGCAAATTCTTTAGTTATTGTTGATGGAGTTGTTGTGTTGCGGACTTCACTTGTGCATGTTCATGAACCGAGTTTTATATGGAAGGGTTTTGAGGTAAGGGTGTTGATATTTTGTGGAGGAAGAGAGCTGGAGATCAATAAAGGAAAGTTGGAGGAAGATGAACAAATTTTAAAAGTCCAGAAATAATTTAATTTGAGGAACCTTACAATAGATGTTCCTATGTCATTTAATTTGAGGAAGATGAACAAAACTTAAAATTCCAGAAATAATTTTTAGCGTCGATTTTTCTAACGTTAACTCCATCACAAGAGTTGCTCAAATCCACTTGTCACTGCCACGTAGATTTTTTTGATAAGTAACTTTTGTATTAAATAGCACAAGGGGTACTAACCCAATACAAAAAACACACAAACCAAACAAAGAAAGCCACAAGCGGCAAAAAACCTAACCATTAACCAACTCCACCGGGTGAGAAAACCACAACTCCTTATCCACATCTAAACCTCTTTTGGCAATGATTGAAAACCAATCCCAACCAAAAGATTTAATACTATTAAGGATATCCCCAATAACCCAACTCTTATTATTGAAAACAAGATTATTCCTACGCCACCAAATACACCAAGAAACCAACAACCAAAAAAACATCGAAAAAGAAGGATGAACCAAGGTGGAAAACCTATCACAAACCTGCTCAACAAAAGAAAGCTCCAAATCAAAAGGACCAAAAGAAATGTAGTCTCCATAAAGCTAAAGAAAGACAAGCTCCCAAACGCGCCTAACACCCACATAACTAAAGAAGAGATGGTTCAATTCCTTATCAAACTCTGAGCACACCGAACAAAGTAAGGTACTAGCTTCGAGAATGACACCTCTCCTATACAACTCTACTTTAGAAGGTAGACTATTAAGCATAAAGCGCCAACCAAAAATCTTCACTTTGCTCGGGATTTTCGCCTTCCAAATGGTGCTAATAATCTGAAGACGCCCATTATCCACCATGATATCAGAATAATTCAACTCATACAACCTACGGAAGCCATTACTCACAGAAAACCCATCATGATTCCGCCACCAAACAACGGTATCTCCGACATCCTGTCTAGGAGCAATAGAGGCCACCAAGGAGAACAAACCAAGCCAATCCGCAGGTAACTCCCCTAAAGAATCCAGAGAGTCATTGCTAAAATCCCATATCCACTGGTCACCAACCCAAGAACCCATATCAACCACCTTATAATTCATCGAAGTACAACTACCAAATAAATTTGGAAAAAGATACTTCAAAGGTGTTACTAGATTACAGATTTTGACTAACATAGTTGACAGAAAGAACTTATATGCATATATTAAAAAGTTAAAGACACTTTGGCACGAAAAAAAGTTAAGGGATCAAACTGAACCTAAGAATATAATCAGGGGATCAAAATAAATATTTTACCATTAAAAGAACTCTTTGAAATAATTTTGAAAAGAAAACCCATAAATTAATAAAAAAGCACTTCAAGTTAAATGCTAAATATAGTACCTATCAAACAAATTTTCTTTTTATTGATTTGAGCTGAAAAATTAAAAATTAGAAGTAAGAAACTCTTTTTAATGTTACACTATTATTCATTCATGAATCTTGGTCTCATTCTCCCAAACTCAAAAAAAGAAAAAAAAGAAAGAAAGAAAGAAACAAATCTATTAGTAAGTCAAGTATTGGGTCCCAAGACAGGACATGAAAGTCAGAAAGTGGCTCCATCTTCTTTTCTCTTCCATCCCCATGTGATCTGACGACGCTGTGACACTCACAACACAATTCTGTCTCCCTGCCAACTTTCTTTCTTCCATTCACCTCCCTATTTTCTTCTCTCTCTCTCTCTCTCTCTCTCTCTCTCTCTCTCTCTCTCTCTGCATCTTGAGAAGATAAGATACACACACCCAAAACAGTTTCAATGCCATCATTATCCTCTTGCTGGTTCTTCACAACACTTCTATGTTTCTTCTTAGATACTGCTTTTTCCGGTGACCCTTTTGTTTACTTTGATTGGACTGTATCCTACACCACACTCTCCCCACTTGGAGTCAAGCAGCAGGTTTCTTTTCTCTTTTCATTTATCTACTACTTACTTACTTGCATTGTATATTAAGGGTTTTAAGTTTAGGGTTTTTACTTTGAGGATAAAGCGTGGGCGGGTAGATCTTTGTTTTGTAAGTTGGAGGGTAAAAAGATTCCAATTTCCAAACCCCTTGTTTATGAAATTCAGTTATTCCTATTTATGAAATTCAGTTATGATACTGCAATTTTAATGCTAGTGGGTGCTGAGAAGAAGAGCCTTTTGAACTTGTTTCAAGTTTGCTTATCTAGTGTATGTTTGATTTAGCTTTTGGAAGAGACAAAATCATTGATTTTGAAAAGATTTTGAGGTGTTTGGTTCTCATAAAGTAGAATTGATTCATCCTTCAGAATTGATTTTACTTAAAGTTATGATTTGTAACTTTTGAATTTAAACGTTATTTTTACATAAGTTATCTAAATATAAATTACTTTATATTTGACTTACGTTTAACTAGAATCAATTTTACTGAATCGATTTACTCAAAATCAAATTTTTTAACCACATAACCAAACATATGAGTAATGTACTTAGTGCACTTAGCTTGATTATGTTTAATTTCATATTTGGAGCATCCATAGTTGATTCAGGATGTGTTTAATTGATTTTGACATTTTTGGTTGTTGTCGAGTATAATTGATTATGCTTTTTAGAATTAATTCTACTTGAGCTAGGATTTGTAGCTTTTAAGTCTAAATGTGTTTTTTTTACCAAAGTTTACTGTTCACAACGAAGCCCGGACACTATTCAGGTATCGGATACATATTGTATCCGATACGGAAATGCGTCAGTCATTGAAAAAACTAAGATACGATACGTTTAAGGTACTTATATAAAAAATTTAAATTAAACATTAGTTAAATCATTCTCTAACAAAAATCAATTGAGTTTGCAAAATTTGATAGTAATTAGTAAATCAATTGAGTTTGCAAAATTTGATAGTAATTAGTAAATGAATTATGAGAAAAAGAAAAGATAGTTAAACTTGAGAGAAAAGTTATTAAACGAAAAATTTGATTCTTGTAATAAAAAAAATGAAATTGATGAGGTAATAAAAGTTTAGAAAAGAAGAATTAAGGATGAGGAAGATTAATTCATGTTCTAGAAATATGAATAGTCATGACTCATGAGATTATCTAGCCGTATCTGCAGCGTATCGGAGATCAGAGACGTGTCGCCAAAGTATTTGTTCGTGTTCCGCCGTATCGGGACGTATCCGAATTTTTTAAATTAAAAAATTCGGATACTTGTTCGATATGTATCAGTGGAGAATTGGTACGTATCGGATACAATACGACATAGATTTTAGAGTGTTCGTGCTTCATTGACTGTTCAACTTAGTTTTGCAAAAACTTATCCCAACATAAATCAATTTACCTTCAAATCACTTTTAGTCAAACAGTCAAACTCAATTCATTTAAAATCAATTTTCTTCACCGTAGAACCAAACATACGCTTCATTGTTATCAGATATGCGCATGTCAGAATGCAGTTTTTTTTAACAAAATATTTCTATTTCAGGTAATTGGGATCAATAAGCAATTTCCAGGACCAATTCTAAATGTCACAACAAACTGGAATGTAGTTGTCAACGTGAAGAATGATCTTGATGAACCCTTACTTCTGACATGGTAGGAAAATTATGTTTATTTCTAGAGTAACAATACATGACTAATATTGGTGATGATGATGATTATGTTGGGTAGTTAAATGCAGGAACGGTGTACAGCATAGAAAAGACACCTGGCAAGATGGAGTTTCAGGAACCAATTGTCCAATTCCGGCTGGCTGGAATTGGACATACGAGTTTCAAGTCAAAGATCAGATAGGGAGTTTTTTCTACTTTCCTTCGCTAAATTTCCAGAGAGCTTCTGGTGGATACGGAGGAGTTATCATAAACAATCGAGCAGTTATTCCTGTTCCCTTTGGATTGCCAGATGGTGATGTTACAATATTTCTGAGTGATTGGTACACCAAGAGTCATAAGGTCTTACCACTTTCTTCGACTTGCTTGTTTTTTATAAATTCAATTTAGAGGTTTTGACTGTTGCATATACTGACACAGGATCTCAGGAAGGATGTGGAAAATGGCGTTGATCTTGGAGTTCCTGACGGTGTACTTATCAACGGACTAGGTCCTTATCGCTACGATGACACACTCGTCCCAAATGGCATTTCTTACCAAATAATAAATGTGGAACCTGGTAAGAATATAGGCCTATTTTACTTTCTGTTTTTATAGGTGCGAGACAAGTACGTGATATACATGACAACAATCTTGTCTTAAACAGGGAAAACATACCGCATACGGGTTCACAATGTCGGCATCTCAACGAGCTTGAATTTTAGGATACAGAATCACAACTTGCTTTTAGTGGAGACCGAAGGATCATACACAGTTCAGCAAAACTACACAAACATGGATATTCATGTTGGTCAGTCATATTCATTCTTGGTTACAATGGACCAAAACGCGAGCACTGATTACTATATTGTTGCGAGTCCTCGGTTTGTTAATTCTTCATGGGCTAAAGCTACCGGAGTTTCCATTTTGCACTATTCCAATTCTCAGGGTCCCGCTTCAGGTCCTCTTCCTAGTCTTCCTGAACAAGACAATCCTTCTTTCTCTATCAATCAAGCAAGATCTATAAGGTGGAACGTGTCTGCCGGTGCTGCGCGTCCGAACCCACAAGGTTCCTTCAAATACGGCGACATTACTGTCACAGACGTATATGTTATTCTCAATAGACCTCCTGAGCTTATAAACGGAAAGTGGCGAACTACTCTTAATGGTATATCATATTTACCACCTTCAACACCCTTGACGCTTGCGCAACAATTTAAAATTCTCGGAGTGTACAAGCTTGATTTTCCAAATAGATTCATGAACAGGCCTTCTAAGGTTGATGTTTCACTCATTAATGGAACTTACAAAGGTTTTGTGGAAATAATCTTTCAAAACAATGACACCACAGTCCAGACCTACCATTTAGATGGCTACGCTTTCTTCGTCGTTGGGTGAGATTTAAGCTCTAAAACTTTGATATAACATGTTTATTTTTCATAAAAGTTAGTAAATTTCTCATTTGAATTGTAGCATGGATTTTGGAGTATGGACTGAAAATAGCAGAAGTACTTACAATAAGTGGGACGGTGTAGCGCGATGTACAACACAGGTATTGCTATCTCACTACTATCTCTGTCCCTAAATTGAAACATGAATTTGACATGATACGCGAAGAGTAGCCATTTTATAATATCAAAGTTCTTTAACCTGTCTCTTTAGGTCTTTCCTGGGGCATGGACAGCCATTTTAGTATCTCTTGACAACGCTGGCATTTGGAACCTTCGCGCGGAGAATCTCAACTCATGGTATCTGGGCCAAGAAGTCTATCTACAAGTTGTAAACCCGGAGAATGATAGTAACGAGAATATTTTGCCAGATAATGCAATATACTGTGGCCTACTTTCCAACCTTCAAAGGTAAGACTGCCTTAAAACATATCTATTTTTTATCAGAACTCCGCAGTTAAGCAACTTGCTTGGACAAGAATATTTTGATAGTAACTATAGTGCTTGATTCTCTTATGCAGGGAGCAGTCGCACAAATTCCAGTTCTCTATAGGATCATCACCTTTAAACAGTAATTCTAGAATGATATTATTCATGTTATTATTTATAGCTCTAATTGAAAGTTTTGTATGGCATGTGTAGTTTTGAATATTAGTAGTGGCATCTAAAACAAGCTACTCGAATTTAAAGATTTAGATGAGAATTATCATTGAAAAGGAAATTTTGTGTCTATAACATGTTGCACAAGGTTTATATAGCTGTAATCATGAACTGTAAACTAGAAGAGTACATTGTTGTTATTCATATTATTATTCCCGAAATACTCGCTCGTAGATGATGCCATTCGAATTCGAATGATGATAAATCATTCTGTAATCTCATTGATTATTTATTTTTACATCTAACTTTGCAATTACATTATTATTTTCTTTAAAGATTTTGTCATTCTTTATCATGAAAAGTCTAAACACATACAAAAATATTAACAAAAGGTGCATAAAAATATTTATGTTACATAGTAAGTACTCATCAGTTGAATGAGTTAAAGAGACAAACACTACATGAATATATGTAAGAGACATTTCATAATAAACATAGTTTTTGGAAGGTTTCTGAGAAACTCTATAAATACTAATAACTGTTCAATTAAAGTACCAAGCACAATTTTTTTTTTATGGTACATGCAAATGAAGAAGCATATGGATCAAACTCCCAAATTTGCTTATGCAATTATTTTATTTTTCTCCCTATGTCTTGTTGTAACTAACCATAGTAAGATCTTTTTCTTATCTTTTACATATTTGTGATTTTACATTGAAATCATTCATTCTCTTTCACTAATAACATTCTTTTATTTTTGTTTTTCACAACAGAATTTCGTTCTTGCATTAATGACAATGATTGTCCATATGATTATTGTGCCCCTCCTAAATATCAGAAGTGCATTTGGAGTAGTTGTTATTGTGTAGAACAATATAACGATCTATTAAGTTGAAAATTAATGTGTTGTTTTTAAGCCTATTATTTTATTTGCACATCTTAATGTTGTTTGTTACTTGAGTCTTTAAAGAGCCATTGTAAAGAGCTAAAGCTCATATTGGAAACAAACATGAGGTTAGGTTGTTAAAGAAAATTGAATATGGAGAATGGTTTTTTAAGGTATGTTTATTATACGTTTAATTTAGTGATTTTAAGATCCCTGTAATCCCCAAGAGAAAAACTAAAAGATAAAAAGCTACTATGAAACTAAATATAAAAATTAATTATGGATACTCAACAATTACACCATTCATACAAGTTAGTGTGCGATAGAAACCATCGGTACAACTTTTAAGAGGGGGAGGATTTTTTTTGTGTGCCTAAAACTGGTTTTTAAAAAAAACAAAAACTCATACTATGTTCCAGTCCCCTTTCGATCGTAGTTGTGAAAGATCAAACCGTAATTCTCCTTACCAAATTCAGCGCCAATCACCACTGAACCAATTAACAATTGATTACTATGTCTAACTTTAGAATCCACCATATCCTCTACTTTTAGTCCTTAATTAAATATTGGATGGAGTGTTTGTCTTAGATTTGAGACAAAATGATGATTTGTTGTTTTGCAATTCTCTTGATGAGTTCTAATTTCTTGATGATAGTTAGGCGGTATGAGATCTAACATGAATCTAAAGGAGTTTTTATCTGTCTTAGTGATTTTATTTGTCTATTTTACTTGACTTGTTTTTATCTGTTTTTTTTTTTTTACTTGACTTGCTTTTATGAGAGTTTTTTAAACACTTCTTGTGCTTTGAAATTTATATTTTGATAATTTATTTTTTATAAATATATTATTTTGCTATTAAATAAAATTATATTGTCTACAAAATATTTTGATTTAAAGAATATTTTAAAATTGTCGAGTTAACTATGAATTATAAATTGAAAACATTACTAGAGGAAAATTAAAAGTAAATTGAAAACATTTTGACTAATATAATTTAATATTCTAATTATAAGGTACAATTTATTAGAGATGTCAATATTTAAAATGTTGGGAAAAGGAAGTTTTTATTTTATTTTAAATTGTAATGGGTCAGATTGTGGAAAGGCTTAAAAAATGAGTTAGGCCGGTCAGAGGATAAAAAAGAGCTCAATCATCAATCTAAATTCACCACACCAAGACAATAAAGGTATAGTGTAGCCCTGCTTTGCTTTAGAGTCATTCACTGTATCCATACCATATACTTTTACCTACCATTAGATGGTATTAGACAATCCCCCATATTCTATGCCGAAAAGTAAGAGATGTTAATAACCGTCCCTCATATATAAAGTATCTCAGATGATATATGAGGTATTTATTGATATTGAGAGAATATCTAAATTGGGAAGAATAGTGTTTCATTATGAATGAATAATTCTCTTACATTAGATACAAAGTGAAATGAATAAGCTATATAGCATATGTACAAGAGATAAGATAAGAAGTAAATAAACAATCAAAATTTTAACTACCTTTCAACTAATTACAAACTAACTAATCTAGTTAAATTGATCCTTTCCCACAAGTTCGAATATGTATGTTACATAGTCCTATAACTTGGACAAAAGTTAGCCAAAGAGAGAAGCATGTAAAGGTTTTGTTAGGACATATGCCAATTGAGAGCTTGAAGGGACATGAAGTAAGTAAATAAGTTTAGACTACAATTTCTCCCTAATGATATGATATTCCATCACAATGTGTTTACTTCACTAATGGAAAGTAGGGTTATATGTAAGGTATATGGCTGATTTTCTGTCACGGTATAGAGAAGAGTTGTAGAGAAAGGGATGTGAAAATCAACACAGAGATAAGAAATCCATTGTATCTCATAAGTCAAGGATGCTAAGGCCCTATGTTCCACCTCCGTAGATGATTTGTACATTGTATTTTGCTTCTTAAGCTGTCATGAAATGAGAGAGTTACCAAGCAACAAACAATAACCATAATTGATTTTCTTGAATCTGGACACTATGTCCAATTAGAGTCAGCAAAGCCATGCAACTTGAGAGAGTTTAAGCTGGAAAATAAAATACCATGTGCAAGAAAGGCATTCAAGTAACTCAAAACATAAGTTGCAGCTTGATAATGAGAGACAAAAGGATTAGCCAAATATTTACTAAGATGTTGCACATGAAATGAGATATCAGGGCGTGTGTTTGTAAGATACATGTCATGCCCTAATTTTGACCCCCCCTAAGATCTCACATCATATGGAATCTCACATACTCCATCAACTCAAAGCAGATACCTAGAGCAGTCACTTGTTCACAAAATACTCAGATTAGGGTTTCAAGCCAGGAAATTCAGGCAAAGGATCAAATGATTGAAATGATCCTCAACACAATCATAGAGGTCAAGATGCTTCATTCATCTACATATGATCTCCAATCTCAAGGCATCAAGCCTCCAGTCCATCAAGGGCACCAGATTAGGATTTTGAATTCATTAGGGACTAAAATTAAGATTTCACCTGGGAAGAAACTTCAAGCTTCAAAACATGATTCAAAGAATTCAAGTATCTTTAAATGATCCCCCTATCAATATCTAAACCAAGATGTACTTCAATTCAAATTCAACAACTCCCAATTTCATCTGATCCACAATTAGGTTTTTTGACCTAATTCATCTGGGAGGTTGACTGTTAGTCAAGACATGATTCCATGGCTCAAATCTTGGTTCAACAATCTCCAATAATCCATTGTGAGTCACTCATATCACTCATTTGGTTAGTATAGATTGCCTTAGTTGAAACCCAGAAGATTACCATTCACCTAGAAAAAGTCAACTGTTTGAGATCACCTTTTACTTTTGAGAAATTTGGTTAACTATGGACTTTTAAGGATAAAAATCATTCAAATATGATTATTGAAGCCATTTGATCTAGATAAATCAAGAAAATCAATCAAGTTTCAAAAAGTCAACCATTAGGATTTTGACTTTTTAAGTAAAGAAATTGCATTCAAACTTTGAAAAGTCATAACTTTCTCATCCCTTGGCCAAATTCTCTCAAACAAAGCTCCTTTTGAAGAGAAAATCAAGATCTACAACTTTGTCAGATATAATTTTTTTCCCAAAAAATAAGGGTTAAGTATGTTTTTGGTCTCTATAAATATCTCAAATTTTATTTTTAGTTCCTATAAAATTTTGATGCATGCAGTTTTAGTCCCTGCTATTTTTAAAATTTTTGAAAACTATTTAATTACCCTTAAAATTTTTATATTTTTGAATAATTTTACGTGTTTAGAATATTATAAAACATTTCTTTACCAAATTATAGAATTATTTTATAATGAGAAGAATTAAATATGAATTTTTTAGATTTTAAAAGATAATGATAAAAGTAATGCAAATCCCGACTTAGAAATCAAATTTTGAGTTTCTATTTTTTCGAGGAACTTTTTATAACGTTCTAAACATGTCTGTAAAATAATCATTCAAAAATACACATCGGTTTAATAGTAGGGACTAAAACTACGTGCATAATAATTGTATGGGGACCAAAATATGTCATTTTTGTAATAGGGATTAAAAATGAAATTTTGGGATATTCATAGGGACCAAAAACATAGTTAACCCAAAAGTCAATCATTTGAGAGATATGAACTCATGAAGTTTCTTCCAACACTTAGAAAAATTTTCTAAGTCTTTTTTATCAACTTTTTCACCAACTTCCAAGCCATTTTTCACTTTGGTCCAAGAAGAATTATTTCAAGCCATTGGCAAGGGAGTTGAAGTACATCATCGAAGCTTTCCAAAAATTATTAGAACATGATTTGATCTTACTTGAGCAAGAAGTTATGATTTTCCAAAGAAGGCTCCATAAAACTAGTTTTACGCATAACTAATTTTGCCCATGACCAATTTTTCACAAGTTCTTCACCAATTATGCACATGTTAATGCATTGTCATCAACCAAGAGCAAGTGGTATGAATTGTTAGAACAAGATTGAGAATCTATGTTCAGAATCTGGTTTTGATGATAACGAACATATATTTTGTGAGTAACAATTTTATTACTAATGGTTTGATTTAGTGTGCAGATACTATGCTATAAATCTTATACAGAATTCATCAGAAAAAGAGTACAATGACTACATCAGAAACTGACTCAGATATGAAATCAAACATTCAGAAGATTGACAAAGCTAAACATCATTCATCAGATGTTCTGATTAAGAATACGTCAAACAAGCCAAGATCAGCAAATCTGAAGCAAAAGAAGCAACAATGAAGAATAAGACCATTCAGAAGAACAAGCAATATCAACGCTCACAT